>NC_080435.1:35675719-36003219 GCF_028018845.1 Melospiza georgiana
CTTTGGCAAAATTTGTCAGAAATTCTTTACCTTCCTTTAAAACATCCATAATAGCAATAATAAAAAAAGGAAAAAAAGAAAATAAAGAAACAGAACAAACCAAAACCCAAACAAACAAAAAACCACAACCAAAGCAACATTCGGCTAAACCTTGGACAGATGAAATAGCTGGTCTTGAACAGAACATGACCTTGATTCTTTGACCTGTGACCCACATCACTGTATGGAAATTCATTATCTGATACACTGTATTATTATTGTTCAGCCTATGGAAATTAAATTTTACAGGAAAGAGTACCTAAGACCTGAGAATTTGAGAGTACAAAACATAGCATTTGTACATTTAAAAGTTTACCAAATGGTTTCAAACAAAGGTTATTTACCTAAAAATCCTAACTTTGCTTCTGTTTAAACAAGTTTCAACGGACACAACATAATTAATGTCAATAAATGTATTACCTATTGACTTACTGCTATGAGTGAAGAATGATGTCCAGGATAAAAATTCAATATTTATACATATTTTTCATAGCTTTTGTTTTTAATATACATTTTACAAATGTGTCCCAAAGTTTTAATGTACTGTCTATTTTAGGACATTGAATTAATAAGATGTTTTATTTTACAAAAGTTTTGGTTTTAGTAGCTTTGTGTTCAGATATCCATTCATCCCAATTTTTGTGGAATATGTGTAGGGGGCAACACTTTTCAGTCCTTTCATCAAAATTCTATTTAAGTCTTATCAACAAAATAATATAAAATACAACTAAATGTTATTAGTAATAGTCTCTTTTTACTGCCTCATTATAAAGTCAAACTAATTGCAAACCAATATGCATGCCCTACAAATAAGTTTTTAAAAGCTAGAAAAGCTTAGATATTTCCAATGGTTATGTTAGCATGAAAACCACATCTTTGAGAATCTAGCATACTAGAAACTTGAGAAACACTCATATTTTCCACTTACACAATATTTACATTAAAAATAATATATCATACTGTATTTTGCACTGGATTGTTTTAAATTATATGCATAATTTTTAATTCAGAATTTCATTGGCATCAAAGCACAACACGTTCTATAGAATAAATAAAAAATGATCAGCTGCTGAATTATTCTAAAGGCAATGTGAAAGTCAGGTATTGAAAAAAATTTTGTCCACTCACATATTAAATAGTCCTATAAAAAAAAAATCACTGTATATACAATTAAAAACATAATGACATGTTTTATATATATTTTTAGGCAGGCTTAGTTTTAAGTCAGGACACCTCCTAGTAATTTAAAATGTAGCTCAAGGTATTTGGTAATTTTAAAGCAAACTTTTTAAGAATTGCCATCATAAAAAGAATGAAACAATTCAGTTTTGATTAGATATTTCAGTTCTAGATAGAAAATATATTAACTAACCGCTAACTTGAAGAATTGTCCAGATTTTTGCCATTTTTTTTTTTTGAGGGGGGGTGGCGCGCTTGTTTGTTCTTGGTTTTGGGTTAGTTTTGTTTTTGGTTGTTTTATGCAGCACTGCACAGCTCTCATTATTATGGTTTTGTGCTGCTTACTACAGAAAACATTTACTTGCCTCCACTGGTTTAAGACACACTAACAGGTTCTGTGGGAGATTTCAATAAGCAATATGCATAGTTCTGATCAAGTCAGGCATAAGTGCCTATGTAAATTTAAGTGAAAAAACCCTAAAAAACATAAGAAAGTACAAAAATACACTCTCAAAACCATACACGTGATTTCAGATGTAAATAGGATATTTAATGCCAGGGCAGTATTGTTGCACCTGTAATGCTACAATTACATATGCAACATATGAAAATCCAAGTCACTTTAACATAGTTGGTATTTTTCTTAAGGATGGGCATAGTAAAATAAAGCAATGGCATAATTCAGCCACAAAATTAAAAAGGAACTCTTCTCTATGCAACAAGAAAGATTTTCACAATGAGAAACTGGTACTTTTCTCACTTGACACACAAATGCTCATTAGGTTACCACTAACAGCTCTAGTTATTGGGCAAAATTATCTGTCTAATCAGAGGAGAGATAAAGAATGATCTTCTTCTTACTCACCCAGTCCCACCTTGCCCAGATATGGTTTTGCATTTAGCATTGCAAACAACATAAAAATTATGACGCATTTTGAAAAAACCCATAAAATTTCATGTGCTGGATTAATATATGTTTGTCTGTTTCAGAAATAAAGATACCCTTTTCTAAATATCTGGTTTTGAAACAGACTATTGTTTCTTTTATTGGCAACTCCTTTAAATGGTATTAATTTAGGAATATACCAAAAATACCCTTTCAAATACAACCCCTGCCATGGTGAATATTTCATGTAATTTACATACAGCACATCTTTTAAAAATATATATGCATTAAATAATTAGACAATATGCCTCTATTTTATATTAGGACAAAAACATTACATTCCAGTGAAAATTCAGTTTGAACAAAACATAAATGCATCTCTACTCATTTTACTTAAAACATAAGCAATCCTGCTCTTCTTGAAATGAAGAGCAACATTTGTATTATTTTGAGATATTCAGCTGTAACATTCTTGTATTTTGGACAGCTAATTTAAAATTTCATTTAAAAATTTAGACAATTATTTTTAAAAGCAAAATATTTAGGATTTTTTTTATTAGGAATATTAATCTTGCTACCAGTTTGGAAATCTCGATCTATTTCTTTTATTCACTAAATCTTTCCCTTGTTTGTATATTGGAATATCAAGTATTTATGGCAACCATTGGTTGTGCTGTACAATAACACGGTATCTAACGTATTAGATAGATCAGCAGTGTAGGTGCCAGTAGAAAAGAAATAATGCAAAGTTGTTTTTTTTTTTCTTTCCTGTCAAAGCCTAAAATCCATACGGTCACTAAGTTAAAAGTTATAAAATGATAAAAAAAAATTCAGAAAATGAAAAATGAAATATTATCTATTTGGTTTTGTTACCTACGTGACCACCATTTTTGAAAAAAGTTCGTAACTCCTTGTCTGTCAAGGAAATTGGACAGTGCACTTATTTTCCTTTTACAGATAACAGGTTCAGAAACTGATTTGGATGCAGAAGTGAGAAACTGCTACCCAAAATAAGTGCTCTGAGCTATCCAATAAAGGTATCTTTCATTACACAGGAAGATTAAGCTTCCAGGTTTGTGTGTATGCTCCTGGCTATATCCAAACTTGTGCTGTAAAAAGGAGATTGATTATCTAAAGCAATTATGAACATATGCTTACATATGCATAAAAATAGGAATACATGTAATTTATTTTGTTTAAATGCTATAGGAAGAAAAAAAGGAAAGTAACTCAACCTTTATTTCATGTCAAATAAGTTTTATAAAAATTAAGGATTGCAGTTATGGCATTTGCTTGCTCAAAAAGCAAATTAACTACTTCAACAGGCATCACTCTCATCCTATTTCCATTAGCATAAGAAAGTTCAAAATCAGGCTCAAAAATATAATACTTCTTCCCCCAAAAGTCATCCAACTATAACAAATATAATAGAAACAAAGTAATTTCTCAGCGTACATTTTCAGTGAAACAAGACTGTGTTTTTAAAAGCCTTGACAAAAGTCAAAGAAACCTGGGCTGTAAGAAGGGCTCCAACTGGAGAGCAGTTTGCTGCCCTCAGTTCCCAACGAAATCTGCAGAGATTTGATGCAACTCTGCCCTTTGGAGGAAGAGGATTGGTACTTGGGGATCTCAACCACTGTGTCCAGAGACACAATTCAAACTGCTTTTAACTCACCACATGAGTAGCTCATGTTAATCCTAGACTCCTAAACCCTGTATCAGCTAATTCCTTAAACCTTTGCTGTTTATTGACAATCCCCTTGCATAAGCCCACGCTGCATTCATATATCATGTCAGAATTGCTGGCAAGTCCTCTGATTTACCAAACTGAAAGTCCTGGCACAGTTGAGTGAGCAGCCTAGCATCTACCAGATGTTTGGTGATTATGCTCTGCCATTCGTATCCTCCCCAGTGCTGCAGTGAGATAATCTGCACTGAGCAGCTATGAATGCCCATGAATAAATGCTAAATAGTTTCCTGGGAAGACAAACCATGACCAAATCTGCACTACCACCCATGTCCTGCCAATTCTCATTCCCACTCCTCTCATGTAGAGACCTCCAACAAGCCATAGCAAAGTTTCACCCATTCCGCCCTTTCACTTTTCTACTGCTTTATTTCTTTGCCCTCCTTCTCTCTGACAATATTTTGTCTGGTTATATTACCACTTCTTACAGTCTCTAGAACTGGGGAGATGGCAATCACAAACTCACACCATACATGCCACCCTGCTAATACAACGTCTACACTCATAAATTTAGTGGAAGGATGAAATGCAGGCTAGATCGCAAGAATTAGCACTTGATATGGCTGTTACACCAATTAGAGTAACTGTATGTTAAGAAGGTTGAAAAACATGGTTTTAAGTTTCAAGTTTCACATGGTGGCATGACACATGCCTACACTAATTAACACCAGAAGAGAAATACTACTAATTATACAAAATAGCACCAAAACCTGAAAAAAACAAACCAAATAATTCAACAGTGGAAATATTTAAATGCATCAGGCTCTATTTATTCCACTTCTGTGAAGTGTTCTAAGAGATTGCACAGAGATTAATGAACCAAGGATCTTTTTTATCTATTAGTCAGGTTTCCTTTTTCCTCTTTTACTTTCAACAGTGTAATTATAACCCATTCCATGAAGTTCTTGTAACAATTGTTCTTTTTCCTTCTATTAAATTTTTCAATTACTTGTCTAATACTGGTTTATTTTTTCTTAAGAGAAAAACACTTTACAGAAAAGATTCCATCTAATCTAACAAATTCATCCTAATTTGTCACAATTCTACATTTTAGTCACTAAAGCAAATAACTGAACTTCCTTAGAATGTATCAATTTACAGTTTTATCTCATATCTTTTTCTTTTCTGTCTTCTTGCTCCTCAATTGTCTTAAACTCTTTAAAACTCCCTCTGGCCTCTGGATTCTACATCTGAAAATTTCATGCTATTTTAGCTGCTCATATGACTAAAGGCTTAGACTTGGTGAGAAGGTGTTCTGAACACATCAGTTCCTGTAGAGAGCAGTCAGTAAGCAATAGGATCACCTAGGATTTTTTTTTTTTTTGTGTGTGGCAAGATAAACACACTGCTACACTAGGCTTGTGAGTGCTCCCATACAATCCATCCTAAAGTGAAGTGGCATTATAACAAAAACCTGGGAGAAAATCAGGACCAACCGAGGATGTGAGAGAAGTTCTGAAATCAAGCAGAATAACAACTAAGTTCATTACAGGCAAGGTGATGCCTGCATGCACTTAGGATTCACAGCCATGCTCTGTGGTATCAGGCAGCTCCTGGGAAGCCCCTGGCTACACAGCCAGCAAGAACCACAAGTTCAGGGCAGCACAAGGTACTGAAAGGTCATGAGTCATCCCACACATACAGCAGGCAGCCAAGCAAGGCTGCTCTGGACAGGTGTTTGCTCATGTCAGACTTGGGCTCAGCTTCCAACAGCAGCCTTACACAGCAAACCTCTACTTATTGCACATACACAGCCTCAAGCGAGCTACTGGAATTTCTCTCAATATTTTCAGTATCTCCGGACTGCACTCCATACTGGATTCATGCACATGCTGAAACATGAATTTACTTTTTCAGAGGTTTCCTGAGCAAATTCCTGGCTGCTCAGTTCTGGATTATACATTTCAGCTTCAGAGAAAATTCTTAGACAGAACAGAGACATCTTTTAGAGACATATTTCTAATAATCCGCTTGATACTTATTTACAAAAATAGGCACATGTGCATAAAAAGCAAAGCAATTCTTCGTAACTTTAGCTAGATCATCAGGTAAATAAACCTAGACCATAAATTGTCATCTTTCCCAACCATGTTTAAATTCTGTAAATGTCATTCCAACTCAGTTTGTCCCTTTCTGCAAAAGAATGTCTAGAACTGAAATACTGTGTGAACAAGTGCAATGGATTACAGAAGGAGATTAGCTGCTACTTTTCTCCTCAACATAATGCACTTTTTCTTTTTCTAGTCATGTTTATGTTAATATGATTTTCTTCTCATCACAAGCAGTACATATACTTGTAGTATTCCCTTCATAAATGTTGCCTGCAATTATTCCAAGATGAATATAATTTTGCTACTTCCCTATGTTGCCTCTTTGTGTTATTTCTGACCTCATAATTACAGTTTCTCCCAAGACATTTCAAGGTCAACTTAATCCATTGAAAAAATACTGCAACTCTGAGTTTTGTCTCAAATCACACTAGATTATTACAAATATAAAAAATTGACAGAGCAAATAGCAAATAGATATTCTAAGATGTTTGGTTTTATCTGCTGGTACACTGCAGGAGGATTTTGGTCTAATACTGACACTACTGTTCATCACAAGTGTTCATTTTTCTCCAGTTCTTAGACCTCCTCTCTCAGCTGAGATTGCATTTTTAATTTCATTTTCATCACACAAACTATCATGCCAGAGAAACCCAGCTTCAACTTAAATACCCGGGAACAATTTACATCTGAAACCACAAGGCTTAGAAAGTCAGAACTAAGCAGGAGAAATATTTACTAGAGATAAGACTGTGTAAGGATGTTTTGCACAAATTGCTCTTTTGGCTTAAATCAATACTATTTTTCAATTAGCATTTGATATTAAACCTTGACTCTTTGAGGCACTTAAAAAAGTCACTCCCACTTCTTTTAGTAACTACCTAATTACAATTCTGCCCACTTTAAAGTATGAACATTAAGATTTTTCTTTCATGCTTTTAACTAAAGATGTAATTTGGAATGCAAATTTCTCACAGCAAGAAACTAGAAAATCATGTTTAAAGAAACAAGAAAAATATTCTCTGCTGCCTGTTTTAGTTGCCCTTCTGTCACCAGTGTGTGTAGGCTCTAACTCATAAATAGAAAGGCTTCTCTCAAAAGCAGAATGTGTGCATAGCCAAGTTGTGTACACCAAAAGAATAATTGCTAAAATAATGTTGGTTATATATACAGGTGGCTGATTTTATAAGATTATGTAGTCCTGAAGAAAGTATTATAAAAATTTTACACTCTCATATGCACACATAAAAATCTGAATAGTTTCATAAGTACCCTTTAAGAAAATATGATTCAAAACTGTGGGAATGGAGCAGATCAACTCCTCCATGAATTCTCTATGATACATAGTTTTAATAACATAGAGAAGAAACTTAACTTTTCTAATTTTTTTCTCAGTAGCATAAAAACAACATTCCATATTTAATGCATTAAGGTTTCATGAGCTTCAAATTACATTTGCAAAGAAGTGTAATGCATTTTGAGAAGCTTCATTTATACTTTTCACTTTTTTATAATTAAAAAAAGAAAAAATGAGCCGGTTACATACTAAATTACACAAGAGAAAAAATTAATAGATTTTCACTCAGTTGCAGAGAATGCAGTATACATAGAAAATTAGATATCCATATTGGCTGTGCCATTGTTCAGATGACACATTTTTAAAAAGACAGAAAGCATGAATATTATCAGTTCTGTCCAGTATTGTCTAAAACCTTCAGTGATGATCAAATGTTAACCCTATTCCCTCTTTAAAACCAGCAAATTTTCCCCTCCCTCATCTAAGATTTCTCTTTTTTTCATCCTTCTTATATAACTTGTTGCATGGTATCCTATGAATACCTGCCAACACTTCACAGAGACAAGGAGGGGTTTAGAAAATGCATGAATATTTAGAGAAGTATTAAGTATAGCAATTTGGGATACTTCTAACTGAAAGAAACTATATAATGTAATTTCCTTATTGGAATTGCTAAAAGAAACCCTTCTCAATATAAAATAATTGACATAAAATATAGATAATGTCTATTATTTTAAAACTAAATATGCTTCACTGACGGTATCAGTAATACTCACACTGTTTTACGTTAGACAGGATCTAACTTATGAACTCATAAAAGCCACTCCAGTTTCAAAAGTTAATCAATCTTAACAGACAGAGAGGCAAAGTGGGTGCATCCCTTTTTTAATGCTTTCCCAGTCACAGATCCGTACGTGTTTGGCTCCTCATAGCTATAAACTCATTGTCCAAAGAAGCATTGCACTGGCTGCTTTCCTGATAAAGCTTCAGAAGGCAAATACAGAAATGAATAGGACATTTCTGCCCTCCTCCATAGAATACTTTAAAGTCAGCATGCATGAGCTTTACAGGCACTCCATAAACTTGCTCTGAATGACATGCTATATTTTAACTAGAAAACTTGCAATTGATGAAAAGTAATCGTTGGAAGAAATTCTATGGCTTTCTATCCTATGCCTGCAACATAGGAATTAATTTTCCATTGACTTCCGGGAGACTGATGCTTCCTTTTTTTTTTATTTTAATTTTTTAAAATGTTTTTTAATGGCCATGTACCTGCAAGTCTAAGAGAAAACTAACAGTATTTTTAAATAGCTCTTTGAATGGAGTATGAGTTCTCAAGATGAAGAAACACTGTTAACATTACAAAGCATCACAGCTATCAACAGTGCCCAGTTTTCAGTATAAACTTGGATAAATATGGCTAGAATACACAAATGCAGAAAATTATATGCATTAGATATGTCATTTAAATAAATTCAGAGGAAAGAACAGCCAATAGAAATGTGCTGAGGGACCTGCCATTTCTCTGTCAATAACACTTTTCATTGAAAATGACTAAAACTTGAAACCTTGGAAAAACTAAACCCTGGATATTAGAAACACATTGAGATTTTTATGTTCTGACATTGCTGGCCAGATCACATTATTTTAACAGCATGTTAAACATTTTCTAAACTAATTTTGGATTTAAATCCAAGTATGAAATCATGCTTCAGCATTACTGGTAAAAATACTGAAAATCAGTCCCCTGGAAACCACATTTTGAAATTAATTAATCTATCTATAGGACTGGCAGGAGAAAAGAAGGTTAAGAGGTTTTGTTTGTTTTCAGAGGATCTTTGCCACAGTTGATTTCTACAAGATACATATCACAATAATTCACAGGAATCATATGGCAATTCTGAACAAAATTTAAGTTATCAACTATATATCCTCTGCAGGGGACCCCTCTCTTGAAGGATGTGGAATCAAGGTGAATCAGTAGAACTCTTTCAATTCTGTGGCATGGAAAACAAGAATTTATTATGACCATTTAAAAAAGGGGTATTTCTTTCTTGCTCAAAGCCCTTTGTGATCCTTTTGTGGGAGGCCAAAAGAGAGAGTTTGATCATCAGCAAGAGGAACTTTATGGTTACTCATATCAACAAGTTTGCAACTCTCAAAGGAAGGGGGTAAAGTGCTCAGAAAATATGATAGTTTTTAGTCCCTTTCTTAAAATACACTATCTCTAATATCGTCATGCTCACAAATAGTCCCCAATTTTGCTATCACAGTTATCATATTCTGAAAATTACAGTTTTAAGTGAGAATCTGTGGAATTGAAAAAAATTATAGATTTTGAAAGAAGGAGGTAAAATAAAGTGTAACTAGCTGAATGTGCTTTGTCTAAATGAACACCTTTGAGTTTTCATGACCATAAAATAAAATAATGATACTAAACCCTAACGTCCCCTCCTACACTATTTGTAATTAAAATTCTGGGGTAATTACTCTGTTCTCCATGAAATGGAAGGGGAGACACACAAGAATTAAAACCCTTGTGGTAATGCTATTAATGTCTCAGGTCCATGAAAATAAGAGCATTTTTATTCTTGTTTTCCCCTACAGACAGCTCTGTATAGCTTCATGGTGTTTTTCACTTAAAAAAAATAAAAAGGAAAAATGGCAGAAAGCTAATGATCAAATGTTTTCCTAAAAACTTTATAAACACAATTTTTCTTATGAGTTTTTTTTCTGAAAACATCCATTTTGCTTTAGATATAAACACATGACAAGATGGTGGAGCCAAACAGCTTCTAAAAGGAGGAATATTTTAAACATGCTAACTAAACACAAAAATTAAAAAAAGCCAAAAACCACTGTGAAACAAAAACAACAAAAGACCTTCTCAGCATTCCCACAGACATATGATTTAATAGGAAATCTTAGAGAAAAGTAAATAAATTAAGCAAATATCTGAATATATATCAAAACTATAGACACTTTTATATGCACACAGAGTTCTGTACTATAAATATATGTTGCTACATAAGAATGCCTAATACTTGATTTACTTGTAAGTAGGAGCAGTCCTCTTGCACTGAGTATCTAGTGAAGAGTTTCAGCTTAGGCAGAGAGTACAGAAGCTACTCATTCACAAGTGCCTCTTTAAATCATATTTTTGCAATTCAGCTTATTTTAAAACCAATAAGAAAAAAAACCTCATGCACAAAGACATGCACAAATCTGTACTCTCTACAGACACAATGAGTGGAGCCCCCACTTCTTTCCAGGTCCATCATGTCTTAGAATCTCCCAGCTGCAATCATGTCAAAAATAAGCCTGATGCACAGAACAAATGAATGATGTTCTCATTTCAAAATCTAGGAACAAAACCCACATTCTGTTACAAAATTATTTAATGGGACTCTCCAACCTTTCTTGGATATCAGATTTCTGCTCTTAACAATATTATGTAATCTAAATAATGTAACTTTGGTCTGAGAACTATCTTCCATAGCCAGTCTGTATTAAGCTAAACATGCAGAGGTGAGAAAAGACTGAACAGGGCATTTTTAATGGTGCATCTTGGCATAATCCGGCACCAGTTTTGCACATACACTTTTACTCCAAGATCACAAAATTAGTGTAATATGAAAGATAAAATTTATTCTATCATCAACCAATATGTGCAAAATAAATATGGTGGAATAAAGATGATGCAGAGGGAAATCTGGCTCCTGCAAAATGCACCTGGTCCATCTAGATGAACTAACTAATTAACAGCACCAAGGGTTATGGTTACTTTGAACCCCTGGCTTGGCATTAGATAACTAGCAGCAGAAGCTTAATTGTTTCTGTATTAATTAATCCTTAACTAATAAAATAGGATTTTGTGTAGCAAGAACTACTCAATGAAATTCTCAGGAACACTCTCTTAGATGTTGTTTGAAAATTGTTTTCAAATAAGAAAGGGAGGACAGTTAAGCAGAAAACATTTATATAACCATGTCTCTCTAGGTCATGAAAAATAATAACTACTAGAAATTTTGATTACAAAAAGGACATAGTTTTCTTAGTGTGGTTTCCCTAATGGGTAGATGGATAGGTGGCCACACACAAGTATTGTGCTCTGTTCTGGGCCCCTCACTTCAAGAAAGAGCATGTCCATAGAAAGGCAACAAAGCTGGTGAAGTGTCTGGAGAGTGAGCCTCACATGGAGCAGCTGAGGGAACCCAGAGAAAAGGAGGCTCAGGGGAGACCTCACTGCTCTCTACAACTCCCTGAAAGAGGGTTGTAGTGAGGTGGGAGGTCAGCCTCTTCTCCCAGGCAGCTGGGGACAGGACAAGAGGAAATGGCCTCAAGCTTTGCAGGCTGGACATGAGAAGGAATTTCTTCACAGACAGAGTAATTAAACATTGGAATGAACAGTCCAGGGAGGAGGTGCAGTCACTATCCCTGAGGTGTTCAAGAAATGACTGCAGGTGGCACTTGGTGTCAAGGTCTGTTTGACAAGGTGGTGTTACATCACTGGTTGGACTTGATGATGACAGAAATCTTGTCCAACCTAATTGATTTTGAGATTCTGTGATATCTCCAAACTTAATAAGCAATTCTACAGGACTCCATAGCTCTCTAATGTTAATAGAGTCTTCTGACAATTCAATTCAAAACCTTCCTCTCAGAGCCTGACAATATGTCTCTAAGAAGGATCAGAGAACAGAATAAGTTAAAATCAAGCTGTAGGTCTCAGGAAATATATAATTAACTGCAACTAAGCTATGGTTGGCTGGCTTAGAAGTTAACATTCACCCCAGCTGACTGATATCTTTAGTTTATAAGTCTATCTACTTCTTGCTTAACTCTTGTACATTTGTAGTTATATGTATTTAACCAAGATAACTTAGGTTAGTTATCAAACTAACTTAATTCACTTATCAAAGTCAACTTAGCTTTTAAAAATTCTCTATAATTACAAGAGACAGGTGAAGGTACAATTGCATAGTCCTTATTAAATGGGAAGATCCTGGATTTAGATCAAAAATACACAGCTCTGTCGGGAAACTGCATATATTTCTTGTTAAACCGTGTATTTGCAAACCATATTGTTTCCCTACGTCTGTGTTCTGGGTTGTATTTCTCATACAATGGGAGAAAAATTTCATTAAGGCAAACTATCTATAGACAAGCAACTAGGCATAGGCAATACTTGAATATAGATAACTGGCACCTATTCACAATTTTGCATAGACAGTATTCTCACAGAAATGTTCACGTGGGAAAAAAATTACTCCTCATGCAAACTAAGCCTGTGGGGCACAAACACGGCTGTATTTACACATTTACATTACATGTTTTTATACCTATATTACAAATGTGTAATACTATGTGTGCATTAACACGAAAAATACATAGAGTAAATTTGAAGGCAGCATCTAAGTAAATTTGGTTTAAATATCTCTTGTTAAGGATACAATGAAAAATAATTTGCATGTAAGTCTTGCCCTGATCTCAACTACTATGCACAATATATACATATTCTTCTGCTCGAAAAGCTGACAATTTATTTTTAAAGAAAAGATACTGAAAATGTGAAAAGAAAAAATAAAAAAATGAAAGAGCTGTCTCAAAAATGAGATGGAGGTGAGGAAATAAATCAAATTAAATTTACTAATCCTTTTTTATTTCACAATACATTTGTCCCTTTTTTATATTTAACAAATACTCAATGTGATCCTTTGCATATGTAAAATAAATGCATAAATGCATTATTAATTATTCTAATATCACTTAAATTCAGTTTTCAAAACATAAATTTCATCCTAACAAAGCTGCAGTTTCCTCTTCTTACCCTGATTCACCTGAGTTCCTATTAATGCCAGGCCAGTGTAACTTACAGTTTACTTTGAAATTGGATGCAGTAAAGACAACCATCAGAGTACACAACCACATTTTGCACAGCCAATCAGTCTTTTCTGGTAATGTAATGTGTATCATTTATTATCTAATTACTTATCACATAATTAAAGCAGAAATTTCTATAAAACAGCCTCAATTGCTGGCATACAAGTGAAATACAACCTGTGAAATGTCTTCAACAAACAACTGTTATTTCCTTCTGTTTGTAAAACAATGTGATAATACTGGTTCTGGACTATATTTACAGTTTTATTAAACATTTTAAATTTATTCTTATGAACAAATTTTCTGCAAGGAAATGATTATCTTTTTACTTGATTTCTCTTTTTTTCTGCATCACTTAATTATACATGTGCACAGGTCTGCAGATTTTAAGGTATTGTATTTTGGTTCAGTACTTTTTACTACAGAAGGCCATTAATCATAGTCTAATCTCTTTCATAAGCCAGCTTAATTCCCTAACTGCAACACTTTAAAAGAGCCCACATGGAGACTGCATTTCAGTATCTCATGGGTAGGGGGCAGCTGTTAATTTACTATCACGATTACTACAACTACTACTAAGAGAATAAAGTCAATCAATTCTCATTGCATTTTTAAGTTTGTTAAGTGGACAATAACGATAATCATAAAAAGCTGAGAAGCACTGAGCTCATGTACTATGCTACCTAAAAATATGAAAGAAGAATTTACATTGCAGTGCATTTGCAGGCTTCCAGAAGCTTTAAAGAAATAAAAAATCCCAACCATATTTTTTTAACCCCATCCAAATCACAGGTAGTAAGTTCACTTGAATGAGTAATTTATCATGTAGAAATGTATTATTGACTGATAATGTAAGGGGTGGGGGGAAATAGTCCAGCAATACTTTGATCTCTAAGGCTGCATTCTCTAAGGTGCCATTTGAGAAGCAGGGGAAAACAGAAGATGAAACAGGCAGCAGACCCTCTGTACCCCAGACTAATACTCTTCAAGGCTGCAAAGATTCAAATGTAAATCACTGGCAGGTCACAGACCAGTGAACCCTTAGACTTAGAGGGACAATAGTCCAATTGATCCACTATTTGCAAATCATGTCTCTTAATATCTGCTATTACTTGCAGGAGGTCCAACTTGCTCTCAGGAAAAAAAAAACCAAACAATTAACCAACTAACCAACCCAATCTAAATATCCAAAACCAAACCCAAAATCAATAAATGTGAAAATATCTACAAGCCCAAAACTAGGGGATAACACTACTGAATAATAGGAAGTCACATATTGTTTTGATATACACTATCTGAAATCTAGGCTGCAATGTGTCAGACAAAGGTCCCAACAGCTGCAGCTAACCTCTGGAAAAGGAAAAACCTTCTACATCTTATTCTCTATAGTGCAATTCATCAACCTGCTTCCATGATTTGTATACAAAGAGCACTCCTTTTTCCCTCAAATCAGGCAGAGACCTACTATGATTGGTGGGTTTGTCTCACCTGTCTATGACTTCTCACCACCTGATGAGTTCTCAAAGCATGCAGAGGGCTGACAATGCATCTAGCAGTCTGCCTAGCCTAGCAAACTGTAGTGCTACACTATACCTACAAACAGCTTGTGAAAATGAAAATATTTCAGGTAGCAGAAAAAACCCAATTAACTAACAAGGAGGATCTTCTAGGGCCAGGCCTAATCAGGCCTCACTCAACTAACACCTGACAGAAAAACATGGTATTGCCTTTTCTACATGACAGTCTGCTCTAAAGGATCTGTCCTGGTGTAACACTAAGGTCTACAGACTCAGTGTTTCTTCCCACATTCTCCCTTAATCATATAAATTCTGAACTCCTTAAAAGCCACTAAATTAAATTCCAAATAATTGAAAACTTGGAGTCAAACCTTCATCTGACTGATTATGCAGCAGAGAAACAACAATACAGTCATCCAGATTTGCATTCTGGAAATTGCTCTGCTCTTCTGTTTTCTCTGCGTTGTTCAAACAGAGAAGAAGGCACTCAGTGACTCCTTGCCTGTGCACCTGAGAATATGGCTGGATTTTTCACCCAACAGCAGTTTTGAATGAAACAGTATAACTACCATACTAAGCTGAGTATTAAGAACTCAAAGTCTCAGCTAACCTTGGTTAGATCACAGAGTAATATGTTGCCAACTTTCACTCTAGCTTATTTGGGACGGAACGTGAACATGGATATTATTTGGAATTTTAAACCACGCTATTCATTTTAATTTAGTATTGATAAAAGATTTGTACTTAAAAAGGAACATAGAACATGAAGAAATTAAACATGCTTTGGCAAAGGGCATTTGAAAACCTGTATCGTATTTTGACAAAGAGAAAAAATGTGTAGTCTCCAAATTTTCTATGTTTAATGATCCTTTTTCCTAAGCAGATAGGACCTTCTCTTAGTAGGGGGACATGGAAAAATGCCAAAACCTATATATCATATCTACAAATATTCATCAATGAAAGGACATCTTAAAATAAGTGAGGGACTTTTTGCATTCTTAAACAACTTAAACAAGATGATGATAACCCTAGCAGTCTAAACAGAATGCATTCAATCCAAAAAAGCATTCTCATTTTACATGTTCACTACAAAATATTTTAAAGTGAATAAATCCCATGAAAGTCATAAGTGTACTTTAAACAGCAATGACCTCAGCTTCTTAACTTAAGCAATACTGATTTAAAAATAGATTATTTGAATCAAAAGCAGGCTTCATAAAGTCACACAAAGATTTTTAGGTTTTCTAAATCATCTAAGTCTTCATAAACAATGACCTTCTCTCTTTTTTTTTAATAAGCTTTGCTTTTATATGTGGGGGTTTTGTTTTGTTTTTTACCTTTGGATTTTTATCTATGGGGGAAAAACAACCAAAAACTCTAACAACCAGGTAGAGTTTAAAGCATGAAGAAGTATTGGTTTAAGGCATTTATCCATTTTAATAGAAGGTAATAGTAAATCTGTTCATTACACTGAGAACATATATCTTTTTGAAGGGGGATGAAACAGGAAACTAAGTGATTCTAATTATTATCAAGCATATAATTCAAACAAAATACACAAACAAGGAATCACGTTTTTACTTACAGGACTGAAACTGGCAGGTCATTTATGCCATCCTATGAATGACTTGCCAATAGTTTTCAGAGACTTAGCAATGAGAATCTACATCTTTCCCCATTTCTCAGGAAAGTTCCTGACATTTCTCCTACATTTAAGACAGGAACAGTAAACAGTGACCCCTATAATTGTTGTGCAGGGGGAAAGAAAAAAGGAAACGAGTATGGAATATAAACCCAAATTATTACCTACATACTTGTCCCAAGGGGAAAAATTGAAAGAGACAATAAGAACAGTAAAATCCCCAAACTGTTTTGCATATAAGATTTTTTAAATTGTTTAAACATTTTATATAATTTAAATATATATCCTAAGGAAACAATGCAAACAAGCACTGAGCTCAGATACTGAAAAATACTGGAGAAATGGTTAAAGGACAAAATAAATATATTAAAAGTTATGCATTAACACGAGGACGAGAAGAAAGTCTACAGTTAGTCCATGGAGGGTAGGTTACTTCTGCTTAGAGTTTAGACATGAAATGAAGGATTCCAGCTGTATAGAAGCAGGAAAGGTTACATCTAAACCTGTGGAACCTCTACTGGAATCGTCTCACATGAACAGGAGAGTAATTCTTCCTAGCCTTTCAAGATATACGGTCTCAAGCATTATTTATTATGTGCTATCCACAGTGTGCCATAGGCACCTTGTAATCAAAAAAGGAACTCTGTCTTATTAAACTAAAAATAAAGCTGGTTCACCAAATACTTTAGTTATGGTCCATATAAAACACTGTCTATTAGATAAAGTCTCTTTCAAACAAAATATTAGGTTTGTGTTGTAGAACACTGACAGCATCATCTGGATGTAAATGAAATGGTCATATTTATCAGTGATGAATAAGATTGGCTGACAAGAGATCAAATTGTTATGTCAGAGAATTACCATAGCAAATATTCTTAGTAATCCAATGAAAGTTATATAATATTTTTAATTCTACAGCAACTTTTTAAGAATGGTAAATAATGTTATATTGACTTTGATCTTTAATACACAGTACTGAGATTTGGAAAGATCAAGTGATCCATCCAGCATTAGTCAAAAGAAAACAGATTTTCTCAACACTACCCTAAAAATTGACATTAAAATCAGGGAAACAAAAATAGATTAATATTACAGTTAAAATATCCAAGACATTATATCTTAAATAAGCCTCATATCAAAGTTCAAAGGCAAACTGAGATAATATCTCACTGACCTACGATGGCTATGGAGTGTCCTGGGATCATCATTAAAACACAGTATTTGTGCATTAAGATTAAAGTACTGATAAAAAAATATCATTTGAAGCTGGTTATTATACATATTTTAAAAATCCATGTCTTAATGATAACAGAAGACAGAAACAAAGGTTTCTTTCCTATTTCTCCCTCCACCTACCACAAGAAATTATATGTCAAATATGAGTCCATCAACCCTTTAAAAGCTGTCAGCATGCTTTACAGACTGCCTTTATTTTCAGATTCTACCTTTCTGTGAGGAATAAAAATATGAAACTTCTGCAAGCAATTTTGCAAACAGGGATAGGGTGGTTCTTTAAAGTCAGAGAGGGAGATGGGGTGCACCCATCGTTACAATATCAATCCATCTCCCAGTCTCTAGTTATATATGTACTATTATATCACACTGCAAGCTATAGACTTGGCATAAAAGAAAGAGGCAATGTAAGCCAAAAGCACAAATTCCAAATACCAAGATTTTAATAGCCATATGCTTGTGCTCTACCTGCTGAGTACAGGCAGTTCCAAGAGCCCTGGCACAGTCCCATCATGTGAAAATGTTAAAAAGTATTATTTATTATAGATATTGCAGCAACAAGATGAGAAAGAAATGCTGAAACAAATAAAGCAAACCTGAGGACTGAGTGAACAAAATCTATACCTATCTGCACTTCAAAAACTTTATATTACATTGTACTAAATGATAAAATTTTCAGGTTTTGCATATTTTGCAATAACAAAGCAGCCAAAATGAAGGTATAATTGTGTAAAATAAAAATGCCATGGGAAAAAATAATGCTTTTAAAAAAGTAAAAATAAAAGGTTTATATAGTAAGTTAATGACTGAAAGTTTGCTATGATAAATCCTATTCTATTGCTAAGCTTAAGCTATCTAAATTGTAAGGCAAGGAAAACGGACTCCTACCCATTACTCTCCTGACTCACTAGTAAGTATGAATGTGTGTTTTGGCTCTTTTATTCTCTTAAGGCATTAGCAAAGGTCAGCAGTGGTACCAATTTCATGGAGAAAGGGAGAACTGGAGAAGGAGACATGCAAGAGTCCTTTACAGGTATACATCAAATAGGCAAAGGAGAAATAAAAACTTATATTTGTGTGTTTCTCCCTCTAAAATTAAGAGTAACATCAGTTACGCAGGCAGATAAAAAGAAAAAAATAATCTTGTGAATGAATAAAAATATGTAAACAGTTTAATTACAGAAATACTAGTCTATCTAAAGTCAATTGTTAAAACAATTAAAACTTGTACCTTTACTGGGTTCTACAGAGGAAAAGCAAGCATGCTCTATATGATGTTTAGTGAATTATTTATCACTTTAGAGATGAAATTACCTCTTGAAGTGTACTTTGGAGAAGTGAAATTGATTTCCTCCTCCTGGTAAATAAAGGTAAAACTATATTCTGCCAGCTCCAGGGGCATCAGCAGAACAGTTTCACCATGGTAGCTATAGGTCTATCAGTGTTTGGCTATAAAAAGAGCTGACCAAGCTCATGAGGGTGTAACACGGAAGCTTTTAGTCTAAAAGTATAGAAAGATTGAGTTAGTTTCAGCAATAGACAGACAGGAGGGGGAAAAAAAGTTATTGGACACTCTACTGCCTCTAATTCTATTGCCTCTTTGGTTCCTTCTTCCTTGAGAACTTTGCAGAGTATGGATTTTTAATGTGAATGAAGGTCCAGGGAAGTTCCACTGAAAAAACAAGACATTTACAAGAATAATATTGGCAGATGCAGAACTTCCTGGAACAAAGAACTGAAGAGAAACATATTTGTGTGTGTTTCCAGTGAAGAGGTTTCTGTTGCACTCAAGGCAACTCAGTAAAATGCAAAACACGACAGTTCTAAAGAAACTTCTCTTCCACTAGATAAGGCATTTTCAGAGACTATCCTCTCCTTGAGAATCATAAAACAAGTAGTTCACGAACACTGGATTTTTCCAAAAACAATTCATCAAAAGCTGAAATTGCCATACAAAGGAGTTATGACCTCATCTGAATGGAGGCAAAGTGAGTCATTAAAAGGAAGATCTAATACAAGCCAGATTTCCTGCCTAGCTTCCTCTGACCTCTGTTGGCAGTGCTATTTTCTTCTTGTATTAAAAAGCGTGTCTAGAAATTGCTCGGACTCTGTCAGGGGAACACAACTGACACGCTTGTGTAGCACAAGGCTCACATCAGCTGTTCTCATCAAAGCACAGGCTCGACAATTCTCGAATCGCAATGACTTATGGGGGAGTCCTCCAACCCAGCTTAAAAATCTCACTTCAACAGCAACCCAGCATGAAGTAGTGTTTAAAGTTTGCTTAATCACCTTTCTAATCTTTAACATAAAATATCATCTTCTCATGAGTAAAACATTACATAAAATGGAATGACCTTAAGCCTAATATGCTACCTTATGCACACAACAGAGCGTGCTGTGAATTCATCTTACATCTTAACTCTGACTTTCCTGACATCCATCCAGTTAACTAAGCTCTCTCATGTTATCATAACATACCATCTTGTGAGAAAATTCCTACGTGAATGGTTATTTTTCTACTGAGAGCCATCTTACACAGCCATATATCAAAACAAACATTTACTACTGTTCTCTCATACTCTCCTGATGGGTGTTCATGTGGCTGCAGATAGGTTTGAGGTGATTGTGTTGGAACCTATTTCCATGTGACAGCCGCAGTGCAGATACTTGTGGATACCCTGGTGCTGAATGCTAATCACCACTACAGCCTGGGAACAATTGCCAGTGATGTCACTTATCACCAGAATGAACAGAAAGGCCTTAATTGCCTTATCATGTGCTTTGTGCTGCTTGCTGGAATGGCTAGAAATCACTAGAAAATACGAGAAGGGATAAAATAATCATAAACCTGTACAAGTTTCAATAGTTAATAATAAAAGCAGTTCCAAAAGTCAATTAAGGAACTCATTACTCTTCTTCATATATACAGTTCCAATCCTGTTCAAAAAAGGTCTTGATTACTTGTATGAAAACTGAATTGAACACAGGTTATGAATAAAATGCATTAAAATATGTAATTTGGAATACAGACAGGACACAAAGCATACATGTCATTTGGCTTGTGAATTTAGCTACATTACTTGACAATATTCTCATAGAATAACTTTCTATAAGTATTTTTAGCTATCGAAAGGTCATTTAAAGTTTATACACTACACTATAATTCTAATAATATAAAATTCACAGAAGAGATGCAAAGTAGGTGCTTCTCTTATGCTAATTAATATGCTCAAATTGTACATCCTGTAAATAAAAGCACCTCTTCCTTTTTCTCTAAATAATGATCATCAGGATATACTTATAATTTAAAAAAAAGTGTGAAAGAAAGATAGTAAGAACCTGTTAAAAAACAATCCCTACACTCATTTTCAAAATCTTCTAATTAAAATAAACAAAATACTAAAATTAAGAGAGAGAGAATAAAAGCTGAACAGAGCTCATAATAAAACATCCCTAGGTGTTGGCAAAGATTTCATCTTTGTCATTTTATGATGATGAAGCCAAGTAACTGTTGCTGGAATGGAAGCAGGCTGATGAAGAAGGCTTTCAAGTTGAAGTCAAGGACATCACAACCTATATTTTTCTTATTAGTTCCTCTATCTATACAATTTCTTCCTAAATTCTATTACTTTCTGTATTTGACACCCCCTTCAATAAATGTCATGCGTTGATCAAAGGTATAATGCTTTAATATGCATCTGTTCATGTGAAATTGTTTGTTCATACACCAGCAAGTTCTAAGCAGTTAAAAAAATATCAGAGAATTAGTAATTAATAACAGTGTTAACTTTCAGGGAAAATTAGCTTGTGAAGTAAACTTTTCTCATATTTGATGTTATTTATGCAAGATCTAATAGCAACATTCAGCTAACTGAAACAGACTGTGGGAACGCTTAGCATATACTAAATACTTACATTATTCGAACACAAAGTACATTAAATTTAGCAGTACATCAAAATAAATAAGATATTTTTAAGCATGAAGAAGTTCTAAAAAGCATGGTATGTAGCAATTTTTTACAGTTTTTATAGGGAAGATGAAGATAATATAATAGCTTGAGAACACAATCAACTGGACACGGACTTTTCCAGTTAAAATAAAAATAAATTAGTAGAATTGACATGCTGCTAAAAGGACAGTTTATGCATTTAAAAATACGATATGAATTAAACTTACTTAGATATGTTTAGAAAGTTTTCAGAGAGATTTAATTTCACTTCATTCTTCATCAATAAATTTTCATTTAAACTACTTTTTTATTTAAATAATGCCCCTATGTTACTGTCCACAGACACATTTCAAAATTCAGCAATAAGGAAGTCTGTTTGCCATTGCTGGGTTGAATTCCAGCTATTTAAGCATGGGTTTAGGGGTAATTCTATCATAATTTAAAACTGATCAAGGAAGTAAATACGTGTGTGCATATATACACAAACATATATAAACCAAGAGTTACTCTGTCTACAAACACACCAGTTTTGTATCCTTGCATTTTATCAAATGCAGAAAAAAAAGCAACCCAACTATTTTAAAAGATACTTTGCTTTCATCAGAGATTTTAACAAAGCCCACCAAAATAAATTATAAGAAGCAAAATACTTTCCATTTACTTTACCAATTTCTAACAAGAGTTAGATATCTATGGTTATGGGTGTATATATGTGAATGAACGAATAAATCCTTAACCCACCATATCTTTTTCTCCAGTTTGCAAGCTGTCACCCGTGAAAAGTATGGTGTAGATGGTAGGATGATACTGTACCTGATTGGCTCTGGAGGTGGTCATGGGATCAGATGGAGAGGACTTGGTGGTAGTTGGGGAAGATGGCAATGTCTGGGAACAAAGCAGTTCAGGAGCAAATCAACCTTTACAAGCCTTAGACTGAACAGTTAAAAAAATAAATAAACCAACAAAATAACATAACTAGAAAATTAAAAGAAATAAAAAATGCCTAAGACAAAAATCTTTCTCCTACTCATTGGAACTTAATGGAATTTAAAGTCAATTGGATAAATAATGCATGTAAATATGCATGCTTATGCATGTAAAAACAAATTCATGACTTGAAATCAAGATGGTGAACTCACATAAATACTCAAAAATATGCTGACCACATGAGGAATATATTCTTTCCTCTCTCCTCCTCTTGGGGAAAATGAAGACTATAAGTAAACAAAAATTCCAGCAAGTTCAATGAGCACACTAGAAACAGTTATCAGTCTATGAACAAACAGGGCCAATGTCTGAAAGAAGTTAAGAGACATTTACTCTGGCACTTTATAAAGCACCATTGTACAGAAAGGACTTATAGCCAGCAAACTGCATTCCATACCATACAACAGTTACGCTGAAGCTACCGCGTTTCTGGCTATATTCTAACTGCTAAAACATTCATTGATCTTTTTAAATCTAGAAGCAGGTGAAAAAATGTAAGCATCAATCTCGTGATGGATGAACATGCAACTAATACCTTCATAACAAATAACTACAAAATATTTATGATTAGTCTTAAAAACGTTCATTTAGTTGAGCAAAGGTCAACACCTTATTAGACTTCTGTGTTCAAAATAAACACAAAAAAGAATTAAGAGTCACATTTATTGATCATCTTTTCTAAATAATATACATATGCTTAACATTAATTCTTGAACATATTAAAAAAGCACTGCTCTGTTTAAAAACTTTATATACACATTTCTCTTAAAAGTATTAGATCGTGACAGAAGAACTCTTCTATTCTTTTTATAAATGTAGTAAAAAAGTAGAATTCCAATTTTCAAAACATAACATACAATACTTATTCAAAGCATCTTTGTGACATCTTTGCAATATATAAATATTATAATATATCAAAAATTACACTATTTTTATGTCAAGAAATAAGTGTTAAAGTGCTATACAATGGAATTTATCATATGCTCATATAATTACTAACCAAAACTATTTAGAAATAAATAAAGCAAAATTTCACACTTTCAGCATTTCTGTTACTTACAATCATTGACAGTCCCTCATAAAATAGGTATACATACTTTTGCACTAAAACTCTTAATGCATATGAGAAAGCTGGGACACTGTGAATGCATAAAGTTGTGTATTAGCAAAATATGGGCTTGTACATATGCACACACAAATATTTTAGATGTATGTTAAACAGTATGAAGATCCATTTTTCATAGTTTGTACATAAACAGGCAGTTCAAAACAGGAAAAATAAAACCTTAAGAAACAGGTCTCTATTTTGTGCTTCCAACTTGTTACTCATTGTAAAGCAATAAAAACAAATAAAAACAGTTTAAGCATCAACTGGGACTCTTTCACGATGGTTATGTAGAAAATCCTATCATGTATAGGACCTTATAAAAAATATGTAGTTGGCAAGCTGCTGTTGCTCAGCAGGCACCCCACATTGTAAAAATCAAAGGAATTATAAAGGATTCTCCCATGTCTTAAAGTACCAAACATGGGACCATCATGAGGGGTCCATTTGTGAGGGGCTAGAATTATTTAGCAACAGATGTGTCTGATTCCACAGTGGTACACAGCTAAGCTTGTTCAGGTATAGAATTATACTTCTGATTTAGTGAGATGATGCAGTATTTCTCTTACCAAAGTCTGAAATTGCAATGAACTGATTTTTATCATTTAAGGCAAAACAGGAAAAAATTACAAAAAAAAAATACCCAAAACAAAACAAAATTCCCAACCAAAAAGAATGAAGAATTGTTTATTGTCCCAATAGGTTTTCTTTATTATAGCTAAGTATTAAACTTCCATCCTGAAATCTCCAAAAGAAAAAAAGAAATTCTAACATATCTTGACTAAAATGTTTCAGAAAACTGATAATTTGTGTTGTCAACACCACAGTTAACCAGCACATATGGTACTGTATGTTGTTTTGGTATGCTAGGTTGCTTATTAAAAGGAAAAATAGTTGGTTCTTCACAGTCGTTATCAAACTTAACTAGAGGATTTATAGGGAAATATGTAGAACACTTCAACACTGGATAATGACAATCACTGATACCACAGATGATTTAAGAAACTGGAAACATCTCAATGTTCAATTAATATCAATCTTCCTAAAGCACAGAAATACATAGCCGTGATGAAAAAAGGAGTGATGATAATAATTTCAGGTGGCTGTTGAACTATAACATCTACTACGTAGAAGCATTTCATTATTTATTTGAGCAAAAGCCTGCTTAAAATACAATGGAAAAAACAGATTAATAAATTTAAAAGCAAAGACTGTATTAATGTACAAGAATCGACTATGAGAAGTACCTTTTATTAAAAAAAGGCTAAATACTGAAAATAATTGTTTTTTGTCTTGTTTACTTGGTGTTTTTTTCCTTTGTATATCCAGTTGTTTGTATTTGAGGCTTGATCGACATAACTACTTTTATATCTATATATATATATGTATATACACACATACACGCACACACATATATATATATAAAATAATTGACACTATTTTGTAAGAATTTGTGTCTTTTCAAGCCTCCCTATAATTCTGAAGATACACCTATTTATTTTTCTCATATCAAAATAACACAGAGTGTTTTTTCAAACATTAAAAAGCCCCCACCAGAAACAGGCATTTGGAGTTTGTATTGAATTTTCACTGGCTGTTAAATATAATACAGTCTCAATTGCTTTGCAGAAACTTTTCAGCAAAATTGCGCCTTAAATTAGAAAGTTGGATTGAGATCAATATTCTGACTTATTATGCAGCATAGAATGCTTTAAAATTGGCAAATCTTTTGCATTAGGCAAGCACTCAGATTTAGTAGTTAGGTTTCTGACAATGAGATGTATAAACAGGTTAGAAATTGTAAGATGAATTTACATTACAAATTTCAATTTTTGAATCTGCTACTTCCATACAGTAATTGAGGATTTCCTGAAATTGCAGGTTGACTACTGATGTTATAGAAAAAAAAGTTAGAATTTCTACCACACACCACTTCTAAAACTTGCAGAGTGTTTTTTAAGGTGTTTCTTGAATAGTATAATCTAAACCATGATGAAATTAAAGTTCTCTTTTTTCTTAAATACTGTTACCTTTCCTACTACCTAAGATACAATAATGGTTACAGTATTTTTGTTCTGACTTTACCCTTCTAGAACATGTATTTGAGAATACAGATTTTAAATATTTTCAAAGGAGCCTAATTTTAGAAATAAAATTCTGTTTTAATCATATTTGAGGTGTAGCATCTTCAGAAAGTCCAAGAAAATACTACTACTTTGTGCCCAAGCACTGACTGTACTGTGAGAGACTTCTCTCAGGGAGTACAATAAACTAAAGGGTGTGCAGAAATACGGTCAAATCACCACACTTCCATTCTTTATATTTTTTGATTAATAAAGTTAAGATATAGCTGCACCATGGCAATAATGATTACATACAGTCCATCTGCATGGTGTTTCAAAAGGTCTCTGAGTCCTCTTTGGATTACTATGACACCCTTATATAAATTTTTACACTACAGAAACTTCAATACTTACTTACACCATGGGTAATAAATATTAAAATTGTACTGAGACAATTAACTCTCAGTACTTACTAGTATATTTATATATTTACGACTAGAAAGAAAAGGCAGAAAATATTATTTGAAACAGGTTTACAGACATGAAAGCGTAGAAAGAACATAATTTAAATGTGAAGGTGACTGTATTTACAGCTTACCATTTTCTAGTTTCTCACTACAAAGCTTGCCAAACAAAGGAGATCTTGGCAACAACATTACCTGCAATAAATAACTATTAAGACTAACCTAATACTAAGTTTTGGTCCTGCATATATTAATATTGGTGGTTTTAATCACTGAAATTACTGTGATAAAACTACTTTGCTTAAGTCAATATTTTAATGCACTTTAGGAAAAGGTGTTATCTTTGAAAAAACTGTATCAAACAGTTTAAGACCTTCTGCAGTTAAAATGAGAAACAGAGAGGACTCTGAGGCCCCACTGCACAACTTACTGACTTACTAGACTTTCAACACTATCAGAGATAAAAGACTGCTGCTTTGCTAAACAGAGTCTTCTTCACATCTGCTGTGATCTCTTTTAATCTGTAACTCTGCCAAAAGATTCTTATCTTGGAGATGACTATATAAATATATAACACATTTCAAAAAATATAATTTGGCTAAAGAAATAATCAAGGATTAGCAATTTGCTTACAATTCAGACTGTAAAAAGGCTACTTTGATAACTTCAGTGACTTATGTTTTTTCCTACCTTTTCATTTCTGTAAAGAACAAATAAAATAAATTTTGATTATATTTCAGTCTCTTTGCATTGGATTTTGCTTTTGAGTGGAAGAAGAGACAGAGCATAGGGAAATTCAAAAAGACTAAGAGGTAACTCACGTGTATTTATGAACTCTTGGGAACCTGACTTTGAGAAAGGAAATAAGTATGGTTAAGTATGATCATGAAGAAAGATTATCTCATGTTTTGTCTAAGACAAGAAGGGATAAGAAGCTTGAAGAAAACCAGCAGGTTCCATTTGGATTATCAGAGCAACTCTGGATGAAAGGAACAATTTAGAATTACTATTATAGTAAAAGGCCCAAAAAAGAACGAGGATCTCCTCCTTCATCTAAACTTGTCACAGTAACATAGAACTACTACAAGATCTGGTGCTGTTACATAGAAATAACAGTAAACCCAAGTACATAACGAGGCACAGTCACGAGAAATCCTACAAGATACAGGTTTAAGGTGCAATCTAGAAGAGACGGTTACCTCTTCATTCTGGGATACTTTGGAATACAGAAAGATACACCAAAACTGCAAAGCCACCAGAAGGTATATAAGAGAACTTAAGAATTTTCTGAAGAACCAAAACACTACTGAAAATTTATGTGAAGTTGAATGCTGCTGTTCATCCCTCAACAAAATATTCTATTCTCACTCCACTTTGAAGCACAGAAGAGTTAATAAACAGCTACTAACTTCACTACATTCATAGACAAAGTTTTGCATAAATATTGAGATTGTATTCAACACCGCTGAAATAAAACAGAAAATAAAACTAACAATCTGCCAGCAGAATTAAGCACATGAGGGACAGGATAAAGTACATATATTTTTATGGAATAGTAAACTTTTGCCATTGGATTCAACATACAGAACTAAATAGCTTTTTTTAGTTCTTGCAACTTGTGAAGACCTCTGCACATCTTACTATACATTGCAGAATGATAGCTGGTGTGATTTTTCAGCTCTGTTCACAAGTGAAAAATGTTCATGAGAAGTTTTTAACTAGATGAAAAGATACTGTTATCGATGAAGCTACTTATTTTTTGTTTAAATGAAAACTTTAATTTTCTCATTCCACAGTTTAGTAGGATTTACTAGGTGACAGACTTTTTTCTTCAACAGATGATAAAGAAAAGAAAGGCTTCTCAGAACACATAGGCTTTTTAAGCAACCAATGAAAGTTTCTTCAGGAAGGAAGAATCTGAGCATATTGGTGGATTAAGAACTGAATACAATCCAGCAATGTGCCCATGCAGGCCAGAGAGCAAACTGCACCCTAGGCTGCACTAGAAGAAGTGTGTCTATGAGGATGAGAAGTGATTCTGTCCCTCTGCTCTGGTGAGACCCTACCTGCAGGGCTGCATCTACCTCTGGGACTCTCGAGATAGGAGAGACACCTGGATCTGCTGGAGAAGATCCAGAATAGGTCCACAAAGATGATCAGTGACTGGATGCACCTCTCCTATGAAGACAGGCTGAGAGAATTGGCATTGTTTATTCTAGAGACAGGAAAGCTTCTTGGAGACTGTAGAGCTGACTTTCGTCACTTAAAGGGGGCCCATGGGAAAGATGGGGACAGACTTTTTATCAGGTAGAGTAGTGACTGGACAAGGGATGAGGTTTTCAAACTGGAACAGGTAGATCTAGATTAGATATTAGGGGGAAGCCTTACTGCGATGGTGGTGAGGCACTAGAAGAGGTTGACCAGGTAATCTGTGGATGATCCATACTTGGAACTGTTCAGATTTGATAAGGCAACCTGGTCTAGTGTTCCTGGCAAAGGGGTTGGATCTAGATGATCTTTAATTTGCCTTCCAACTAAAACCATTCCATGATTCTATGAAGTCTACTGAGTCTTTATAGTCTGAAGAACTCATAATCCAAACCAACAACCCTCTCCTCCATTTAAGCCAATATTTTTAGCTGTGTATTCTTAAATTCAGGTTCTATATAAGCATTTGAAAGAAATTTTTTTTATTTAAAAATTATTAAGTTTTTACTTTTGTTGTTGATGAACATTTCTGGTGTAAAAGCAGTTGTTTTCAAAAGAGGAACATGAAATTACAGATCTGAGTTCAGACAATAACTTTTGTAGGTTTTGAATAAAATAACTGGGACCATGATTAATAAACAGGAGTCTAACTCATGAGACATTAATTATCTATCAAAAAGCTGAAGTGAAACTGGTTCCAATGAAAGCTTTAATTGGACATTCTATACATGAAAGTTTATTTATACAATAAAGTTTTCTTCCTTGATTTATGAGGAGGAAATTCTAATTCTTTTCTATGTTTTAAAAGACCCACACATTTCATAGAATCAAAGAATCATTCAGGTAGGAAGGGATCTCAGAATGCCAACAGTGCAAAGTCCTGCTTAAAGCACAATTATCTTTAAGATAGGTCCTCTTTCCTTCCATAAATGCACAGTTCAGCAATGGCCATCTCTGTTTCACGCGCTTCCTGGACAGGCTGCTACAACATCTGCTACCTACTAACTGAAAGCTGGAAGAAAAATTCAACTAGCCTACAGAAAAGTTGTAATAGTTTCTGAAGTAGGTGATAAAATCAATTTAAGCAGTCTTTTCCATTGTTCATAAGACTAGCTATTAATTTAGAGGTGAAATTTAAAGCTTTGGATGCTGACTACAAAGACCAAAGACTAAACAGCTCAGGCTCATGATGTCTCATGAAAACATGTTTTTGTTCCTGTAAGCTACGATATGGTTTGAAAGAGTTTGTATGACACTTATTTATAGAGAGAAAAAGGAGGCTAAATGCTCATAGCAGTTTCTGGAAAGAAAAAGGGCACAGGAACCAGCTGGTTGTTGTTTAATGATACTTATAGAAATAGCAGATGGTTGACATCCATGGAGATTGTCTATGTTGTGTAGATATAGAAGATACAAACATTTTTCAATTAAACATCTATCAGAGCTACTTGGAGGAGAGAACTCCCTGGTATCTACTGATAAATCCAAAGGATTAGGAGAGACAAAAAAGCAAGCTGGAGAAGGCTCAAAAGGAAGCGCATTGATTTGCTTTCAAATCTTCTGCAGCTGAAAAAGCTGAAGCTAAAGGGACAGAAGGTTCAGACAGTGATTTCCATTAGCAAGGAGAGATGCCAGGCCAGAGTCAGCCCCTCTGTGTCCCGTGCCTTTCCAGAAGACAGAAAGTGCTGAAGTTCAAGTAGTCAGCAAAGGTCTTACCTACTGTCTTTCTTCATTGAATCTATAACCAGAAATTTTCTTTCTTGGCTCCCTTCCCTGGGGTGAATGTTGATAAAGCAGCCCAAAACAGAGAAATTACAACAGAGAAAGGGAGCTGCATGCTCATACAGATGTGAGTGGCTTTGCAAGACTTTAACTACTGGAATCTTTATTCATGGGGAGATAACTACATCTTCTTTTTGACTGAAACATTTTCAGAGTTCCTAAATGAAGGTTGATCAACTTTAAATTTTCTTCAATCTGCAATGTAATACTTTGTGTGCCAGTGTTCTTGGGTAACATTCCGAGATGAGAATAATCATGTAAAATTTTGCATAAAGGAAGAAATTACAAAGAATAAAGCTTATTTTAAAAAAAAATCAAAATTACTAGTACTAAAATTTTACTAATAATTTTAATTTATTCACACTCTCAAGAAAATAAGAATGCTAGAGTTCTAAATCACGGCAGCCTGTTATAAAATATTATTCACTTAAATTTTTAATTCAAGGTATTATATCTTTCATTAAGGTACAGTATACTCTGACACTGAAGAACAGATTAATTCACTCCAAATTCTACCTAAGAACTAAGCTAACAATTTCATCTCTTGGTAAAAATAATGGATTTTAGGTTTGAGTCAATTTTAGATTGAGTCAATATTTATAGTGCATTAATTTATCATGAAGAGATATTGCCTCATTAAAATAGAATTTAAGCAATTCATTGTAGTTAAAATTGCTTAACATATGCACATGCATATCCCAAAATATTTGATGTTATATTATGCACCTGTATGTATACAAGTATTATATTTATATTTTAAGATGCAAAGCTAGTATACATGGTACTTTTAGTCTGTCTTAGCTTCTTTAGTAGTGACTGCATTCACTAATCCATCCCTCCAGAATTTAAGTGAACTTAACATTTCAAAACAACAAACCCCAAACTAAACAAATTTTCAAAAAAGAGGAAAAAAATTTAAAAAGAAAAAAAAAAACAGCAAAAACTAAACAAACAACCAAACCAACCAACCAATCAAAAAACAAGCCCTCAAAATAAAAGAAAAACAACCTCAACAACTTTGCAAATACATTTGCTGAAGAAATGTGTGGACAACAGGATATATCATCTTCAGACACAAGAGAGTAATTATTTAGGCATTTCACTCAAGAGCTCTGTACTCTAGTTTCTCAGGATCTTACTGACTTACCTAAAAAACTAGCTTCATTTTATTTCAAAAGGGGAAAACCACTTTTTATTGTAATAGAAAACACTCATTTCCCACTGGATTAAGAAATATTGGCATAAAAGCCAATATTTTATCAGCAGAAAAGTCACTCAAAATATAGATCAATTTCAGATCTTTATCTTTCGGGCATAATAATTTTCATGTCTAGTAATTGAGAAACTAATCTTATAAAATTGGGGGCTTTCCTTTTTGTATTTTATTATCAATTATCTAGAGTAATTTGTATGCAAAATTACTGCATACGGAAAAAAAAGTACTTGTAAGTATTAGAAATCATATAAATTGTTTATGCATAGTTTCATCCATCCAAAGCAGTCTGTTGCAAACTCATCCTGCTCAAAAACATCTTTATATAAGCATTCTGTGTAAGTCACTGTATACAAAGTAAAATAATTGCACACAGTTACCAAATTATAGGAAAACTGAACCTTACTAGCATAGAAGGACAAAACAATCTTTTCCCACATAGGATAGATGAGAAACTAAAATCTTTCCTCTACAGGACAGAGAGACAAGAAAAAATTTCACTAATAACTTTAAATCCTGTATGATGCCTATTTCCCATTCTCCTTACAGAGCAAATTTTTTAAAAATTAAAATTTTTATTGAAAATCGAAGAATAAAGAACTGGGGCAATAATAGTTTGCAAATAATTTTCGCAGTAGCCAAAGATTTCGAATGAAGCCAGTAAAAAATAGGCAAAAAGATGCCCAAAAATTACAAAAAATAAAATTGTAAAAAACTTCCCAAGTAAATTATCCTTAGGTTTTCAAGTTCTTACAGGCAAGATTTTAAATTACCTTATTTAGGGCCTAAAAAAGAAGTTAACTTTTTTCTTTTATTTATATACATAAATGAAGAGAACAATCAGTTAATATGTGATTTTTAGTAACACTTAAGATTTACAGAGGGTTCACCATTTAAGATTAAAATTCAGCAATTTGTAACTGAGACCTAGAGGTCTATTATCAGCTTGTACAATAAAAAATAGTTTATGAAAAAAACACATTAGAGCATGGCATTGGAATTTATAAAATACTGTCTAAAAGAACTGCTGAGAAACATGGAACATGTAAGTACAAGGAAAAAAAAGAGTACCAGCAAGATAATAAAATCTAAAGCAACATTTCCTTAAAGAACATTTTATGTTTACCCCTTCCAGCACTAAAGCTTTAAGACTTGTAAGGAGCTGCTGTGACTCTCTATTCCCAAGCAAAAACTCACTTGTTTGATGCGGTCTGGATTAACAGTGGTCTGAGGCTGTAAGATGCTGACAGGCTCTGTCTTGGCCACGTTCTGAGGCATTTCTCGAATCTTCTCTGCAATGAAGCCATGAACTGCATTTAGTGCTTCCACTGTTCCCTGGATCAGACACACCCGCTCCGTTGTACCTGCAAATACCAAAAGGCATCTGAATGCTGAGGATTCCTCAAGGTCCCACAGACTGCTTCAGCTAGGGCACAAAGATGGCACTCAAAGGCAATGCTGCCAAACCAACGAAAAATACCTCCCTAAAAGCACACATGACAGATTTCTGAAAGATAACATACTGATGATGTGAAGGCATTGTAAACAGCTATTGGTGTAGATCCCACAATCACTAACTTTCCAAGTCAGCCTGGTTAACATCAGTCAGAATACTCATAACCCTCTTCCAAAATGAAATTGTTCTGTTTGTGCTACAGAAAATCAACACCAGTTCTTATCTATTGATTTCTTATTTAAAAACATCTACAAGATGGCTGAAGATGGATGCAGAACTGTTGAAAAATAGTTCCTTGATTCTTTTTTTTTTTTGTGATGAGGCTGCTTTTAGATGATTTTATATGACTAAACAAATATAAAACCTTTCAGTACCAATCCGAATGGTAAGATTATAACACTTCACTGAAACAATCCATGTTCTGTATTCCACATATCAAACCCCTTAAATAGGTTCCAGAAAATCAGTTTTGACTTGAAAAACAGGATCTGACAGGAGTTAGAAAAAAACTCTCCAAACCCCTCAAAACCAACTTAAAAAGGAATATTGTAGTTTCCAATTTCATTCTACAGGAATACCAACATACGACAACCTACACACTCAAGTAAAACTGCCTTAGAATTTCACATAATCCATACTTTCAAAAACATATTCTTTACACTTCCAATATACACAATTTTTTTATATTCATCACCTCACTGTTGTCTTCAAATATCAGTAGAACAGTTCTATTAACAGAAGACAATTATAAAATGAACTATCAAGATATTGGTGTATTCCTAAAAATATAGTAGTACCTTAATACTGATTGTGTTGTAAACATAAGCCAGATACATATCTCTTTTCAATGTCAGTGCATATTTTGCTTCAAGACTATGGAGAACGGGAGCAAAATAATAAATCTGAGCCATAGAATTAGCACAAAAATAAATAAAATAATATTTTTCATTTATATATTCCTAGTAAACACTATTGATCTAAGGTTACAAATTATTCTTTTCTCACATAAAATTGATTCACTCTACATAAGAAAATGAAAATGGCAATGCAATGATGTGGCAAATATCAACAAGTTTGCAACAATTTCTGAAATTCACCACATGTTGGTTGGCCTCACTTCCACTGTGCAATCTGCAGGGAACTCACATAGATTAATGTACCAGAGTGGTAAGCAACCTTCTCAATAGAATTCCTTTCCATTTAATTTTATGTTTAAATAAAGCATAAAATTTTATCAGCTTTTATCATCTTAAAATATGCTCCTTACAAGAAGGCAACATAGACTTCAACAGAGAACAGTACGGAAACCTTCAGAATTTCCAAGAAAAAAATTAGGTTTTATTAGTTTATACTCTTCACCTGCTTCTATCTCTAATATTAAATATTTTATTACTTAAAGAAGAAGAAGCACACTAAGAGCCTTGCCTGCTCTTAAGATAACATATTCACATATACTTAAAATCTGATTTTTATGTTAAGTATCAGGCAATACTGAAATTCAACACTGGTAGAAGCACTGCAGCTAAAAAGACAGAATAAGAAACATGCTTTTTTTCTTTTTCTATCAAAATACGTTATCTAAAAATAATTAAAATTAGAATTAAAACCTGTCAACCAATATGCCAAAATATGTCAGATTATTAATCCTTAATTTAAAATTAGAATGTTTACACTCTTAACTGCAAATTATAAAAGTCTCCCAATCAAATGCATATTTCTCTGGAGGAAGCTTTCACAAATATTTTTGTGACCTCTTACAGCATCTTTTCAACAAATCCGCTTCAAAACACAGCTAATTTTCATTTCCAAACGCTTTCTCAGAAAAGGGAGTTTGAGTGCCACGAGTGAAAGCCAGCACAGCAAATGAAACTTGGTTCCTAGACAAAGCTTTCTTAATGCCCTTTTTCTTTTTCCTACTTGGCTCCCTCCCCTTTTGCAAACACCGCCTGCGGTTTCTGTGTAAAGCGATCCAGCTCCAAGGAAATGCTCCGGGGAGTCTTTACAAGGCAGTATTAATTGTCTCCTAAACGCTGCGATGCGCGGCGGGCTGATCAATGCAGCTAATGCAAGTGTTCCCCTCTGCCTCGGCACACAACACGGGCAAACAAAGCTCGGCTCGGGTTTCGGGCCAGCCCCAGCTCATCCCGAGAGCAGGGACGGCTCCCGAAACAACAAACACCTGCATGGAAAACACCCCTGACAAACAGCGACTGCGCTGCGCCTGACGCTGCTCGGTGACTAAAGGGTCTTTCGCAATCTCTGCTGTTTTAGAAGGCGCTGCATGATAAAAATATGCTGCATGTAACACCAAGCATGCTACATTTCAGTATGTATGAACTAGGGTGTAGCAGCAGAAATCACTGCTCCATGGAAAAATAAAACTGTGCAACAACACATCTCACACAGAGTTCAAGTCTGAAATTGCATATTTGCTTTATTAGCCACACGCACAAAAAAATTTAAAAGTTATAAAATATGGAGAAATTGTATACCTATACAGTCTTGAATTGCGTTAATCTTTTTAAGGCAATGTTGTCATATTCCTTCAGACTGTAATAGCTTCTCACTCAGATCCTAAAGTACAATAAGAATTACGCAAAAGAAAAACTGACAGCTACATGACCAACCTGTATAGCAAAAATAAACCTACAAATCACTAACACTGGTGAAATTTCCGTCATTTTAAGAGCTTTTAGACTCTCTAGTGTATGAATTAAAGTGCCAGACTGCTTATAATTTTCAGTTAACAGTTTTATCCAATCCTTTTTTCACATTTCTGTGAACAAAAGCTCACGCGTCTGTATGTATATTTTTTTTTCACATGATTTTCAAAATATGGATTTAAAGGGCAGACCTAATTTTTGAAATAGCTGACAAAGAAAATCAAACTACCAAAACTCACTGCCCTTATTTATGTTCTAAAAGCATAAACAATATAAAATTATTCTCTTTCTAAAAATTATTTACAACTCAATTAGGTGCTAGGGTCATGTATTGAACACTGCCTTTTATATCTGAAGATACAAAACATATACAAGAGAGGAATAATTTTGACAAAGATAATGGCTAAATGTAGAATAGGTGATCATCACCCCTGTACATTAAATAAACCCAGAAAGAATGTTTATGTTCAATAATGACAAAGTCCATCGCAGAAATTGGCATGTAGCTATAAATTGGAAAAAAAAAACTATCTAAAAACATGCTGCTGGAGTTTCTACAATCTTTTGTTTTGTTTTTTTTTTTTTTCCCCTAAGTGTCTCAAATTAAATTACTTTTCAGCAAGTGCAGCGTCATTTCTTTCCCCTCATATTAGAACCCAAATTCAATTTGCATGTGTGGGTTTTTACTTTTTCTTATCAAATAAGAGGCAGAATCTAATTGCACAAAAATAACTTGCCTGTACACTCACCAAAAAAATTTATCTGTAAAACCATCAGAGTAAAAAGGAAACCTTAATCCGTTTTTTTTTTAGTTTATTTTGTTTAGTTTAGAGGGAGGCATTTTTTGGGCCCTGTTTTTTACATGGCATTATATAGAATATTTCTTTTTTCTCTGCAGTTCCATGGGAGAGGGAAAAGTGAAACCATTACCAAGCATCACACAATTTACAGGAAACTAGACAAAAGACTCTTTTGATATCTAATAAATTAGGACTAAAATGTAAACAGGCTTGCAATAACTTTAAGAACTCATTTTTCCTCCTACCTCAGGTAACTACCTAAACCTTTATTTCTGGAAAATATCCTTGCACACCACACTAATTGTTTCAAGAACTTCCAAACAACAGACCATGATTTTTCTCAGAGAATGTTATTTACTTATTGGACAACTGATACAGCTTTTAAAGCAACCATTAGAATAAATGGCAGGAGATGCAACAGGATAAATGATCCTGATGCTTTTGATGTTTGCATTTCTGCACTTAACTGGCACACATCTATACATGGTTGCCATTAAAATTTAAAATGGTTACTTAAAGACTCTGATTCAATGTGTAGTTCTTCTGTACTCACAGAAATGCTCACTAAATGTTAAATGTGCTTCTGTGTCTTTGGAAAATAAGAAGCATTTCTCAGCTGAAATGTTTTGGGGAATGCATGGTACCTTTCAGAAATCTCTGGCATTTATATGACTCTATAAACTTTACATTGGGCTTTTACGTCAATCTTAAAGAGAATTTGAAAACCTAAAAAGCACAATGCAATAGCAGCCCAGGGTAATCCCAATATATCCACTAATTAAATCTCCTTGTACTTTCCCAGTGTACCATGCCAATTTCTCTGATACTAAAAGTGAGAACCTGTGAGAGAAGCCAAAGCTAAAACCTTAACTAAGTGAAAGCTGCACTACAGTCTCTCATCTGCTCATTTACATGAAGCTTTTTGTTTGACAACTCCCAGTACAGCACTCTACTAAACCCAATGTCCCATACATGTATTCTTGTGACCCATGATCAGTTGGCTGTTAAAGGAGGATTCTATAGAACACCACACAGACTGATTCAGCCAAAAACTGATCAGGCAAACCCCTTGGGAAAATAGGACTGTGCTCGGACACTACTGCCAAGCAAACTAAAAACTGTCAGTAACTTGTTTAACATGAAGTTCTGATAAAACTCTTCCTTGGATATAACACTTGCACTGCACATTTGGATAAAGCCTTAGAAAATGAAAGCCATAAAATAAAAATGTTTTTTAATTCAAATGCATTAGAAGTATCTTACAGGGTCTTCAACATAACACATAAAAAAACCCCTTTGTAATATAAAAGACAAAATGCACAGTCTTAAATGCAAGACATAAGATACGTGCTGTGTTTCTGTAACACTTCACAGATAAGGGAAATGTTACAGAAATCTCAACTGGACAGCTTTGTCCTTCAGTTCTTATCTCCTATTCTTTTTACCTTATTTCTTGTCAGAGAATTAACTAGTCTTAACACACAGTCTGTACCCATATTCCTCACTGACAGAAAGGTGCTACTCAAACCAAAGCCTGATGATCCCAGTCCCCCCAGAATGAAAGGGGAAACAAGGGCTGGTTGAAATTCCAGGGCATTGATGGTCTGCTCTTATTTTCATCCAGACAAAATAACATTGGAACTGCTTGCTTAGGAAACTCACACAAATAAGGGTGCATTCATAGGAAGCTGAACTCAGGTTAATAAGCTTTTAGGTATGACATCTGGACAGCCATGCACATATGTGTGCACATACCTATTCATACCCACATATATACCAATTTGTTTCACTGTGATTGAATAGGTGACAGCTTTCACTAGAACTCAGATCTTGAAATGGATCAAGTTTAAAAATTCTGCATGATTCCTCAGAGTTTTATGAAAACAAGTTTACAATCTGTTTGATTTGGACACAAGACTGAATTACATGAATCCAGGTTTAACGTAGTCATGACTAAAGCAACAGATTATTCCCATATGAGAGAGAAAGCATGGAAATTAAAAAAACTCAAACCTCATCACTATTAAAGGTTTAGAAAAGATGATAAGTCATCTTACAAAGCAAACAATCCCTTAAATAGAAATTGTTTTGTTATGTATCAGCTACAGCTTTGATGATGATCTCCCAGAAACTTAGTCACATAAAAGACAAATGAAGAATTATTATTATTACTACAGTCATGTGTAAGAGACAGGATTGCAACTACTTCTCTTTGTTTAAGAGTTATTAATAAAAAATAAAGATTCCACTGCAAAAGGTAGTAAATGTCTCCAAAACCAAAGGAAAGGGCCAGAGTTTTTTTTTTCTTTCTATGTTTTTATGTAGGAGTGTTACTTAGATGAGAAACAATCACAGAGAAAGGATGTGTACAAATTAATGCCCAAATGGCTGCAATGAAAGTGAACCTACCTATGCTCTGGGAAAGCATGGTTCTGGATAACAAAAGCACTGGAAATAAAAAAGCCCTCAAACCATGGAAAGAAGCACTATACTTTAATAATTTTGTTTCTGGGAATTTTTGTCTTAATATATTATTTGTAAAATTATCTATAACAAATGAACTATTGTTTAATCAAACAGAACCCACCTGAGTCTGTCATAACATTTACAATAAAAAATGGGAATATAAAACAGAATTTAAACAAAATACAAAATAAATTGATTAATCATTGCTATTTACGTGTTCTCCTTAAAAAAAATAACATTAGTTTTGATGAGCCCCAAATTGCATGGTACTCTCTGCTAACAAAAAGAAATCTGTCTCAATTGTTCTTAACAGTGGTAATATACTTGATGGACTTCAAAATACTTCTGATTTTTTTTCAAAAGGAAATGGGCTCACCATTGTCATACTTTATAATAATGGAATGTAAGCATTTGATTATTCATGTATTTTTTAGATTATCAGGGCCTGGAATATTGCAAAAGTTACCATTTTTCCCTATCAGTAACCATCTAAATAAGCAAACATTTATTAAAAATCCAGGAGTGAAATTTGGTGAAAATGTGAAAGTCAATGATAAGTAAATCTTTCAAACTCATTAAAACCAAGCACACACAACAGTACCAGAAGACCATATCTTCTGGAGAAAAGAAAATAACTGACCATATTTTTAGAAGGGGACCACAGAATAGAAAGAAAATAAATAGCAAATGTTTTTCAATATATCTGAAATGAATTTTTTTTATTAACAAAAGAGTGTGAGACTATTTTTTCCTGCAAAGTAATGTTCACTTCACAATTACTGCTTTTATACTATGTTATAGCAATATGAACCTTTGTTCATAATGCCTCCTACATGACAATTACCAACCAAAGGGGAAAACCCACTCATTTAAACAGTAAAATATGTACTCTGAGAAATTGTAGGAACTGATACATTTTATAATTTAGAGTGGTAACTGGAGTGGTAGAGCTGAAATCACCAAGGAGCTTTTCTCCTTAGAACTATTTCTCAAGTTCTATAGTTTAAAAGCCTGTGAAAGGCTTTGGAAAATCCTTCTGGATTAGCTGAGCTGCTCAAGAAATCAAATCACATAATACAATCATTGACATTTATTTGTTTAGAGGAAGTAAATACCAAACTTCAGGTAAATGAGCCATACTCAAACTTTAGATTAGAAATTCTATTAAAATATATGTGACTGCATGTATATTTTTTCCCATATATTGCAGGTAAACACTGACAGCAATCAGGGGAACATGATTTTTTCAAGAATATGCTTATGAATGAATGCTTTTTAAATTAAGTCATGATCCTGCAAAGAATCACCTTTATCTATAGCATCCAAGGCAAACATTAGAGCCATAATTACAGGTAGGAATAAAATGTAAAGAAGCATGTTATAGCAACTGTATCATTAGAAGTATTCTGCATAGTAGTCCAGAACTATGAGGAGAGAGACAAGGATACACACACCTTTTGCTTTCAGACCAAGAGTGTTCTGTCAAAACCAGGATGAGCTCCTGGTGTGAAGCAGTCATTATAGCATACATCCAGAATAGGCCCAAATAAACACAAACCACATTCTTTTTGTACCTACCTCCTTTTTTTCATGCCTAAGTGCTAGTCTAATCCATGTTCTGCTCATAATAGATCTTATGTGCTGTATTTTTAATTAAATCCATAGCTCCCCAGCAGCAGACTCTAGTTCAGAGTTCATATGGTAAGAAGAGTTTCTGATTACTGATCAAACATTTGGTGTGTCAGAATTATCTTTCCTTGTCTTCCCAGCTCCTTCCTGATCACCAGACAGTAACCTTTCTATAGCATGTCCTGCTGATTTTTCTATGAATGGCATTAATCTCCCTTAAATTTAGTTTTCTAGATAGAATTTATGCCCTTAACCAACGTAGCTGGTTAAGAAAGACAGGGATGTCCATGAACATCCAGTGCATCCCATCTACCTTTAGATGGAATCATCCCAAAAAGATATGAAGTTCTCACACTTAATTATACAAGAAACTTTAAGTATTAGTTTAGATAAGATGGAGAGCTCCTCAAAGGCTCACTACATACACGCATAACATAACATGTTTTCCTATTTATACAACATAAATAGGAATTACTCATCTTACTAAAGTGATAATAATTAATATGGCAGCATTAAAAACATTTCCTGGATGTAGGAATAAAGCATTATGTAAAATGATTTTGGTGTTGTAAGAGGTAAGTTGAAGTTTAATAAAGAGATTTTTTTTCCTCAAAAAACAATGTCACATTCATTTCTGCCCACCAGAGGATTTATATAAATTCATAAATATTTTGTCATATCATATGTCTACAATAAAAAGGAGTAAAAAATGTTATGTAGGCAGAACTGCTTCTAAATAGGACTTTTTCACAACTTTTTGCACTGGATGACAGTTGCTCTTTTTCTATTTTTATAGCTACACATTCTTTTTTCCTAAGCACTCAAAAATTCCTGCTTCACAGGTATTTGCTGAACTATTTTCATTCTTGTACAAAATTACTTTCAAAATAGCCAAGGTAGATATAATGGCCCTGGGAAGTTCAGTACCAATGAGAATCAGATGAAGTGAACAAAAGATCTCCTGCCAGTACTGATTGAGCCAGACAGGAGCCTTTTTAAAGGCCAGTCATTTTGTGAGTATTTTCAACTATTCAAAAGAATAATGCAACAATTTCATGTGTATACAAATGGTACAAGATTTCAATGTGTTTATTATTTTTATTATTGGATTTGAAGGAAGGAATATGCATCTCAAAGGACTCCAAGGCATAAGAGTTTTTCCACAGCTACTTTTCAAGAATCATCTCATGGGCTGGAATTTCTAATTAATCTGAGTAAGTTACTGGTGCTCAGATACTCCTCCATGGACCTGCTGTGCAGTAACACAAGAAAAATGTTACAGATTTAAGAACCTCACCAATTCTTCTTCTCAATAGGCAACAAAAGACAAGTTCGTCTCTAAAAATCAGACTCTCTACAGATACAAATACATGTGAAATGGTCTCCTTTCTCTATTTGCCTGAGAGCTCCATTCTATAGGACAGAAACAGATTTAAAAATGAGGAATGTGAACTTCAAGAATGATACCTAATCTGTGCTAACTACTTGTCTGAATTCTGTACCAAGAATGGCCCTTCTCTCAACAATTTTTCAAGTCTATTCCCTTCTCTAACACTAAACCAGGTATGCTCATAAAGCTTCTCTAAGTCAGCAGCAGAGGAGCCCTGCAGGTACACGTGCTGGGGATGGGGAGGAGGGAGGCTGCAGTCACCATCCCTCTGCTCTTCCCTTTTCCTCCAGCCACAGAACTTCTTCCTTGTTACAGGAAAGAAGTTGAAGCTCAGTAATTCTGCTGAGGGAAGAAACAAGCACACTCTTCCAAAGGTCCAATACCATCTGGAACTACAGGATTTTGAGCCTTTGGGATAGGACTCCTGCAGCAGGATCACATTGGCCAGCAGGAGCTGGATTATTAAAGAGCATTTATGCTCACAAAAACTTATGATCTCTTATCCCTAGAAATATCAGCATCAGAGTAGGTGGTAGCACTCTGATATGCTTTTTTAATATTATTGTGACAGGCTCAGATGGCATCATTTATTCAAATAAAGTACAATTTTTCACATTCATTAGCAAGCCAATGAATAGCAGTAATGTATGTTAAGCTGAACAAGGGTGTGAAAATTCCATAAAGCATTTATGTGCCTGAGGGACCTAACAACCCTTTGCCTATTCTTTTTTTCCTTACCCCAAAATTACCTGCCACCTATAAGGATAATTACTTTTTGTTGCCCTCAAATCTTAATTACTTGTGGAGTCTTTCAGATCTTCATTATTCACTAGCCATGCTCACATATCTCTTTTGGGAAAAAAAAAAAAAAAAATAAGGCGTCTTGTGGAGAAAAGGCCTAGAAAATGTTAATCTGTGGAAAAGGTGCAGCATTGATGGCTTGGTACGATTTGGAATGTAATTTAAATGCTAACAATGTGCATTTTCAAGAATGCATTTTAAGTCTCAGGAAACAGAGAAAAGTAGTTAAATCTTCACAATATGAAAAGTCTTACTTGAAAATAAATGGAATGGGAAGATAAATTTTAAAACTGGTATATCCAAAGCACTGGCAGTTGAAGATGCTTAATGACTCTTAACTAACACTACTTAACACAAAAGGAGCTGTCTAAATTGTCTAACAGAAGAACTGACTGGAAACAGTAAAAGTTGAAGAAATGGCAGGAGGAGAACTGGCACAAATCAAACAAGTTACAAAGGCAAAATACCTACCAGTCAGTCATATATTTTGACCCAAATATACACAAAATAAATATATCCCAAAACAAACACAGCTCAACTTTTTAAATTAAAGAATTATTGGTCAGAAGAATGATTGCATATAAGCATATCCATGTTTGATGCCTTTTTTAAAACAGGTATCTGAAACATGCCTAGCATATGTTTCTGGGTGCAAATACAAAGGACATTAGAAATTGCTCTCTCAAGTGAAACAGGTTCCAGTATGAACAACTATAAATGAAAAGTAGTGTACTCCTCAAGGCAAGAGCCTAGCACAAAGCATTTACTCTAGTCTAGAAACAAAAAAGCTGCAGTAAGTAGTTTCTAATCACAAACAGAAACAAAAATAAACAAAGTAAAAACCATCTACTGATATCTTATAATTTTTGAGATGGCATTTCACAGCTATACACAGCAATATTCTTTTCTGAAACTTTAATTTGTGCCTACTCAGAACAAGGCAAAGACTGAAAAAAGCTTTAGTAATAACAACATACCCTCTGTTTAACCAGCATGGAGAATTATCCTAATGCTGTTATTGACCAAGTGTATCAGAATTATGTCAGGCTTTAAAATCTGCCTGGTTTTCTCCAAATCTAATTCTAGATTTCTCTCCTCGAAACTAATAAACCACTCTGAAATAGAAATGAAATTCCTATTCATTCTGAAATCTTTTTTAGCACTAAAAACAAACCATGGAGTATTGTAAAATATGTCCAATAGCTTAATGAGGGACTGAGACATCGTGAAATGGGGGAAAACCCAAATTCAGTAGAATCCTTATTCTTTGATCATTCATGAGATTTTTTTTTAAGTCAAGAAGATTGTTTTTGTCCATTTGAAAAAGAATTTACCAGCCTAATTAGATTTTTTTAATCTTCTCTCAAACCATTTAATTTATGGATTGTTTATTCCTGCATGATACAAAATGCAGTTTTAAATTTTCTTTTTCTCATAGGAAAAAGCAATGTCAGAATCACAACAAAAATAGCATCCAAAAATCCAAGTAATTTCATGAAGCTGGAATCAATAAAGACTATTCCCCTACAGACTTGCATTTTTTTAAGGTAGGAAGATGCAGTCTCTGACAGAAGCTTTTCCCAAAGTTGTTTGGGGACAGCAAATACAGGCATAAAGGAAAGCCCTCCTTTAGCAGAGGATTTCATAGGATCATTCTCCAATCCAAAGATGCTTATCTTTTAAATGGATATAAGATTTTTTTTATCTGAGAGAAATTCATCTCTTTGTCAAATGCTAATCATGTTTATAAAGGGTCCAATGTTATTTCACAAAAACAAGGTAACACTGAGACTGATCAAACAAATCAAGTGCGTTGTTTAAAATTGTCCTAATCATTATTCAGAAGCAATAATATATGCATATATTAATTAAAAATCAAAATTCAACTATTATGCATTTGTCTATTTAGCCCTTTTGTAGGTTTTTGATAAACTAGGATTGGTACATTTTGAACTTTGCCTTTCAACAAAGTGGGTAAACCTTCCTTACATCCACAAATGGTGTCCTTAGAAATATATTTATAAAATAAAAAATAAAGTCCTTAAATGAACTCTTGCAACTCTAATTCTTCCTGAGTACTGAGCAACTCTACTGGGTCAAGTGTAGAAAATGGTTATTTACTTCTACTGAATTTGCATTTCCTGCTCAGAACACATGGTGGAATTTTTTATGTGCCATGATACTTACATTCTGATACCAAGATCACTCTGAATTGTATTCATGACAGTTATATTCAAGTAGGAAAAACTATGAGATCATAATTCTCTGAATTATTCCCAGCTTTTTGTATCACTCCTAAGAAAACACACTACAGACTAGGGGTTCTGGATATGGCCAAATTATTGAAACAATAGGAAAAAAGGTAGCAAATAATAACTGAGGTACTTATGCATGACAAAGGAAAGAAAAATTATTTAATAGATCAATAAAAATTGAACAAGAAAGAGGAAAAAAACTCCTTAAACAATGGCTGCTATTTTAGATTGAATAATGCAATTATGAGATATGTAGATGACATTAAATGTAAGTTTTCAAACACTAGATAAGCAAAAAAATATACCACAGGACTGTTGATAACAATGAACCCAGTCATTTAGACCTTTTTAATTTCTACACCGTTTTTTACTGCAGCATTTGCTGTAATGCTGTATTTTGTTTGCCTTAGTAATCATGAATATTACATGCATTGTGCTCAGTTTTAGAACATGAGCCTTTCTATATTTGTATGTTTCTTGTTAACGTGCTACGGAATTCAAAACCTATGGGACTTTGGGACCTTAATTTAAGCCTGTGGCAATGAAGATGCAGCTGTTCATTTATAAGCAATCATCACAGATACAGAAGTTTGAAGATTAAATTTGAAAAGCCACTTTCCCAAACTTTTTAAATTATTAAATTATAAAAGAATCAGTGCTTTTTTTCCCCCCGAGAATTATTTTTACTCGTTAAGTTTCTCCAAGTTTAAAATCAAACCAAACCAATTTTACAGAGCATTCCACCTGAGCTTGCACCATGTTAGAATTGCAGATTAAGTATCAGTATTTGATTATTATTGTAATGTTTCCTTCTCACATACATAATTATAATATATCATCAACCATGACCCACTCAAGAGTCTTTTGAAGTTGGCATTATAAATTTTATTCTACATTCAACCAGGTGCAATTCAACACTGCTAGCACAATTTATTTAAATGAAACTTCACCTATCATTGAATCAAATAATTATAAAGTAGCGTTATTTATTGGTTTTATAGAAAAGCCCTAAATAAATAAAGCTATAAACAAAGAAGATGACTTTATAAACATTTGGAATCGACATATCTGTTGACATCTACAGATAACACATTAAAGGGTCAAAATTGATCAAAGGTCTGGGGAATCTCTTTCACAGGGAAAGGCTGAGGGAGCTGAGCCTGTTCAACCTTGAGAAGAGGCAAGTGAGAGGGGACCTCATCAATGTGTCAAAGCATCTGAAGGGAGGGTGTCAGACAATGGATCCAGGCTCTTCTTGGTGGTGATAAGTAATTGGACCAGAGGCAATAGGAAGAAACATGCACAGAAAATTCCACCTGAATGTGAGGAATAACTTTACTGTGAGGGTGACTGAGCACTGGAACAGATTGTCCAGAGAGGTTGTGGAGGCTCCCTCACTGGAGACATTCAAGGGCCATCTGGATGCAATCCTGTGCCATGTGCCCCAGGATGACCCACTGTGGTCTCTTCCAACCTGCCTTGTGTTGTGCCTCTGTGAAATGTATTTTGTTTTCACTGACATGACAGGACAGCTGTGTACCTGTGCTACAAGTTACTCTTTCAAATAGGATACTCTGTTTTATAGGATTAGGAGAGTAATCCAGGGTGCAAAGGGCTGATCATGATGGAATTAGTGCCAAAGCGAAATTCCTGTGGCTGAAGTCCAAAGTTCTGCTGTATTAGGGGGCAACACCATAGAAAGCTTTGCAAGTAAGCTCTCAGAGAGAGCACGGTCAAGATGATCAGTAGATATTAATGAAAGTCGTATTTTCAGATGGTTGATAGAAATGGTATCATATTACCATGGCTCTCCTTCTTGATAGTAACAGGAAGCCTCCTTAGATGTGTGGCAGCAGTATTGTTTAATCTCTCCTTAATGTTTTGTCCTGAGTACAGCCTGAGAAAGAAAGTTTCTTCTCCAATGGAAACTATAGGGCTCAACAATATATTAGTCCTTTACAAACGACCAAAAACTGTAAGACAAGAAACTTATTTTCCTCTTTCATTCCTCCTCCTTTATCCCATGATTTTTTTTCTCTTCATTAAAAAGAAAAAATATCAGAAGGCAGTATTTCCTAAAGCAAGGCAGGCCTCCCAAAAGACAATCACCCAGGTTTTGTGATTTTCCTACAAAGAAGTAGCTCTAGCTTCCTTTCCCTACAGATCTAGCCCCTGACAAGAAACTCTGCAGCAAAAATCCTCAAGGAAATGCAAATAAAAATTACAAGGCTCCTTGTAATTTTGAAAGGAGCAGGCAGGCTCCTTTCAAATGCAGTTTCACCTTTTCCTTTCAGACACACTGGGGACTTACTTCAGTAGCACCAGACAGACATAAAATTCAAATAAATGTACAAACACCAGAAAGGAGTGTGGTATAAGCTGTTGGCTAAGAAGAATGGTACCATAAGAGTAGAACATCTAAAGCCACTTGACTTGGGTTGATATAGATGCCACAAACTCAAGTAGGTGAGAATTTGTGAATTAGAGTAGGGTAGGATTTTCTATTCTTTGTATGCTTCTCAGATCTCTCCTTTTTCTGCAAAAGCTCTCCGCAGTGATGGACAAAATCAGAGAGAAATACAACTGGAAAGATACCTATTTTTTGGTACATTTACTTAAATAGATGAGCAAGCACCAGGAAAACTGCTTTCTCCCTATTACTTAAGTAAAATACAGGCAGAAAAAAGGTACTAAAGTATTAAGAAAGCATTAGGAGCTGGATGTCTAAGAGTGTATTTATTAATTTGTTATATACCAACCTCTAGAACATACAATTCAAAATACAGTTAATTAAAGACTATGTGCCTCCCAAGATTTTAGCAAGACACACTATTTTTTTATTACCTGGAGGTAGGTATTGCTCACATTATTGAAGACTGTTTTGTATGGTATGTATTCAAAAGAAATCTAAGCTTAAAATTGATGGTTCAACTTTGTCTTTTCCTGATGTATATCTAGAATCACGTAATTATAAATTCTGAAAAAAAATCCATTTTATTATGTTAATATAAAAAACTTCAAACACAACAATGCAAGTCAGTTTGCTTGAGTTCTCTCATTGATGTCAATTTTAATTTCCCAAATCAATTTTATCACTTTGTCCTATTAGAAGTGCATTTCTTTCCAAGTTGACTCTAAATCAAATATCTGAAAGGAAACCCCCTCAAGATAATTCCCTGATGCAGGCACTACAAACTGGTTATATTTGTAGCATGTAAATGACTACAATGCAGATGCTCATTCCAGAAATTGTCAAACATCCCTGACCTCTGTCAGAGTGAAGAACTTGGTAAGAAATTGCAACATGCAGAAATTTCATGTGCTAGTGGTATTTAGAGGCCATTGCTCCCAAGCAGGAATTTGAACCCTGCTCAACCATCTAATGCAGATCTACCTACCATGCAAGTCATGAAAAGCTCCTAGGAAATGTGCATCTCAAGTCTCCAAAGTGACAACCAATCAGGAAGGGACCAAAAAAGCTCTTCCTCTGCTCTTTGGGTCTTTATATGAAAATGAAAATTTAGCTTGAAATAATCAAGGCTTTTCCATCCATTACCCAATAATATCTTCTAAGACAGTTGCTATTCAAGTGATTAAGTTCTAAGCAGTTGCATGTCTGAAAAAGTAATGATAAAAAAAGGCAGCCTGCAGGAAATCCAGAAGGACAAACCTCCAGAATTTAAAAAGTATCACCAATGAGATCAGCTTTCCTTTTGAGAAAAGTTCAGTATCTTTTTCACATACAAGACAGAAAAAATCCACTGTATTTTAATTATTTTGAGCTGGAATATCCACACACATCACCGGTGCCTAAGACAGCAAGGATTCAGAACACATATTTTGCTTACAGTATCTCTTACAGTATGCAAGGTAACAGTAACTTTTCTAATCAACACTACAGTATCTCATCTAACAGATCACCTGGAGGATATAGAAAAGTAGAGTGAATTACAGTTTGCTGAAAATTCACCACAAAGGATTCGAACAGTTTATTTGGTTTGGGCTTTTTTTTTATCAGTATCAGAAAAAGAACACTATATTCTTTAGATCTTGGAGGTTTATTAAAGCAAATGGATGTCAAAAAGAAAGTAGGCCAATCAAAAATAAAAAGGATGTACGTAAGGCATCGCTTCATCCATCAGGGAAGAAGATTTTTTTAATATAACTTTATATAATTTTTAATTTTATTTTTATATCCTTTACGTATGTATAGATACATACACACCTCATTTGTAAGAAAAAAAAAAGCTGTCTCTATCGTATTTCTTTAAATTTTTAAGATGAATGGCCTTATACTAAAACTACACGAAGTGTGATGGAAGAAAAAAAATTCAAAAAACCAGTAACACATATTTGATAATGCTAATAGCTCAAGTGTTTTTGTACCAACCACCAGGCATTCCTGCAACTACCACTATAAAGCTCCTCTGTCACTGTCTCTAACTAAGAAATATTTTACACAACAACAGAAGAGCAAATAAAGAAGTAAAACAGCCCAGTAGCTGCCACTGCTCCTTCACTCTGCCTGAAATAAATAATTAGATAGGACACGATTAAACAGAATTACGTTTACGTCTATAGTTTACATGCACGTATTTTCATGCATACAAGTAATAGACAATGCCATATCATCTCTGCCAGGAAGTCACCTTCATTTGCAAGGATGTGAATTTGAGCCACACAGCTCCTCACTGGATCAAAATTAAAATGGAAGCAAATCAATTTTGTAATTATTAATATAATAGACAAGAACTAGGGTGGTGAGCCATCAATTCTAATTAAAGGCTGCAATTAAAGGATACTTCAATCAATCATCTCTCTGAAAGTATACTCTATTGATTGCTGCATTAATTATTAAAATCATATTAAAATAAAATTCAGATTTACTTATCTGCCAGCTACTTCAAGATAATATTCTGGGTCTTATAACTAAATGAGTGACATCATAACTAGGACGAATTTTTTTTTTTTCCTGTAAAGAATCCTCAGAAGGAGAACTCAAAAATTTTTCTTTCTGACTCAGTCTATTAACTCCCCATGGCAGTCCTTTAGGACCTGCTTTTCCTTCATCAGTATTTGTCAGAATACTTACTTATGTCTTATGTACTTCAAGTATACAGACATATCAGACAATCCTAAACTAGGTATTTTAAGAACTTTTGACAGAGGCAAAGCCAAGAGCCTAGTTCTATAAGCAATAGGGAGAAATGTTAAAATACAATTCATAATTTTGCAGTGAAATACAGGTAGGTGAAAAGCAGAGTTCACCGTTAATGGCAACAAAGAGGTACTTGACTCAGTCATGTTTTATGTTCCTATGAAAAAAAAGAACATAAATAAGAAAGTAGTTGAAAAGATTAAGAGGATAATTCAATCTTGACCACAAAATTCAAGTTAAAGGCAGTCTCAGTTGAGGAAAATACAAAAATATTGAAGTAAACAGACTGTAAGACACAAAATAAGCCAAGATATGGGTGTGGCAAGTAAGAATTTTGAAAAATTGCTTCCCACCTTAGTCCTTGCATAAACAACTTTTGATGCTGATATGATAAAACCATAAAAAGGCACTGCCTGAATTCTTATGTATGTATGTTATCAGCATTATCTCATACAGTTTCTTAGTATCTGCAGTAAGCTAACACAATGACAAGAAAGTAAGGTACAGTTGAAACCCTCTTGATTTCAACTGCACAAATACAGTACCTGGTGTATCAACAGAATTTCTTTGTTACCTTATCCAAACAACCCCTAAAGAGCTATTTAAATTTTGCCTGAAATGAAAAGATTGCCAGATGCTTTCAAAGACCACAGGCCCTTGACAGAGCTAAAAAAAGCTAAGACTATCTCCATAAAATCTTGAATTTGTAAAAACCTGTTCCAAATGGTCAAATTCCACAGCTAATTTTCAAGTTTAGAATTGTATCAGCAGGCAGCCTGGCTACAGAAATCTATGAAGTTATGACTGCCACCCACTGCTTTGCAACTATGGCCTGCAATCAGGAGAAAAAAAAATAGTTGAAAAACACGGGAAGGGAAAAAAAGAAGAAAGGAAAAATTTTGACAATAAAGTATCTTATTTTATTAAACCATTGCTTATGCTAACAGAAATGTTAGCATAACCAACACCTAGAAGCTGAAAATTTTAGCTCCTTCTTCAAAAATAAAGATCAAACTTTACAAAATAAAGTAAGGCTTTAAGTATAGAATTTACCTAAATATCTGCCAATCAAACTTGCCTCTCTTAATTGTGTTCCACCAACCTTAGCCTCCTTTGAAAGTCAAGCAAGTAACAGCAGGCAATAGCAGCAGGTGAGAGGGAACAGGCGGTGGCAGCAGGTGAGAGTCACCATAGGTGTTGTGCAGTCTGGCTGAACGCACAAACACAGGCTTCAAAAACCTGCTCCAGCTTCAGACTCGCTGGATGCAGCTCACTAAAACCACTACAAAGCCAGGAATGTTTCCATTGAGAATCTATTTCTTTAGAAGGTAGAAGTTTCGTAAACTATCTTGGCAAAATCAATGAATTACCTTCAACCTTTTACACTAACCTTCTATCATAAATTCCACATTTATGTGGTGTTAAATTCTTTAAGACTACATGCACATCATATCATCTAAAGACATTTCACAAAGACAGATATAAAGACTGATACAAAGGAAACTATCCGTATGGATTTATGATTTCAGACACAATATTTCACAATGAATACCTAAAATGTTGCTCCAGGTCACTTCTCCTTTGAGATATCTATTTAGAAAATTTAAGCAGTAGTTGATGGCAACTAAGAACTCTTTGTGGCAACTTCTTTTAAGTTATCACGGGTTATCAATGCTGACTAAAACCCACTAAAAGTTAGGAAAATACAAGCATAATATTTATTATTATAAAGACAACCACAATAGTATATTGAAGTTTTTTGCAAGAACAAATGCAGTGCCATCAAGCTAGCTATTAAAATTCCTTCCCAGTGTGTGAAGAATGTTTGTACATTTATATAAAAACAGCATGTTAAAAAATATCTTTGAAATAATTACCGGGGAGAGGAAGAAAAGTATTACAAGAAAGCAACAACAAAACAACTATTATCAGTTTATGCAGCAGGACTATTCTGGTCCTCCAAGTGCCTCAGACTACTCCAGGGACAGGATTTTAAGAGCAGTTACATTTGTACAGTAACTGATGCGTTCAGTTTTCCTCACAACAGTGATTAAAATGGCTCAGAGAGGGTTGTCGTGCTGAATGCAGTTAATCATCAAGGATTAGGCAAGCTGGCTTAAAAAATTCTGGCTTTACCTATCACATGAAATTACTTTAAAAAATTAAAACTATAAAAAATCTGATTCTAGTAATTATTGGCAGCCCTCAAATTTGACTGCTTTTGCCATGAGATATAGGTAGCTACATGAAGCCCAAGATGTATCATTTAAGAGACTGGGAACAAAATCTACTTACCAAGTCTTACTGTAAATTTATACCCTCTGTACATGATGCCACTAATATTTTTACACCTCATTAAACACAGCTTTTCCTTGTTCGGGGTTTTTGGGGGGTTTTGTTTGGGTTGGTGTTCTTTAGTTTGTTTGTTTTTAAAGTTATTTTTCTTTTGTTTTTTAATCAACCACAGTGTTTTTACAAAACTATTCCTAAAGCTGTTTCTACAATAACATTAATTTGCAAAGAGACACAAGCCCATTGTTTGGTATGCACATAAAAAGCAGAGCCAGAGAAAGTATTAAAACCAGCAGTAATGATGATTCTTATATATTTTTCTTTTTGTCTTTAAAAGCCACTAGTATTTATGCTAGAAAATACTGCACATATTTGGGTATCCTTCTTAACAAAACATAATTAAAACCAGGTTTGTTATGTTACAATTACCTTTAAAATCATTCACTTTTGACTTTTCATATGACTTATTTGGATTCAATACTATAAATTTTATTTACATTATGTTTATTGTTCTCAGCCATGATAAACAGAACCTGTCAATATTAAATTGCACACTGCTAGTTTTTACCTTATTTTCCATACAAATTCATAACATTCTATCTATTTTAACCAACATCTATTTATAACAACATTTCTAGATTAAAACATCAAAAGCACTTTACTAAAACAATTAAGACTACAAGTTTCATTTTGAATTAAGACTTCACTGGAATGATTTTATAGAAAATGAACATTAAAAGTTAAAAATTACTACATTTAAAAATAGAATAAAACAAAATCTTATACTATCATAAAAGAGTATTTTTTGGTTTTCTTCTGATTATGTATAAATATCTCTGCTTTTGGCAAACCGACTGCTACTGGTGGATTGTTACACTGTGGATGTAATAATCTCTATTTACTACTTAAAGTACTGCAGTGAATGAAAACAGGCACTGAGGACAGATTTACATTTTGAAGATTACTGCAAAAATCAGAGCATTGGTGATTTTATTAATAACAATAAAGAGGAAAAACATCCAGTAGTGCAGCATGCAGGTGCAGACACTGAAGGTCCGAGCAGCCATGTGTGAGGAGACTAAAACTGGACAAAGAGCTAAATCAGTTGATGCCCCAGTTCTGGCAGATGCTGCTGTCCCTGAAACAGCAGCATCTGATCAGATTAGAAATGAACTCCTGAACCTTCAGTTTTCAGCCTGACATGTCCGGATAATCCAAAATTGGAAGTGCTTTACTGTAATATGCTGGGCTGAAACCTGTGGTGGTTCAGGAGCTGATCTGAGGGTGGATCATGTGTCCTGTCTTGAGGACAGCAAAGTGCATTGCCCAGGCTGCAGACAGCAGTACTGTCAGAGGTGTGATTTGTGACCCTGGGCCACGTGTCTGTCAGAGCATTCATATGAAAGAAACATTAGAAACACACATACAATCAGAGTAAACACTAGAAATACAATTATCACAGCAGTTAAAATTATTTTAAAATTATTTGTTTATCAAATCTGTTGCCCTGTTTCCAGCAGTGTTGTCCAACATTCAAATGGCAAGCATAAAGAAACCCTATGTAAGGCATACATTAATTCCAATCAATTTCAATTTCATATTTTTACTATTGTTTGCCTAAACAAGGTAGTTTAATCAGATCCCTCTCTATACACTTTTAAACATACATCATCTCACCAACAAAATAAAAGCATTCTTTCATTTTGACATATGGATAGGAAAACAAAGGCTCTGCAGCTTTCTGGAAAAGCATTTAAGACCCAAATTATCACTTGTCTGGCATGCCAAGTCTCATCTACAAAACTTAGCTAATGATAAATTTGGAAACAATTGAATTAAATGAAACCTGTTTGAGAACATATGAAGTAAAAATTGTGTGTAAAAAGCCATGTATTCAAGCAGAGGTAAAAGCTAAGTTACAGAAGCTGTAATCCAAGGATCCATTCAAGATTTTTTTTTGTCAACTTTCCATCCTTTTGTCTTTTTTTACAATAGACACAATGCAAGCTGTGATCTATTTTTTTTTTTTTTTTAACTTAAGAAATATTATTCAAAGTTTACTGCTGTGTATTTCACTACTCTCCTCTATTCAAGTAGTTCTCCACTGCCATGTAATTTACTCTTACTCTAGCTTTGGAAAGCATTAACTCCTATTATCTTAATTTATTCACCTAACACTAGGAAATATATGTAAAACTGAAATTTCAGTCGGGTGAGAAATGTCTTTAAACCCTTGAACCACAAAAGTGTTCCTGCGAAATGAACATCAGGACCAGTGAGTGTAGATTCTGATTACACTTGTACACCCAGCAGAAGGGTGCCCATAGCAACACTCATTTTTCAAAAACCATTGAACTTAAGTATGCCCTGACAAAGAAAGGACTGTAAAGGGTCAGATTTTGTAGAAAAGAGTTTCAATGGTCTAAACAATGAATTCTTTCCCTATCTGATATTATCTCCAAGCCTATTCAAATCAGTTAGCAGGTGTGAACTAACTACTGTAGCATATGTTTCCTGTTGTGCTGCCTTTTGTTCATTTTGACATAATCTATAGCATATAAACAATACCTGACTCGAACAGCCATTCATCCATCCATCAACAGAAAACCCCAAAAACCAAACCCAAACCCCCAACTTTCTACAATTGTATTGAGTTATAACATAAAAGGTAAAAATCTGTATTTAATGGCCATGCTTTTCTCCTGATTTATGGTAATGGTTATTTTTGATCTCATAGAAATATGTCTGAACAGCTCTGCCACAAAAGAAAACAAATGCTAAAACCACACATAAATAATTTCATTTTCACAGAAGTATGATTCTATAGCTTCCAGCCTAGGGGCATTCAAACAATCAGGTAATTTTAACTCCTATCAGTAAATTAAAGAAATGCAGTCTGATTAGTGCAATATGCCCAAGTGATTCACAATGAGCACAGATTTCATACATGCCCTACTTTCCTTGAATGGACCAAGCTATTAATTTCTTTTTAAAGGAACAGTGATTTTTTTTTTCTTCCAGGAGATAAACTGCTTTCTTAGACATGTGGGTTTTGCTTTTGTTTGTTTAGTTCTTGACATAAATTGTTCTATTTGAATCAATTTTGTTTTCAGATGTCTTAGTGGAACTGATAAGACAACCTTTACACTGTGTTTGAAAACAGGGCATATTTGTGATAATTATGGATTAAAAATACTTGGTTTTAAGCAGTAGGCTTCTGAATTGTTTCTGACCTTTAAGCTTGAATATCAGACTACACTGTGGAGTGAGTCATACCAGCATTCTGAAAATATGTAATGAACTTAAGCATATTGAGGTTTTGCCAATAATATCTAATTCACATAGGATGAAATTTATTTTCTTTGTATATAAACTAGAGTTTTTTACACATCAACAGAGGATTATCAATTGCTGGTCTGATTTAACATCTACACAAATTCTATTGCTCTGGTATATGACTTATCTGCACTGGTTTTATTACCAGAGTGCATTTATTTCCAATTTCTTTAAGGGAGATCAAAAGGCTCTGTTTAGCAGCACGGCCAACAGCCTTTTTCTCCTTGCTCAAAAGAGCTATCCCACTAAAAATGTAAGAAAAACATGTTCAAAACCATGAAGCTGGTATCATTTGACTCTACAGCTTCACAAGTATATGGTCCACATGAATCTTTTGTGAGTGAGAGGAATCCAGTTGTACTAAATTCAATGTACTTGGTATTATTTGGGGCAGAGAATAAGAACAGAAACACTATTGCCTAAATAAATAATTTGCATGTATCTCACTGTGATAAAGAATAATGCATGGGAGATATTCTCCCATGAATAAAGTGAAAAAAAAGGGGATATTATACAGGAAAACTTTAAACTTCTGAAACTTTTCTTAGATTGAGTCCATAGTACCAATAAAGTTTTTTTAAATGTTGAATCCTTGTTTAAGATAAAATGCAGTTTAAAAATCCACCCCTTATTTTAAGCTGAAATTTAGTCTTTGAATTCAAAACCTCAAAGTTGTAATTCAGTTTAAAGCTGCACTGAGGTTTAAAATTAAATTGTTGCTTAATCGGGCTACACTGAAAATATCTTTCCCAGACCAAATAGTTTTTTAGCAACTTTTAAGTTCCTCCAAGTAGTCATCTGGAGGGAGGGGGAAAAAAAAGGGAGTCAAATTCTCCAAGACATTATCAAAGGTATCTCAGCTGAACAAATAAGAAAATATATCAAGGTATAAAAGCTTCTTTCCTTGGCTGATGCTGAGCATGTGGCAAAGCCATGTCAGGTGAATTGCTTCTCTGACAGCTCCAACCAGCAAACATGAAATCAGTTATAAAAGACCAAAATCAAGTTGCCTCATCAGAGCAGCACTCTGCTTGCTCCATTTCACTTACTCCAATTTATTAACTATTTTTCAATACAGTGAACAATCATACTAGTATGATGTCAAGCTGGAAAATGAGTAATGGCATGATGAAATTAAAATTTTTGGAGAAGTAATTTTAGTAATGCATGGGAAGCATTAGAAAAGAAAAAAACATAAAAAAGAAAAAAAATCCCAACCAATTGGTTTTCAAATATTAGCAATTTTGCTCATTAGTCATGCATATTCAAATGTAGATTAAAAGAAACCTCATCTAATCAAGTACATTATGCAACTCTATGCCACATGTGACTGTCTCATCTGCCTTAAAAGTCTAGTTAGATTTCCCAACTTTTGTTTCATTTTTGTAGCTAGCAAGTTGAGGAATAGGTTGAAAAGAACCCTCTGCCTTGGTACAGGTTGGGAACCAACAAGTAGGAAAGCAGCATCGTAGAAGAGGCCCCACAGGTCTGCTCAACACAAAACTGCCCTTGAGCTGGCATTACTCCTTTGCAGCAAAAACCCCCATGGCATCCTGAGATGCATTAGGAAGAATCTCACCAGTATCTTCTCAATGTCTTTAAATACCTGGTGGAAGGAAACATAAAAGATGTACCCAGATGCTCTGAGATGTATCCAGTGAAAGGACAAGAGACAATGGACACAAATTGAAACTGGAAATTCTGTTTAAAGGCAAGCAAAAAACTTTTATAATATAAAAGTGATAGAACACAGGACCTATCTGCACATAGAGGTTTTGCAGTTTTCAAGAGGGGCTGTATTCAAAATTCAACATGATGCCATTCTAGCTGAAACTTTTTTCAGTAGCAGCCTTAGAGACTAACAAATATCTAGATGTCACTTCCAACCTTAACTATTCTGTGATTCTGTGTGACCAGAGAAAGATGCAATAACATTGTAGCCAAAGTAATATCTATCTAAGAAACACATGTTACCTTAGCTTTTAATAAAATTTGTAACAGACAAATGTTAACAAGGGAAACAAGAAAACCCCAATTTTATACATGTACATATCTGCCAAAATTCAAGCTCCTGCTCCTAAAAATGTCATTGAAAGGGAAATATGTCTTATTCAACAGCTATATGGGGGATTTTTATGCTCTCTATAAAATGGCTGTAATAGAGTAAACAAAGTTTTCAAAATATGTACATGGAAAGGAAAAAATGGTTCTAAGGGTCTAATTATGGTGTTATTTATATAGACTTTGGGTATAATTGAGAAGGTGAACATTTTAAACATAAAGAACTATCATATAGCTTGATGGCTTGAATGAAGAATAACTAAACTTTGAGACTGCCAAGTATCCAAAGCAAAGGTTTAGCTACATAAATACAGCAGTTAACAGCATGAAGAAATTCACATTCTTCACCACTGAAGCTGCACAAAGAAAACCTTCTGTACACAGTCTTGATGTTTGGACATTAGGTAATTTGGGAGGATCATACAACTACAGAAATTCAGTGACACACCCACAAGATTTTCTTCCCAGTATGCAGTCACTCCATTGGAATGTTGCACATTGGCATGGACCTGGATTAGGTCCCTTAGATGTAACTTGAGTACAAATAGCAATGTGCTCGCATTAATGTATCAGCTCAGGCAGCTCATTACCCTTGTTAAATAAACAGACTAAGTTGCAAGCATGTTTTTAATCAATAGCAACAGTCATTCTTAAAGAGCAAATGCAGGTGCCTACAATTCAATTAGGCTTGCTCATGTTATATACTCAGAAGAAAAGTTATAAAGTGTTTATTAGACTTCTCCATTTTTTCAATCAGTGCTGATAAATGTAAGTCCAATTAAAGAATCACAGTGCATCCTGAGTTAGAAGCAACCAAAAGGATCATCAAAGTTCAGCTCCCGGCCCGGCACAGGCCCACTTGAAGAATCCCACCGAGTGCTTGAGAGCAGTGCCCAAACACTTCCTGAGCACTGTCCTGGGGAGCTGGTTCCAGTGCCCAACCACCCTCTGGGGAAAGAACCTTTCTCTAATATCTGACTTAAACCTGCCCTGACTCATCTTCAGACCCTTCTCCGGTGTTCTGTCACTGGTAGCACAGAGAAGAGATCAGTGCCTGCCCCTCCTCTTCCCCTGATGAGGAAGCCACAGACAGCTCTGAGGTCTCCCTTCAATCTCCTGTACTCCAGGATGAACAAGACCAGGGATCTCAGCCACTCCTCATACGGCATCCTGTCAGACAGTCTTCTGAAACTGTAGCCATTTGTAGCTACCAGGAAAGTAAAACTGGATGCTTTCCATTATCATACCAAGCATGATCCCCTGAACTTGCATACAACACACCCTCTTGTTTAGGGGCAAGAACTGCATACCAAGTTGCTCCCATCCTAACCAAATCCACGTGTACTGAAGAGCAGGCTTGAGTTTTAAAGCACTCAAGATCTGACAATATCACTGCTAATGATTTAAGAGGCCTAACAATTCTCAAACTGCTCCTCTAGCTTCAGAGATTAAAACTCAATTTAGGAATTCATTTATCAATTTAAAGCATTTAAAGATTCTACTTTGAGAGAATCAGTAGTTTTCAAATAATAGATATAATTTTAGAATTTCATGGGGGTTGAATTTTCATGAGAAATTTAAGGCAAAATTCCCTGAAAGAATAAAACCAATGAATGCCTAATCTGTCATTTTAGACTCCAACATTTAGATTTTACTGCTATTTATACTTTTCTATGCAACTTCACCAAATGTGAAAAATGCCTTCAACTAATGAACTTTCTGTTCATTTCTTCAAATTTATCAAGTGTCTACTGATTGAGCACTGACTTACATGATGATAATTTCCAAACTGCATCTAAAATTGAGACACCACAAATATGTAACCATCTCTGCCTATGCAAATATTTCAATACCTTTCTTGGCAACAAAAAGCAAAATACACAACCAATACATTAAAATCTACCATAACATGTGTAGGTTTTAACAAGCAGTGAGCAGCTCAATTCAGAGCTCAGTTTCTGAAAGTCTGTTTGCAACAATTCACAACTGCTCTTCTAAGATTTCTGTTGATTATACAGGAAAAGGAAATGACCTTCCCCCAGGAAGCTCTGGCTTTTCCTCACAGCTATATCCTCAGTATTGGTGAACACCTCTTCCCATTCCAGTTCTGCACTGAAATTTTTAGCAGAAGTACAAGTTGGTTAAATTTGCCTTAGACGGAGGTCCAGAAAGAAACAGAGTAACGGATTATGGCAATTATGTTGTGATGTTGAACACAAGTGAAATTCATTATTGCTACATTTTTATATTGAATAAATAAAAAATATTTCAATATAGAAACAGTTTTCATTCAAAACCACAACATATTATTTTTCCAAATAAAAAGACACATTGTACCTTTAGAACTATGATGGGAAGACATTTTTATAAATCAGTAGTGTAGGACCTATTCCAATCCACCTCCCAGGGCAACAACAGCAACAAGTGTCTACATACTCAGTACTTTTGAGATACTTCCATTATTGTGTTTGGTATTACAAAAATACTAACACAGTATTTCAAGAATAAACTGTCTAGCCTTTCATGTGACAAGAAACTGTGCAACCACTTTCATGTACACAGTTGCCCTGTCACATTTTCTTTCAGCACACAGCCCACAGACATCCAACTTCATCCTAATGGTAACGAGCGTAAGTGGAAGCTCAGCAGTTCCAGGAGAAGCAGCAATTATGTTTATCACAGCTCAGGACTTGTTTCCCGCTTTTGAAACCCTGTTTCCTGTTTGTGCACACAAAGCACTAATCTGTTCCCACCACCTGCACAGCAATTCTGCTGCTCCTCAACAGGATTCCCATTCCCACAGCCTGCGAGTGCCCTACCAGCCCCTCGACAACGATCGTGCAGCAGGTCTAAACGTGTCCAACTTCTCTCATAGCTTCCATTTGGAATTTTTTTAAAAATGGTATGGTTACCTACACAAGTTTATTTTAAAAGAAAGAGATATCAAATCTAAATGGCAAGGATACAAAATGACAGATGAAAATATTCTCCACGCAAAAAGCCTAGACAATCTAACTTGGAAGCCACACTGACTAATTGATCCAAAACACCAGTAACTACATAAAAAAATTCCACATAGCAAACTACTCCCTCCTCCAACATGTATTCAGATGGAATTTTATTTTTGGTCACTGCAAGGTCCTTTGTTCTAGTTTCCTGCCTAGATTTCCCCTTTTCCTGTGCCAAGGCAAGTAGTTAAAGTCAGGATGATCAGAAATAAACTTTAGAAGAAGATGTTACCACAGAGTTTGCTACGTACTGGTAAACAGGGTAATTGTGTGTTTTCCTGACTATATACAATCAATTCCTACTGGAATTAATCCTAGGTAACTATAAAGCAAGAGGAAAACTAAAATAACAACAAATCTGCCAAAACATTAATATTGCAATTAACTCTCACTTCTATGGATGTACTACATAAACTCTAGTAATTCTCCGTCAGTAATTAGCTGTTGCAGAAAAAAATATTTATTCACAACTTTAATTTTTTGCAATGAAAATCTAAGTTAAAGTTTCTTAAAGTAGCTTTTAAATGCTCATGTAGCAGGCCATTTTAATCATTGGCTGCAATAGCAAATGCTTGTTGCACTAATTAAAGAACAAAACACTAAGCCACGTCGACCTAGGTTACTAAGCAGTTTGTCCAGAATCTCTGAAATATCATGCACTAGATTCTAACTATGACTCCCACTGACAAATGCATTATTTTCCTAATTTTAGCCCCACTCCCTTTTACCTCCTAACAGAATACAGGGCATTGCAGTATCTATGCACAGCTGCAAAATATGCAAATTCAGGCTTCCAACTGCAAGCTTTGGACCTTATGGGCTTCATCGTTCTGCTGCATCTGTAAAATTTTAAAATATTTGAACTTCCATGCTGGCCCCCTGAGCAAAAAAAAATCCTCCAATGGGTACTGCTTCTGCATTTTCTGGTGGGCATGTTAGTGTAATTCGTCTCCAATGATGCACGGTAGAAATTTTTAGTTTAACGCATGTTTCACATATTACATTTTCCTGGGAACAGGAAAGAATTTTGCCTGTTTGCTATATTCTGTTTCAGAAGGAACCTTCTGATGGAAGGGGCAATTGTTTCTTTTCAGTTCCAAAATGGTCTGCATTTGAAATTATTGGACTGAAAAGAAATACAAGCAGAAAAAAAAATCCACCCTACCCTACAACCTACAGTGAATAATGATGTAGGCTCATTTTCTGCTTGTTTTTTTCAATAAGGTTCTGCCTCCAGGTGTATTCAGCCTCTATTTAAACTATTAAGTATTCAAATGTATCATTTTCTGTTATAAAAGAAAAAAAAAGACTAGAAGACTGAAGTGTATCTTACATGTGGGGGTGCAGGTAGAAATGGGATGAGGGGTGGAGTTGGAACGATACAGACTACAATTATATGGCATTAAATTGTTGTGAGAATAAAACATTTCCCAGGAGACAGAGAGGGATGGAGTGGGTCAGTAACCCACACATCTACGTGGGCCTGCTTTTTCTGCCCATAGCAGGTGCTTTGGCTACATCTTTTACACCAGCACAAGTACCCATTTGCCTGCAGAATGAATTAAATAAGCTCAGTGATCAGCTTGCAAACTAAGCCTCCTAACGCACTTAAAAAAAAAATCATTTTCAAATGGATGAGTGAGCTGATGAGACCTGCTGCAAAGCTGGACAGATGCTACTGATGATGCAAAGAAAGGACTGAAATACATGGCTTCAGGCAAGACTACCTTTTTGGCAGTGACATTTAAATTAACATCAGAGGACCATGAAACCACACCATTAAGCCTCTAGGGACAAAAACCTCAGTTTCAGTTCCTTAATTTACGCGTTCTTTATGTTTCTCTCTGCAGAAGGATGAAGTGTTAATTACTATTCTAACCAGCCCTACTTGAACTCACTCAATGCCTCACCTAGCCGAAGGAGAAGAAAGATTTAATGACTATTTGCTACCTTATTTATTCTCTCAGCAGAATGAATCTCATCCATACTCCATCACTAAAAATCTCAAATGAAAAGATAAAATGTAACTGTTCAACAAAGATCTTTCAATAGCCCAGAAGGAAAGCTCTCTGGTTTGCAGCAGATCCCAGTGATGCACTAGGAATATGTAATTTTAATAGGGTATGCTTTAGTCTGATTCTTAACACTAGGTGGAATATTAGACTTTTAGAACTGCAGAAAAAAGTAATAAATTCTAACTTATTGTGCATGCTCAGTATTGCACTTAGCCTGATTTGTAGGGAAATCAGATTATTAGAGATGACCACAAGCATTTGTAGATTGTCTTCAACAGCTTTAAGTTACTCTGACACCATAGAATGCAATAGAGGAAAATTGCAGAATAAGTATATAAAGACAATTTTTAAAAATATGTTGAATAGGAAAGAATAAAGACTGGATGATTGATTAAAAAGTGGGAAGATAAAACTACAATGCCTTAATAGTTAAAAGCTACATTTGCACTTGAGATATTTAAGGATTTTTACAGAACAGCACATTCCGTTAGGTTTTCATGCAATTAAATAAATAATAAAAAGCCCTCACAGGATCCTTCTGGTTCTTTTGAAGCACTCTGCAAGAAAAAAATTACCATGGAAACAAGAAGCACAAAACTGTGATAAAAACTAGAAAAAAAATACCGCTGCTTCTCAGCAGTGAAGAAAAAATACTGGCAAGGCTAACAGTAACTAATTAATGTCAGTCTTTCAAATATTTACTTACATGAGTACATGTTACACATTTATCCAAATGAATCTTCCCACTAAAATTGATTCAGTTTGAAACCCCCCCCCAAAAAAAAACCCCCAAACTCTCCCCCCCCCCCCCCCCAAAAAAAAAATGACAACAAAAAAACCCAAAACCCCTCAGTGTGCAAACTATTTCTCCAAGGTGGAAAAAATACCAAAACAAACTCAAAATAGACAGGACTAAAAGACTTGTAATTGCTGTGTAACTGCTGAACACTGTGCTGGAAACAGATGTTCATCATGCACGTTTCTTTTTATAGCATTTTGTTTCTCAAATCATGTATGCCTTTCAGAGAGAGAATCACAGAAAGTTACAAGGGGCCTCCAGAGATCACCTGATCCAAGCCCCTGCTCAAGCAGGATCAGCTACAGCAGAGCACCAATTTCAGAGCTGCCTTTTCTACAACCAAAATCAGACCTTGCTCATTTTAGAATCAGCTACTTGGTTAAATAAAGGTGAATACATCAAACAAGGCCACCATATACAAGAACTACCCTTACTGTAAACTGCAATTGCCATTTAGATACATTATCATATGGGAAGAGGGGGGGAACAAAAACTACAATCTGGGAGAGGAAAAAAAAGGCAAAAGTTCATTTTGATGAAAATTTTGTTTTTTAAAAAAGTCAGGCAAGGAAGTCCCTGTAATAATGTGACCTTAAGCCTGCTGGAATTATTTTTCCATAGCATAAAAATGCACCTATCATTTATAAAATGAATTTATTATAAACTGATTAATTGTACACATATATTATTAAAAATAAAATACAAATATAACTACTTTATTTTTGCTTTTTCCTTTCTATTTTCCTGGGCAAATGGATACTGTGGCATTTACATTTCAGCATTTCTGTGTAACATTTCATACGTGCAAGGTTTTTTTCTTAACGTATTCAATCAAAGTAATTTTGAATGTCGGCATTCCCTTGCTGTATTTGTGAATCAGCTATCTCATTTTCTTTGGCATTTATTCTCTGTCACTTTTACATCCATTTACATGCTGCCTCTACTTCTTCAGTTTCTTATTCTTAGTGCTTTCCCAACCTTCTCAAGTTTAGTTTTTTCTGTGGTAGTTTCCGTTCTATTTTTTTACAGGACCAAATGAAATATTTTCACCATGTATTTTGTTTTGCATCACCATCGTGGCCTTTTACTCTCAGTCATGAGCAATGACTAATTTACTTATCTCATGAGCACCTGGATATTTCTTCCAATTTTTGTTATTTAATATTTTTAAAGAACTTACAGTAAAAAGACATAAAATTAACAACTTCCATTAAATATCTGTGTTACTATAATTTTTACTATCTCATGTGTTGTTTTATGACATCTGTCATAGCTAATTTTTGTCTAAATAGCTGTATAAAATAAACTTCTCATATCTTTGTGTCTCCTCTTCCCACCTGCTCCACAATAAATCTGTATTTTGCTTACAATTTAAATTGATAATTCAGTATGGCTTATTTTATCACAACTGCCTTTGGGACAACCTGCTCTAGGACTAGAACAAGCAGTATAAAATATTTTCATAGCACAGGTCAACAATGGTACTCTTGTTTCAGAGTCTCTTCTTATTGATTTTTGTCAACAAATCCCCAAACATCAGCATTTCTCCACTTAGATTAAATTGTAAGGGACGTTTGAATGGATAAGCACTGCTAAAGGCATAATCCAAAACAGAACTCTTCTAATGAGTTCAGTGGACTCTGCACTAAACACTATGTCTAACTACATACTGTTAATCGCTGCGCTTAATAACAAGACCAGATATAAACCCCACAACCACTGTCCTGAGAGATTCAGTTTAAATTAAATGCTCCTTAATTTAATGCAATACAATTTTTGTGTGTGTGTACTCATATTGAAAGTGTTTTTGTGATACTTTCATATCATATATTCCCACTATGAAGCAACCCACGTAACCCTTGCAGCTTCTTTTATAAACAAATAGATGGGTCAGTCGAGATTACTGAAAAATAAAACCAGCTCATATATCAGGATGACATTCCCCCTTAGAGATAACTGCACAACTCTCTAATTTTTTGTTTAGTATTATATACCCATGGTAAACACCTTATAAAAGAGGTTCAATAAAATTGTCTCTTAGTAAAGAAACAAACCAAGTATAAAATTGGAAAAACAGCATAGAATGATCCAGCTTACTAGAGATGCTCTCACTTGCACAGACACCAATACAGGTGTATAAAATTGTAATATATTTTGTTGTTATTGTTTTGCCAAAGATCAGAGAAAAAAAAGTAAATCAGCTAAAGATTACACATTTTAAAGCTGAGCATAAATGAAACATTCATTATAGTCATGGTTGAAATTTCTATAAAAGAGACAAAATCTAGTGCACTCTTCTTTTGATCCTACACTTTGGCATCAATAAAGGAGATTTATCCATAGGAAATCCTGACCACAATTCTGATTGCATATTCCTCCTGTATTGATTTGATCTGGAAAATGTCTTCACTAAATAAAAAGTTACTAGAGAGTCTATAGTTAAATTCAAAATTATAATAGACAAATGCATCATGTGCATGCATATATATTGCTCAGTGTAATTTGAACAAAAACAATAAAAAATTCCCCAAAGCCTGATCTCTATGTTAGAATGAGGACTTACCAAAGAAAGTTATTACTATCCAGATAAAGCTGCTATGCAAGGATTTGAAATCAAAACAGATGGAAGACCGTACTGGAAACACGAATGGAAAACCACAACCAGCCTGATGCAGTGCCAAGCAAAGCAATAAATCAGACTTAGGCCAAACCACACTCCAGAGAGTTTTAATTTATATCATACACAGAAAAACTTCAACAGGTTTTGGCCTATGCCAAGTGCTTTGATCTATCAAGAAGGCTACAAACATAGATATAAAAGCACTTATACTGTTTCATAAAATATGAAACATTATATTAAATGACTATACATAAATGCCACTCCAGGTTTGGGGTTTTTTTATAAACTAAAATGAATATATTCAAGTTGAAGTTCTCCTAGAAGTTCTAGACACACAGAATTTCCAACAATTGTTTTTAAGAATATAATCAAAGCTGTAGAAAAACACCATCCTTTCACAGGTGGTAGTTACAATGGAAAACATGAGCCCATGTTACTTTATCTTCCAAAATATTTTGCAACCTATTTTCAATGTAGAAAAATACATTGTATTTCATATTCATAAACCAAATGATTCTGTTTTAATAGCAAGATTATTCAAAAAAGTGAAACAAACAAACTTGGAGAAAAAAATCTACTAAAAGCATTTCTCTAGGGTTTTTGTGGTCTTAAGGTCTTTTTTTTTCATAAATTTTATATTTCTAAAAACATAATGCCAACTGCGGTATCTGAAAGGAAACCATTATCACATATACAGATGTTTTAGAGGAAATTTTGCTTTAAGTATTCTCTTTGATGTGATTGTGCTACCAAATAATCACTGCAGTCTGGAGCCAGAAGACACAAAAGCAGACTGGTGAGACTGCGTTAAGAACAGACTGTGCTGAGTAGAAGAGTTTAAACTCACTCAACATTGCTCTGCTACAAAGTAGGAAACAGTGTTAAGGAAACAGAATGAAATACACAGTTAACCTTTCGTGGTTATCTCCAACAATCCCAACAACATGGCCTTTTAAAACCAAATCAATAATGTAATCACACAGCAATATAAACACACTTTTAATATTATGACTCTGACTAGTGTTCCTAAAGTCAATTTTAGTGGTTTCCACTACACAATTTGTTTGGTTTTCGCGCTGAATTTTGTTTATAGGAACACATCATCATCTATTGGAAATAATAGTTTCTCACTCCCAAACATTTTATTACAAACCACAGAGGAATGTTTCTTTCCTAAGGCAAAGAAGAAAACAACCATACATGAGGAGCACATGTTTTTCAAATTAAAAATCCTGCATAAGACTTCAGTCCTCACTACAGTTAAAGTTCATGCTTAATTTCGAGATGACATCTCGAACTAAAATTTCTTTAAATTACAGAAGTAGCTTACCATAAACACCCACCCTACCACCCCACTGGGATTTTCTTTTGCTAGTTGCTGACAAACAAAAAACTTAGAGCCTTTGTTTCACCAGGACTTTGCATAGAGATAGAACCTTGATCATAAAAATATACACCAAAAACTAATCTCATTTATGACTTGTCAATAATAACAAATTCTCATTCGCAACACTATTTTGCAGTAGGATAATGACAATAAATTATCAACAAGGAGAATGCGAACACAGAAACACAAGAAATTCATTGATATTCAACTTGTGTACAAATTGGTTATTGTCCCTTTCTATAAAAACAGCTGCAGCCTGCGTTCTCTTGTAGAACCCAAGTATTCTAAACTTACTGTGTAGACAAAGAATAAGTAACTAGCAATAAGAAAAAATGTTTGTAAAGTTCAGAAATACATCTGCATGACTGTGTCACTAATGATGAGAATGAAACTTGGATTTACAAAACAGATATCCCATGCTTGCATTCTTTTTCTTAAGAGCTGGTAAAGAAAATCACAGACCCGATTTTCCTCAGAAAGAATGGGATTACATGGAATCTGAGTAGCTGAGTATAAGATCTACATAACCTACTCAACTCGACAGGAAGAAACGTGCAGAAATTAGGATAAGCAGGTAGACAATGACATTTGGAGCCTTTAGCCATGAGAGTTCCTGGAGTAGCAGTCACAAAACACAGACATATTGCTCACAAGCTACTGGAAAGTAACTGAGATACTTGTTCAGATCTAGGCACTACTGTATTTCAGCTGCTCACATCCTTGCAGAACTGAAGTAGAAAGAGAAACTAAGGGTTTTTTCTGACAAAAATATTAATATATTTAAAGAAACCACATATGCAAACTTTCAACAACCAAATATGTAAATAACAGAGAAAAATAGGCAAAAGAATATTAGGCAAGAGAAAAAATGGGCAAAAGAATAGAGCTTGAGTTTCTTCTGATCTTATTTCAGGATGATGTTACCCATGAAAGTAAGGATCAGTAAAGCAGTCTAAAAGCCTACCTTGAAATCTGTCAGAAACTGGTCCCCTGACCTAAACATATTTCACTGCTTTGAGCATGAATAAAAAGAGTACAACATGTTACCTAGCCATTTCTCAGTTGGAGTCAAGAACAACTGCGTGTTCACATGACAATGAAGATTAAAAGACATTCAGATCAACAGTTAGGTTTCAGGAGAAAAAAGATTATATAATTTAAGTATCTTTCATCTAGTTTCTCATTCCGTGTTCTTATTACACAACACACTATAAATGGCAGCAAGCTATATAGCTTTCCACACTAAAAAGTGAATACTGGCTGGAGAGAGCATCTAGGGAAGAGAATGTGTTCTCAGAAAAATAATGCTTTAACTTACAAAATGCATCTAACCACAGCGCCCAGACTCATTGGGTGGTATGTCCCTTCCTGTTCACCTAGGTTTAGACTAAACTACAATAGTGTGATTTGGAGTACAAAGCTTAATTTAGCAAAGGTTCTAATGCTCCCAAACAATTCTCCACATTCTACTGCTCAAAAACACGTTAAAGAGAATATTTTAAAAAATATCAGAGGAATTTCTAAAGAAGAAAAGAAAATGAGACAGTATAACACTAACCAAGATACACATATATTGCATTTTACAGGACACTGTGAAAGGTTCATACACAGAGAATCAAAGTATGCGAAACAAAGCAAGGGTTAAGTATGAATAAAGAAACCATTTCAATTATGAACAGTCTATCATTTAACATTTTCATAGAACTGAAGAATAATGGGGCAGCTTTCTTCTTCAGTCTTGACAAATCTCTTTTGCCCTGACCACATGCTAGTAATTTACACATCAGAAGTCATAATGTCAGCAAAATGAACCTGTCTCTTTTTTCAATGGAAAATCCAATTTACCTAGGTAGACATTACTGAATGTCCCAACACAACTCTTATTAGTAGTGATATAAAAATAGTAGAGCTGTAAATTACACCTGTATTATTTTTAGTATTAGAGGGATTGTGTTTAGAAGATTACATGCTCTAATGATTCTTCAGCTTCAGAAACTGATGAATGACTTGTCAAGTCATTGGGAAGATTGAATCACATAGATTGTACTGGGAGAAACAAGCTTAATATTACCAAGATTGTTCTCTCTCCAGTAAAGACGAGGTCTGGAATTCAGTATGGAGATTACAGTTACCATCACAGTATGACATGTACTGGGAAATTCAGAGGCTGCCACAAGTGGTGTGGTGAGGGATTTGAGGTTCCCCTGAAAGGACAAGCAGACTGAAGACATTCTGCATTGTTTCAACTGGTTTTCAAGGTGTTACAAATACAGAAAACACACTTGATGCCAGCATATGCACTATTTGTTCTGACAAAGGACTTGCTCCAGATCATTTTCAACAAAAGATCACTGGAAAAACTGAAAGCAGTGTGTCTCATTCTTTTTATCTTTAGAGAAACAGCAATAACAACAGAAGATGTAGTGTTATCAATTCTCAAGTCTGGGTGTTCATGAAAATAAATTCAGCTTCCTTGAATGGAAATTTCTGAAAGGCATAAATTACAAAGTTTTTATTTTTCTAAAAAATGTTTTAGCAATTTTTCAAAATCCATTGAAAATAAAAAATGTTCCTTGAGCCATAAACCTTGAAAAGGATCCTATGTAGCAGTGAGGAAGATAAATTATTACTTAAGTGTCTCTGGATGCCAGGTGAGAGTCTAAGGTCTGTAGGGACAATTTTAATAAACAATAGCAATAGGATTCTCATGGGGGGAAAAAACCTAAAGAAACAAAAATTAGACTTTAACTACGCAAATTAATGTAGGAACAACCTCTGAAAATGTGACAACAGAATTCTATGAAGGAAATGCTGAAAGGAGCCCTAGTAAACTGGCTCTGTTCCTGATAGTCCAAAGGTACCAATCACGAAAAGAAACACTCCAAAGACACAGAGATGGTAGAAAAAACAGGTGAGATTGGCTATGGAAAATTTGTTTTGACCAAAATAACCACAAAGTAATAAACAAGAATATTTTCACTGTGAAAAAAAATATTAATGATGTGTAACTTAAATTTACAAACATGTTCCTTATGTTTGTGATGGCTCTGGTAAACATTATTACTTGGATTACACTAAGACAAACAAGCATAATGTATACAGAAATCAGATCAGTAGGAATTTTCATACTAACTACAAAATTTCAGAGCAACTACCAACTTCTTGAAAGCTCAGTGTACCACATCATCTACAGCAAGTTTCAAGGCTGCTAACAACAGTAATAATCAAACCAAAATAAAAATGTTAATGCTCGTGAGATCTGGAAAAGTAGGAAAAGTAAAGTTCCTAAACCTATCGTGGAGTTGTTCAGCATAATATCTGACATGTCCCTCAAAAAAAAAAAAAAAAAAAAAACAAAAAAAAAACAAAAAAAGAAGCCCAAAGATTCAAAGATTTTTTGTTAGCCATGGGAACAGATACATAGAGACTTTTATATATTTTATCTTTTTTCTAGCATATATACCACTGTAAGTCTGCTAACAGAAAAAGCATGTATTTACATATATACCCCTGAACTATTCCCTCTTCAGAACTGATAAACAGAGATTAAAAAAAATTTCTAGTAGACAAAATTTGTAAATATGAAGTTCATAGCCTCAACTATGACAATTCTTGGTCATCAAGATCAGCTGGCAAGGACCAACATTCTCAGTTAGTTAGTTGGTTGCTCTCATTTAAGACAGGAAGATGACAAAGAATCACAGAAAAGGTTGCTTGGAAAAGAATTTAAAGGTCATCTAGTTCCAAACCCCTTGTCATGGGCAAGGACACCTTCCACAATGCCCCATCCAGCAGGGCCTTGAACACTTCCATGAATGGAGCATCCATCACTTCCCTCAGCAACTGTGCCAGCGCCTCATCACCTCCACAGAAAATATTTTTTTTAGTATCAAGTTTAAACCTGTTCTCTCACAGTTAGAAAACTTTGCCCCTTGTCCTGTCACTACATGCTCTTGTAAAAAGTCCCTCTGCAGCTTTCTTTGTAGACTCATTTAGGCACTGAAAGGGCACAACAGGATCACTCTGAGTCTTCTCTTCTCCAGGCTAAACAGTCCCAACTCAGCATTTCCTCACAGGAGAAGCACTCCAGCCCTCTGATCGTCTTTGCAGCCCTTCTCTGGACTTTCTCCACAAATTTATGTCCTTCTTGTGCTGGGGACCGCAGCCAGGAAGGAGAAGATTTTTCAAATTGGCTACTGGAAAAATTCCTTGTACTGTCCTGACAGCTGAGCAATGCCATAAATTGTTCAGGGGTGGCTGGCAATGGAACAGAACGCTCTGTCACAGGAAAGACCACAAGGTCCAGTAGCAGAGCCACACAGTTCAGTGCCCAAGGACACACTTGGGCATGCTCAAATTTGCAGACACAGCCCAAGATACAACCTTTTTCTCCCCATCCCCCCCTGTCTTTTTTACAACTGGAAAGACGATTATCTCAGCAGTTCATTATGATGTTGAGATCCTCAGTGTCATCCTGGGGTCTACATCACCTTCTTTGGAGGTCCACATATTCAGGCTGTGCCTCTATGCAAAGACATATACAGCCTCAGCTGTATACACAGGCAGTGGTCTTGACTATTTTAACTCTTTTCTTGGGAACATTCACTAGAGATCACCACTATTACTCTATAAGAAAAATGGCAACTCCTTACATTTCAGAATGCCCGATATAATACATATTTTTGTTTCCTTTAGGTATTTAAACAGGCATTTAATTCCATAATAAATTATCCAAAAGATCTCTATAATGGATTCCTCTCCTCCCGCTGCGCTGCCCATAATGGATTGCTTCCCTCCCCCCATGCTGCCCTTGCATCTTAGTTCTTGGGATCATAGCTTTCCTTTCCCACTTTTGGAATGCCATCTGGTGTGAAAATTAAGACTTCTGAAAGCCATGCTATGAAAAACAGAAAATAATCCTTTTTAATAATGATGGCAAAGAAAAGCTTTCCTTTCTTTCCAAAATGGCTTTTAAACTATCACAATTATGTTTATTACTTTCACTGCTTTCTTAGGATTGCAATATTTCTTCTCCCTATTGGTATTTGATACTGTTAAAGTCCAAAGGCTTAACACATCCTTTGGATATAATACATGAAATAGGCATTTTTTTGTTGACATGAAAAAATTAGTGATCATCTGCTGTATCTGGAAAAATACTAATGGGTGCAGTGAAATTTTTAAGAAAATTGTGGAGCAGAACAAAACAAAAAATTACAGTATAAAAAAAATCAAATACTTTTGCTAAGAATCAAAATAATGGAAATCAAGACTAAAATTTCTTCCTAAATGAAAACTGTAGATACCTCATCCCCTCACAGAAAGCAATTATAATTTTCTTGATTCATACAACCATGACTACTAGGGTATTTCTATATAAAACACTGTGTTTCCTCTAATACATTAACATGCTGCCCCTACCACTAAACACATTTTCTTACAGCACTTCAAGTCATAAATTCTCATTAATTACTACTGCTTTTCAGAAGCAGGATCTTGGTTTAGAAAAGAAACCACCGTGCTATGTGCTGTAAAAGCATGAAAAGAGATAGTCTGCTTCTTCTATAGAACAGTAAGAGCCAAAAGTCAAATATTTGTAGATAAGAAAAAGTAAAAGCATTAAAAGTAAAAGCATTACATTTCTGCACACAAACACCACAGAGAATTGCACATACACAGGAAGAACAAGATCCAAACAAACATAGAAATTGACACTTGGATGAAGCACTACAAATATAAGTAATAGCAGCTACTTTGAGATGAAATAGTAATGCTAGCATTAAAGTAGGTGCATTTTTAGGCTTATTTCTTCAATGCATACATACTAAAAAAAAACAGGAAAAAAAGGAAAGGAAAAGAACATACAGACACATCTATTATGAGCATGACTCAGAGTTCACTCAGGTTTTACATCCAGGACAACAGGGTCATCCTAATTCACCAGCACAGCCTGATATGGCAATAAACAAGTATCAACTTTGGAAATGTCTAAGAACTCATTTGAGCTGATGGGAAATAAAAGAGGAAAAAAAATCAAGGCACATAATCAAGCATTTGTCTACATTCACTAGACAGAGTACACAGGTTTCCTTAAAACTGACAAGTTTTTGAATTTCCCTGTATTCTCTCTTGGTTTATGTTTAGAATTTTCCTTCCAACAACTTGTGATACTCCTACCTTCACAGACATTGACAGACATGAATCTTAGGTAGATGTCTGATTCTGTAATTTTTAAACTATTAAAAACAACAGATTGATATTTGTGAATTTAAAAAAAATATTTCAATATTCCCTATTTTTGGCTTAATCAATGCTCTTTGTGCTTCAGTTTAACTATACTGACAAAGGAAAATGTCTGGAGCAGAGCTATAAAAAAAAAAAAAAACCTCCCTCCTTATTTGGCAGCTGTTAGACTGCTTTTAGAATACTGAGTCCAAGTTTAGGTCCTCCAGTACCACAAAAATGTTGAGAAACTAAAGGAAGTTCATTGGGGTGTCACCAAAGCAGTTAAGGTTATGAAGTACCTACCCTTAAGAGGAGAAGTTGAGGCAACTTGGCCTCTTTCATCAAGATTGGAGAACAGGCAATCCTTCCTTCAGAAGGACCCCAAAACTGGTCCTTAATAACTATGAAGTTATAAAGAAGATTAAGTTAAGCTCTTTCCAGTGATTTATAGTGGGAGGACATCATTGAAACAAGAGGTTCTAATTAGACTTAAGGAAAAACCTTTCCCTCAGGAGGACTCTCTTGCATTGGGAAATGTTGCAGAAAAGCTGCACAGTAAGATAAAGCCACCAGCAACATTGTCTGCCTGCACAGCTGACCCTGCCTGTAGAAACAATTTGGACCAGAGATCTTCTGATACCCCTCCCAAACTGAATCACTATAAATTGCATTCAGAGTTTTCTTAATTTATTGTATTTAATTTTGTTCTTGCATGGATTTAGTTTTTGTGCCATCATCCCCACTTTTTCTAAAGGAAACTCAGTGTACTGCAGCAGTCTCTCTTTCCCTATTCTGATAAAATCTCTCCCCGCCCTACAGGGCAAAGGTTTTTCTCAAAGCATCTATACAAATGTGATTTGTGAAACTGATTATTACTAGGAACTCAGGCTATCAATCTTCCTTCTTTTAGCTGTGCAACTATAATGTTGAAAGTCATCCAGGAATAATTTTTAATGCTTTGACATCTCCTAGTTTTTAGATTATTGCTGTGAAGAAGGACTTATGTATCAATACAAAGGCATTTAATCAGATGACAAAGATAAAACTCATTGTAGACAACTGCAAGGTGAATCCTTGAATCAAAGTTACTTTTAAGGCAACACATTATAAATAAATTGTAACTTTTTTGATAACAAACCTGGTTGACAGCATCAATGACATATTTTTATAATGTGGAAATACAGTATAAAGAAACACTGGCATAGTAGGTATTAGACAAAATAGAATATGCTAAACTGTATGTTATTGCCCAAATGCAAAGTTTTATTTTAGCAAATTTGTCATACATACACAATACTAAAAAAAGTAAAAAGCCTTAATACTTAGAACAGTCCAGAAAAAAGTTTCAACAAGCTACAGCTACAATAGCATAATAAAAAGGTATAAAAATCATCAGGACTAGAAGCCAAACAAGTTTTCTAATTAGCATTATAATTAGTATTAGAATTAGTAAATAAATCACATGGCTTTAAATAAAAAAGGAAAAAAATCAGTAAAAGTTATGTGCAAACAGTAAAATAATAATTGTCTAGTTGGAAAATACTATTTTAAAAGGTTATTATATTTGTTATACCAAATACTATAAAAAGAGTATTTACTCTTCGGCACAAAAGAAATCTTTAATTTTATAGGTTTTATGATGTAATATAGAAGTGTTTCTGCACTTTCTTTCAGTATGTAGATTAAAAAATTAAAATTTTTAAAGTGACGTTTACTTTGAAATTATATTTTCTAGATTGTCTCAAGGAGATTTTGGAGAATAATTACCAGGAAAGATGAGATTCTAAAAAGAAATACAATACCTATTAAAATGATTCTAGAAAAGATTGCAAGATCACTCAATAAAAACTTTGAGGGAATTTTGTCATGTTTGAATGGAATCTGCACTGTAGTGGTAACAAGGTAAGAATCATGCAAGATTTACTAAAATATGAAACATTTCTGACTACAGACTTTCACAGTATGTAGTAGTAACACAGATTAGAACACAAGGCTGCTCCACAATGTAGATATATGAAGAATATGTCATACAGTTCTGAATATATATGTTATAAATTATTTCCTAAAATTTGAAGATTCAATGATGTAATGGTAATTACTTTCTAAGCAGTTTTCAAAAATGTCCTTTGCAAAAGCTTATTTGGAAACAAAACTGCTATAGAGGAAGACGAAAAGCCCTTGCATGGAAGAATTAATGAATAAAAGAGGGAAAAGCTAAACCATCCATTTTCACAACAGAGAGATCATGTAGGGTGTTATATGTATATGTAGACAAAAATCTGGAAAATGGGAGCAGACATCAGTGCTGAAGATTCAGTCAATTTGATGATGGTTGTTAAGCAATGAAGACATACATCATAGTGAAGAACCACAGAAGGGCCTCAGAATGAAGTGACTGTATAAAAGAATAGCAAATGTCATTCCATGTACACAAATGTGATGTACAAAGGAGAGAAAGCAATTCTAATTTCACACAGAAAAATAATGGACTCAGAACTGTCCATTATTTCACTCGAGTGTAATTTGCATTCAAGTGTAAAATTCCGTACTACGATATAAGAAAAAGCTAACCCAGTTTTAACAGCCAAAGAGAAAATCAAACGTTAAGAATTTCTAAGGAAGGAATGTAAACCAGAAAAGGGTGTGAGATGACATATGCTGACACAAATGTGTGTTTGTATGTGGCAACTGTCTTCAGCTGTGGTCCCTCCCTTAGCCTCCAGATGAAGCATTACAACTAGAAAAGATTCAGAAGACACAATTAAAGCCATAGGCTGCCTTCTAATACAAGGACTAATGTAAGCTTACACTTCTCAAAATCTGGAAATTGTGCTAAAAGTCAAATATCTGCAAAATCATGAAGGCAGAGGAAGCAGACTGATTCATCCTCTCTTTAATACAGGAAGCTCCATGGAGAAAGTTGAAAAATGCATTAAAGGGGATGCTGGCTCTTTTGCAAGTGCTCATTAGTCACCTTTGTATACTTCACTTTCTCACGATTGGACTTGCAATTGGCACATTTCTGAAGGGAAAAATCTTCAACAACTGATGCTGAGGACTTTAATCAGAGATTTCAGCAGAACACAATCTGTTTATGCATTCACCTTTACTGCCACATATGCAATAAATAAAGATATTCAAGTTCAACACATGGTATGGTCCTTCATGAATACTGAGCTTTCTTCCTTAGGGAAAGTGGAAATCATTATCCAGCCTGAGTAAGCCATTATTGAAATACAATTTTTATTTTACACATTGTCAGACCTGGTGTTAAAAACATAACTCAACACATGAAGTGTAATTTAAGGGATAATTATTCCGAACATCAGATTTCATTAATCAGAACAAGGTCATTGCAAAATTGATCAGGACAGACATTATGTCTTCTAAGCCATTACACAAGAAGATAGAATTGAGGAATAAAGATACATCTCTCTAACAGACAACAGAGAATGTAAAGTATGAATGCAGAGAACCTGAGTGCCATTACACGGGTCAGACAGATTCTCGCTTTTCATTTGGCTAGCAAGAACTTTTTGAACTACCCTGAGTTTCAAGGAAGTTCTTCCTATGTGAGTGTATTTTAAAATATAAATTAGTTCAATACATCAAGAAAACAAAATAGGATACAATCGTCAGTGAAACAAGGAGAATTTTAAGAAGTTGATGTTATGTTAGCACACAGGCAGACTACACTCGCACAAATATGATTACACAAAACATAATATGCTGTAACTGCTTGAAGTTAGCTAAAAGCAAACCTGTAAAAGGTTTTTAAATGTATTAAATATCCAGTTTAATGACTACGAAGTTAAACATGTGAATGTAAAAGCAAGGGTCTCGAAAAGAGTTACAGTAAATATATGCTCATATGAAATCCAAAAATGACAATAATTTATACATAAGAATTAGTTTTTCAGTTTTTATACCAAGTACACCGCTTTTGAAAGAAAATCTGAATGTTATAACAAAAAAAGTCTGTACAAAGTTATATAAATTCACTGCTTATTACAACACTTAAAATACTCTATGCTATTTACAGCTACTAATTTACCAAAGTACCAAAAAGAAAGAAAAGAAAATCAATTGAAGTACACTGATAAACAACACTTCCATTTTACAAGTGACAGAATTTTATAAAATTTTGCATGGAAATACCCATTCCTAGTGGAATTCCTAGTTAAAACAAATCTTTGAGATAAGATACAATACTTCACTAAAAGTTAGTAGATTCTTTATTTTCTATATCTAACAGTTTATGAACCCTTCCTTATCATATTCTGTCATCTATACAAAATACACCCATCCAGTGTTACATAATGACAAAAACATTTGTCTGGTTTATATTAACAGTTGTTTACTTTTGTCATCAGGCAGTTTATTTTAGATTTATTTGCTGAAAACAATAAACCTTAGGTTGCCAACTACTTCAAAAGCATTTTCCTGTAGTTAACTTATCTACAGATTAATTTTTGCCTTCTCACACACTCTCCCCTATGTTTCTTGGTTCATTCTTTATGGTCCTGATGCATTGATTAGTTTAGCTACAATAAAGAACCTATGAACTCCATAATCTAAACACGTTCACTTCTGTTAAAAGTCTGCCAAAACAAGCACTTGGATGTGATTTTTATAGAATAAATATAATTCTGTGTAACTGTTTTAATTTTTTGTTATGCAGCATTGGATGCCACGATCACGTAAATAAAAAAGATTATTGACTATTCTGTTACTTCACTAATAGTTACTGTAAAAATCTCAGTTCACTAATATTTGGGTGAAACAATAGTGATTAGATTTTAATTCTAAATATGTTTACATAACCAATTTTGTAGCGATCAGAACTAGAAACAAAGCTAAAAACAGCGATAATTTAAAATACCATAATTAAATGTAATTAAATAAGGTTTTACCTAATTAAATAATAAGATACTAGGAGGATTCATTAATAGAAAATCTTTATAATTTTTATATATTAAAGCATTTCACAAACTATGGAATTGCTCTTGACCAACTGACATCTTAATTTTCCATTTTAAATTTTAATGCCTGCTTGAACTGTAGACACAGTGAGACTTCCCAGTGGAGCAAAATCTTCATGTCCACATAGCAAGTATGATTTCTGTGTTCTGGATCTTTAGTAAGTTATTTAAGAAATAGAATTCTTGTTGTCTCTTATTTCAGCCAGTCCTGAAGTAACAGCCAGCTGAGAAACCATCATAGCCTGGTCTTCCTGAAGAGACTTGCTCAATAAATATCAACAAATTAAGCCTTACTGAAAGCCTGATCAAGGAAATATTGTTCAGAGTATAATTAGTTTAAAAATAAGTGCCATTTATAATTAATTGATAACTTGTGTATGAGCACAAATTTGGCAAGGAATTTTTCTTTTTTTTGAATGATTGAGTCTTTAAAGTCATACTTGGCTTTCAGGAATGACAGGTAGAAAGCCAACTTCAAAAAACAGAGCCTCTATTGAAACCTGATGAAGTAATTTCACAATGCCACCTGTCAGGTTAGCTCTCCCCTAGTACTTCAAATATTATGAAGTGGGATGAACAAAGGCATTAGAAAGGAAGAACTCTTTCAGTTAAACTGCAATGATTGTCAGTTAAACACATATGATTAACATCCCACACTGCATCATACCAGATAGACTGTTAGAAAAGTCTTTAAGATACTAAGATATTATCTAAAAGTAGTATTCTAAAGACAGAATGTTTCTACTAAGACATTTCCATGTGTACTTTCCTCTAATTTCAAGAAAAGTGCTAACTGGTATCAACTAGTAACAAGTTCACAGAGCAGATACATTTAATTAAAGTCATATTAAAAACATCTGTCTCCTAATGTCCAGGCCTCTTTCTCCTAATAAAAAAAAAAAAAAAAAAGAAAAAAAAAAAAAAAGAAAAAAAAGGGAGTTTTAAAAAGTACCTCTTTGAAAGTAAAAGAGGTTAGTTTTAAATTTCAAAATGCATAAATTTCTGAATTATAAGGTTTATTTTTACATAATTTTTAAACAGACTTAAGTTATTTGATCTCACATTTAGAATAGATGGCCCTAGTTTTCATTGCCATCTACTATAATGTGATACACACAGGACAGTTTATTTTTAAATGCAACCTACAATTTAGTTCAATACATATACATATTCATTAAGTCTGATCAATCTAATCAAAGATGTCCTTGAAGGTATTCTCAAGGAAGACATTAAATCAGCATAAAATAGCTATTATAAGCCATACAGCAGAAGGAAAATAAGGTTACTATATAATGAAACACTTCAGCAATATGAAAACTCAAAGTTTCTACATTTCTAGAAACTATTCTGCATATCATGACCTTGCAAACTAAATAGTAATGTATGAAAATACAAAACAGAAACTATATGTACATACCTGATATTCAGATACAGATTCGTTTCTGCACTAGCCTGAAGTATTTTACTAACAAAGGTAGAAACTGCCTTCATTATTATGACTAATACATTAAAAAAATTAAAACCAAAACATCCAAATATGAGAATTTCCTTCTATTATAGAGAAGAAGATTAAGTATCTGATGTTATGTGCTGATTAGGTATTTTCATAATTTAATTACATGGCAGTTATTAATGCACAAAATTCAAAGTCCATATAGCATAGCCTTCAGAAGAGTAACATACTTCTTGTACGTCATCAGCAGCACCTTAGAAAAGTAATAAAATACATCATGTGCTTCCTGTGCACTTAAACATTCTATTATACAAGCACAATATAACAATATTTAATTTAAATACATCAAGGAATGCTTGTAAATCTTCTACACAATTAGAGTAACAGGAAAAAATTCTGCAAATGGTAAAAAAAATATTTTTTTCTTTCAATATCATCATCCTTCAGTTTTACTGGTGAATTTAAGAACTTTATTCTAGCTTAATGTTGATTTTATAAATAGCTGCTGATATTCATATCAAGATTCCTTCCTCTTCCCTCTTACTTTCCTCACCACTGAACATCGTGGCAGCAGATACTAATGGAAACATGTTGACCTATGCTCTAGAAGAAAAAGAGATGGAAGAAAGTGTTTAAAGCAGTAAGAGAAAAGTATCAGCGTTTAAAGCAAAAGTGAACACATATACATAATGACAGAAAATATTCAGATATTTTAATCCCCTTTTGTTCTCATGTTTTTGTAATTGCTCTTTAAAAATGAGGAAAGGGAAAATGGCATTAATTCATAATCCATAAGGTACAGCATATGTCCGGCTATCATCTTTGGCATTTACAACTTGACAATCAAGACAGAGTCTATTAAAAGAACTGGAAAGAAATACAAAAGCTCAAATGTTTCTAAGAAGGCTTTCTTCATGCAAGGGATCACACATGATTTGGGGAAATTACAATTATTAACAAAAGGGGTGAGTTCAACATGGTAAAATTCCTTCTAGGAAAAGGAATTCAAGTATAGAAAACTGATGAGGAGGGACAACATTTTGCATTTGACAAGATATAGAGTTAGAAAGCAATTAAATTCAAGTGGTGTGATCAGAGAAAGGTTTTAGACAAATGACTATGAAAGTGACTTTTTGGAGAGATGAAAGCTAAGGACCTAGATAAGACTTTGGTAACCTGCAAAGAAGAACAAGCATTTGAAGATTTTTATAAACAAAGAGCAAAGTTTAGATGCATGCAATCTGAAATGTCATAGATTGGCTGTGCAATTTGACAGACAAATTATAGTCTTGAAAAGAAAGGGTATGTTGTCCACAGTAACCAAAAATGAGTAAGAAGGAAGGGTCTGTGAAGAGAGCTGGGATCAGTTTTCAAATGATTCATTCAAATTCTAAGTAGACTATCTATAGGATAACCACAGTCAAGACAAGATGTTCTAGGAATCACAGACAGGAACACTAGATATGTGCATCATCGCGAGAAACAAAAAATACACTCCTGACCAAATCTGTGTGTAAGATCATGTATATCAATGAAGAATATTAGGAAGCAAATCTCTGGCACACAGATTAAAGTGAGATGATGGCAGGCAACCTACCAAATAATGAGATATATGAAGACAAAGTCACAAATGGACGACAGTTTCTTGTAGTTGATCATGACTACAGAGCCGTACTCAGTAATTGAAATGAGTGTGAAAAATTTGTGTACATATGTAGTTCAGGAAGAACAGATAAAGGGAGCAAAATAGTAGAGTGATACAATTTTAACAAGAGGAAATCACTAACTAATAGAACAAAATCTGGAATGAATGAGTTTCAAAGAAAAGGAAGACACAACTAAATCAAATTGGTACATAGCATATACCCAATTGGGTATATGGGATTACTTTGTGCAAAATGCATTAAAAATGCAGAAAAAATACAGGCATATGCTTGCCAAACACAAAATACTCTATTTCTGGGGATTACAGATAGGAGAAAAAAAATGCACTGATATCTTCCATCTGACATTGCATTTATGATTTGGCAGAGAGTTCAACAGAAGTTTAAAAAGCTGGCCACAGCTCTTCTTGCTCCTCTTAATTAATGAATCATCTACCAATTCTAACTACCTAAAAAAACCCAAACCAGGAGTATAAAACAGTTCCCTAATTAAAAGATAATATTTTTGTTCCATATATATTTTTTGTAAATATATGATGAAAATCTAATCTTTTCACACTTTGGATGGTTTTACAGAGTGAGATTGCTATTACATCTGAAAATATGAATTTTGTTAGTGTCAGTCCTGACCTTTGTCAATACTCATAAAAATAAAATTTTTAAAAAACTTTTTGGGCTCTTTGACATTATAGAGTGGAGAAAAAAGGAAAGTACTTTCCTTCAAACTACAGTGTTTGAAAAGCAGTCAAATTGGAGAAAGGTAGCAAATTCAAGTAAAAGAAAATCAAAATTTAAAAATCTTGTTATACATTATAATTTTTTATATCTATATAATATAAGTAAACAGCCAGTTGCCTTTTTTCTTTCCTTTTCATGTTCTTGACTTTTTTCTTTATTTCTTCTGGGTTTTTTGTTTTTGTTTTTGGTTTTTTTGCAAGGGCACTTATTTTTCTCCCTTCTAATGTGCTGCCTATATTATCGTCAGAAATATTCATTAGAGTGGAAGCAGCTGAGACTTATTTTTAATTGTTGAATCCCATAGTAGCCAGTGAAATGTAGCATTATAAAATAGCAGGCCTTAGTAAAAAGGAAAAATAATTTTATTAACAAACCCATAAGCCTTCATATAATGCAATATGGTAAAATCTATAGTTCTGAACTACCACTATCAGATGTGCACTAACACTCATGAAAGCCTATTTAATCTGCTAAATGTATTTTAATGTGGTTATTGATATGAACAAAAGTGGCATAAAAAATGAAGAAATTAGACTGTAAACTGTGGAAAAACAGAAGAGGATGATGTAATATTAGAAGTAATTTCTCACAAGAATCCTGTGCTGAATTAGAGCAACTTTCCAGCGATATGGCATTTCCTTCCTGTGCCACTCCATACTCCCTGAAAATATATAAAACGGAATGGGTTTTACAGTACATGGAGTCACGTTAATGTCAGTTACTCTCTAGGCTTTATGATTCCTTAAGGACATATCACCAAAAAAAAAAATCTTATTCCACAAAAGAATTTTGTTTTTGTACTGCAGACAAACCTGATGCTGATAGGATACGGTCAACGAATGCACTGGAACAACTGTCTGCAGCTCACCCTGCACTGAAACACTTTTCAAAAACATCACACTTTTAAGAATCACACTAAAACCAGAATTTCTATTTTTTTTTTCTCTTACATTCAATGAGACTCAAAATGCTCCAAAACTTGATTTTAGAGCAACCAAACTTACAGGTCCACGTTAACAAAATTTTGGCCTGGTTTAAAACAATTGGAAACCATTGACTTCAGAAACCTATTTTTCTAGTGAAACACTATGAAAACACTAGAACTGCATACCACAGACAGTTTTTCAGGTAGCAACCTGCAAACAACTCCAAAGTAAGGAACAGGTTCTCCTTACTCTTACCTAAAGAGCAAAAAACTGCAAATGTATCCACAGAACACCTAAGAATAGTTGGCAGAGATTTGAAAAATATATCTAAGGTCCAAATTCAACATTCTAGTACTTTTGTGTACCAATTTGGACTACAGAGACTTTAAGTATCAGTACCTTTACAGGATGGGAATTACAGCTGCCTGACGCACTCTCCTTCCCAGCAGTATCAGCCAAAGCTCACATTTCCAGTCTGTGATATCTGGTAAAAAATTGAATGGAATGCCATGTCACTGCTCTGCAGGTTTCTGAAACTGAAGTATCTGCTCTTTTTGCCTATGTATTGACTATAAGATGTCATGTGCTTGCTTTTCTGTAACAAGCAAATCTGATTTGAACTAGTTCTCTCATTTCTAAAAGAGCTAAGGTTTTTAGGACTGTATGGACTAATATGCTTTGCAGCTCATTTTGAAAACTAGTGAATACCTGAAAAACTCCAGGGCTGTGTTCAGTTGTTAGAAAAAAAAGTGCCACCTTTCTTTTTTAATATTCTTGCTAGAGATAAATGAACACTTCTTTAATGTCCAACGCATTCTTGATTTAGATAAATGCTGCCAAAGACATCTGATTTTTTTCATCTTAATAATTGTTCATACACTAAAATAAAGTGATTTAGAAGATTTATACCAAAGGAAATTAAGAGAAATTAAAACAGAGCTGCCATGGGAGGACTTCAAGGTAAAATTCAATTTCACAATGGAAAATGATCCTTTAATAGCAGAAGTCCTACAACATATCCTTGAAAATATAGGAAATAGAAATTAGAACTTTTAGATTTGTACCTATGATCTTGATTCTTATATACACATGAAACACCACACATACCCTAAAGAATATTTATAATATAAATCTCATAGAGCTTTAACTATGTGCTTTGGAACCTTTGGTTCAAGCACTTTTGATTTTAGTTCAGTTTTGTAATATATAGGCACAGAAAAATAATGTGGTTGTTCAAAATACTTGTAACACAATTTTGCAGAAAAGCAAAATACAGAAATTTCATAGTTTCAAAGTTTTTTGGTTAATGAAGAAAAGCACTGCATACTTATTGATTACTACATGAACATCCAAATCTTTAAGGAGAAAAAATTGAAGAGCTATAGTGTTACAATAGTGTTACAATTTTCTTCTCAGTACTAGTTATGTTCCAACTAGACTTACAAATGAAAGCACAGACTGCATTTTAGAGTCTAAAAAAATCCAAACAGTCTGAGGATTAAAAAGCAGCAAATAATATTTTTCAAAAAGTAAATCACAAATACTTTACACATATATTTGTGTATATATTTTAATTCTGCAAATCTTCTTTTCAAATATGCAATCAGTAACTTCATTAGATGCTTCTTCAAATTTCAAAACTTTGCAAGAGATGGAAACTGCCCAGCCATTAAGTCAAAAAAACCCCCAAACCAATTAAAAGCAAGACAAATTGAGCTAGTCATGAAACAAGGGAAATATTCAGAAAAATCATAAACTTTATGTCAAGAAAACAGAATTCTGTGACTGTACTTATTTTTTAGCAAAGCATGTAGGTAAAATGAAAACCTATAGATTGCTATATTTACAGGAATGGATCAAATTCTAAGGCTGGAAATTTCTTCCAGGAGCAACTTTTGGACAAGAAAGGCGTTGACAAGAAAAAGACCTTCTCAAAATAGAAAATAACATGCACGTTTTCATTTTAGGTATGATGATACATACGTGGCAATTTAGGTTAGGTATGAGTGGATATGTAATATATGCATTTAAGGTACATAGTAACAGCTTGGTATTATGCCCAGTGCCTTCTCTATATTCAGTTTAAAAAAATTGCTAAGATCACAAGTTCCATAATTTTTCTCACCCTTTACCTTAGTTCTTCTGTACACACTGAAAATAGGTAGCAGTCTAGATTAATGCCAAAATGGTCATAACTAAACTTCTTCTCTAGAAAATTCAGAACACATTCTAAAATGCAGGTGAAGTTGATGAAGATGGATGTCTATGGCACACTATCCAGTGTCAAGTATTTCACTAAATGCATGAAATCGATGTACTGTATCAGAAATGGTTACTAACTATACAAATAACACAAGTACTTGTAAGAAAACATAAAAATATTTTAACTGGTTTCAAATCCAATTTAATAGAATAGTTTGGATTAATTTATTGACAAGAGAGTCAGGAAAGATAGCTGTAAGTGTCTGGGGTTGCACCATTTTTCTCACATATTTTCTTCAACATTGATGTGGATATAAATTTAAGATGAAAGTATCAAGGAATGCAAATTTTTCCGTGCATGCAAAATGGGCATTTTAACATAGAAGCACCACTGTACTACAGCTACTGCATTTGGCAAAGAGGAATTAAAACATTTGGGTACTCATTTATTTATTCCAAATACAATTAATGTGATCTAACAGACAACAGCAAAAATATCTCTGTAGAGAAATTATGTCTGTTGTTCGAATGAACAAGTTGGAATGCCATAAAAATAATACATTTGTACATTCTATGCTAATAAGACAATTATTTTCTACTTCTTCCCTGAAATTTCTCTTCCACACATAGATACAAAAAGAAATTCCTTCTACATGTTGTAAGGTTATATATCCATTCCATCATTTTACAAGAGATTGATGGCCTTGTTTTTTATTAGAATTAATTTTATGCATTAAAAAATTAAAAAGTAATCCATTTGTTTTATCTTACAAAGGTTACATAGAAAAAGATAAGTATCATCAAAATTAATATATTACCTAGTAATTTTGATATATTTTCATATTTCCTACTGCTATACAAAGGAGTGAATGTACTTTTTTTGATTATGCACACTGTATTTATAATATACTTTCACAGTATGAAATAATACATCCTAATATATCACAGTGCACATCAAATGCAAAAATATTTAAAAGAGGTGATTTGATTCAATTTTTATATTTATATTTATATATATTCAATATTTATATTTACTAAGCATGGTCTTGCAGAAATGAACGTTTCTCTATTTTTTAACTGGCATTAAACACTTTGAAATAGAGGACTGCTCACCTCTTTGGAAATATTTATCTAAAATTGAGAGAAAAATCTGAGGAGTAGAAGAGATATATAGGCTATAGTTCCTTTTATTATTTCACTACTTGAATTTTTATTTTAAGAAAGAATTCAAGGTTGTTTGTACTCTAGTACATGGTATTCCAGTGTAAAGGGGAGCCACAGGTTTTTAAATATTAGAAAAAAAAATTTTAAACAGAAAAAAACCAGCAGCAACCCATCCTAAATGTTAGGCCACCTTCACAGGTGCACACTTAAAGAAGTCCTGCCTCTAGGAAGGGTCCGTATCTCTACTGAGGATTTAAACAACATGGGCTTCTTTGTTTAATTTTAAAATTCACTCTAAGAATCTGGTCCACCTTCAAAAATTAACATCAGACAGGGGATGTGAACATGCAGAGTCCATTCCTTAAGAACATGCACTGAACATGAAGAACAGAAGGAAGAATCAGATCAAGAATTGGACGAAAGCAGCACAGTGCTGTGTGTAACTGCTCTTTTGTTAGAACGGTGTTAAATGATCATTCTCAAAGCCATAATCCTAGGTTAAGTAACCTATCAAAACACAACTGACAGTCTATACTTTGGTATTCCTGAAGTCATATCTTATTTGAATTCCTTAACACCAACATTGCATTAATGACTTCACATCCAAAGCAATCTTCCTGAGGGTGAGATTGATTAACTGAAATTAAGTAAACCATAGAATGCGAATATTCACAGCCATGCAGTTCAAGTGCATTCACCTAATTTTTAAAAGGAAATACAAAAACAAGTGTATTTCAAGCATTTTCTACTCATGCTCATTTTTTCCTATGTTTGGTTTGTACTTCAGTAATAAAGAAGAAGAGTTGGGCACTATTTCCTGTTTCTCAATTAATAAAACTGAAACAGAAGACAACAAGTGATAGAAGACAAGGCCCACATACATTACAAATTATTCAGTCTGACAGCTCTTGCACATGTGAATATTAAAAAGAGAGAAAAGCTATTGTAAAGTTATTTGCAGCACTTAACTTCTTCACAACCAAAATGTAACTGAATACAAAATGCTTCACTTTGCGAATGGCCAATGAAAATTACAACAATGCAAGTGTAAAAACATTCAAAATCTCGCACAGAAATTCCTACTTTTATATATATAAAAATTCCTACTTTTATATATATCAACACACACATACATGTGCAATTTCATATGCTCTTGGAAAGGCAGTACAGTAAACCTTTTAAACTAAATTGCCTTACCCAATTAACTTCCATTGCAAAATTAAATAATCTGTATTGTACAAATAGCTAAAAATAAATTAGACAACTTAGTTATCTTTAGTCAAAAGCAGAAACTTGCACAGTAGAAGGGAGTCTTCAAACACATGCTGAGTTTGCAAAGCAAAAAGTTACGTGAAAAACAACAAAACAACTAACCTATTCTTCCAGAATCCAAGATGCATTACCAGCAAGCTTATTTGCAATCCACTTTTGAAAACAAGTCTATGACTTGGCAATAATTTATTTAAAAGGCAGTTTTATTTTACCACCTCATATAAAAAGGGATCCTAATTAAGACAAAGCACAATACAGATCTAGATTTATAATATGCAGAAATGTGGTTTTAAAGATATATTCATAGCAACTTTCCTTTTACTATTACACTGCATGGCAGTTTTCTGTATTGAGTTGGAAATACTGGTGATTATGTTTTTACATTTGAATTCAGTATTTTTTATCAGTAGACCAAATACTGAAAACCTGGGAGAAAGCAAACATTAGCACCCTTCCTTATTCTCCTCCACAAAAATACATTGTAAATACTGGCAAATGAGGCATTCAGTTGGAGCCTGAAACTAAAACAAAAGTTGCTTTTTTGTTCTACTACAACATGCTAGTCATATAACAGTTGCTTTTCACAATAAGAAGGGATTATATTTCAGTTTAGAAAACTACTCCAATAACAAAATCAAGAACCAATGTGCATCTGTAATGTAGCTATCATATGCTTACACAAGAGACAACTTCGCAATATTTAATACCTCAATTCATTGTTAGACCACAAAGCTTTCATCTCCTGCTTTGGCACAGAACAAGACTACACTCAGTAATATATTTCAGAGAGAGAAAGTATATTCAAGTATTCACAGTGCAGAACAAGGAGAATAAATCCGAGTCTAACTGAAGCAGGTGCAACTATAAAGTAAACAGAGAAGCTGCCCACCATAGAGTTGCTGCCTATCCCCAAATGCAGTCTGAGATACAAATTGTCAGGGTGGTAAGAGGAAGACCTTTAAAACCTCATAAGGAAATCCCTGTGTAAGTCAGGGCCCCATGACACAGTCCTCCTCTGCTGCACCAACAATACTGTCTGTCAAAGAAATTGTCTGTCATACACGTGAAATACTTCATCCCTATTATATTCACAACTATAATTAAAAGTCATCGACAAAAATTTAACAAATCAGAGCTAGAACTCCATCCTAAACTTAGCATATCACTACACAGGACAACAGGGTTTAAGAAACTAATAATTTTAGGAAGTACAAACACATGGCTATATAAAAACATTATTGTATAATGTACAGATTCAGAAAACATTTGTTGGTTTTGTTCTTCTGGGTTTTTTCTGGTTGTTGCTTTCTTTGGTTTGATTTGGTTTCTAGTGATAGTTAGTGGCCCTTTATATACTATTAAAAAGGTAAGAAACTGTCTGCAATTCACATTACACTAACCCTGGAAGCCATCCTCCTTGTTGGATGCTGTGGAGAGCCTCTCAATTTCTGATTGGAGGCTGCTGGTTAAGTGAGAGGATAAGCAGAAGACTATCTGACTTTCTTGTCTGAAGTTCCAAAGACATCCAACTCAGATACTTGAAAATTATGTATCTTCAAGTGGGGCAACTTGCATTCAATTTAGCTTACTGGTAGAGAATTCTAAAGAATTCTAAAAAATTGACTTGCTAAAAAGCTGAATATATGGCATTTTCATGAAGTTGATAAAACATTTAGACAACTTTAACTATCTCAAGTTCAACAGTAGTATAAATGAAAAATTTCTACACAGGAGATGATGCCTGGAATATGATAGAAACAAGGCAAGCTAAAGTACATTTTTATTATACTCCAAAAACCTTATTTGTAAGAAGGCATAGTAAGACAGGAAAGCCTGCAAAATAAATTCATTACTGCTTGTAAATTTCTAAAAGGGTAAGAAACCAAAAATTTAGGTCATCTAGAAAGATTTTATAAACATAATATTTTGATTTTTATGGCAATACTTTTTGTTTTGATATATGGGTAATTAATTTTGATTTGTTACATCTGGCAAAGGTAATTAAAAATATTATTTTAAAAAACACTGTTTTCTCATCAAAAAGTGAGATACCATATTGCTCAGTGTACATTATCCCACTCAAACTGCTGGATTTTTTTTCAACATTTGCAATAAGCAAAATTCACATTAAAAAAAAATCCAAAACATTTTAAACCAAGCCCACTGCACAAGATACTAGAACTAAAGCATATAAGCAAGAAGAAACCAGAACTAAAAGCATATAAACACTGCTTATCTAAAATAAACAGTATGCTGCTCTTTTATCAAAATTTAAACTGTGGTAGCTTCAGCTTCTAATGGCAATATTTTACTTTCCATAGGTTACCTTTGATTTTGTTTATTTTCTTTATTTTGTAACTATACTGCACATACATCATAATATAGCTGAAAGCTTTGAGAGTTCTTTATCTTCTATTATTTCTATTACTCACAAAAACTAAACTGAATTCTGTTCACTAAAACTAAGTTCAATATTCTATTACATTGTAAATTTGGATCATCAGTCTATCATTAGTAGATAAAACTGATCATGTTGGAGTTCAAGCTGAAGTAGTTCATGCTTCAAACACTGTGAAGATTTAATTATCACATATTATTAAATGTTATCTAAAATTGTTTCTTGCAACTGAAAGCTACTTATATCTTAATTGGTTTATGTGGCATTTAAATAACTTTCCAATTATAATGATTTGGTACCCATGTACAATATCCAACTGCTTGTTATTGACTTGAACAGTCATGGCAAAGTTCAAGTACCAAACCACCAATTGGTTATTTGAGACCAAATGCTCACACAACCCAGGAGACGCCAGTCCTGTCCAGATCCAAGGGCATTGTCAATGTGGAATAGGAAAGTTTAGAATACCTTTAATCATTAACAATACTTGTCAAGAAAAGCATGGAGCTCTTTACATCATCTCCAGGTTACAAAAAGTGAGTCATTGCAAAGAATTAATCAGAGATGGGCTGCTAAGTGTATCAGCCAATGATTATACCTAAGATAATTATCTTTTCACAGAAGTTATTAAAGAAAAATAGAGTTGAGCACTAAATACTGTACTACAACCCTCTGGAGGACAACTTTGTCAATATTATTTAATTTCTGAAATAAAAACAAAGCATTTTGAACGAGCCTTTTCATTTGTAAGCAACAATAATTGCTGATTTTGAATGAAAAAAAAATTCATTATCTCAGAAAAAAATGTACCTGTAAAACAGATTTTGTTTTGCAACACTGACCTAATTTTTAAGTCAAGAACAAAACTAAAATTTAACTACACAGGATTTTGAAGACACAGATATTGTATTAATTGTCATACTCCAGTGTATAAAAGTGCTTATAAAAGTCCCCACAGAAGAGCTTCAAAACAACCTCTTTCAAGTGCTAGAGAGATATCATCAAAAGTGACCTTTTGTTTAAAATATTTTTTTTACACAGCTTGAAATCATGCCAAATCTTCTCTTCCTGCGATATGTAAAATAAGCAACATATAAACACTTTGAAACAGGAAAAGATACTGCAGATGAGCTTTTATCACACCTACTGAGAGTTCAGTAGGAAAAAAATATTCATATGAAATCATATTGGAAACGTTTCTTATTTAGACTAAAGAGACGCAGAAGTAAATTTCACTGTGAAAGTTTGTCCAATAATTGTTACTATGTGGCTATCCAGTGAGCCACACACCCAGCGTTTCACACTGGGAGGTATAAACACTGTCATTCTTCCAAAACAAGAAAATAGAAGAATTTCATTTTCTTGAGATAATGAAGCTTCACTGGAGGAAAGACATTCTGTTCTATACAAGGAGTCACCAGTTTTAACAAATCAAATGCAAACTTTGTGCAAGTGACGCATACATGGACACCCTCGTTAAAGGACAAGAACATTTGCATGTGGGAAGGCTTAAAAACAACTATAAAATTCTCAAAGCTCCTGTTTGCACCTCTGAAGTCACACACCACACACTAACACAGAGCACTTCACACACTTAAACCCATCGTACTTGTTACTGCAATTTACTAAATCTAGGTACCAATAGATGGTTTTCACTAGGCAATGCAGAAGATTAGCTTTTAACAAATGCAAGTAGCTACAGGCATTTATCCTGATGACACAGCTCTCTAACCTGACTTTGCACCATATAAAGAGGCAAACTGAAGGCCACTGGCCTGGTATCCAACCCTTTTGAAATGGTTTTAGCCGCACATCTCTCTAGTAGTACCTTACTCCCTGCAAGTGTCAAGCATTCGACCAAGTGTGGCAGACAAAATAAAGCCTCCTGAAAAAAATTCCCACACAATTCACTCTTCCTAACTACACATCACAGGCTCAAAACTAAAATAAAGCAGACTTGACTTGTATAGACATATTTGGATTAAAAGAAGTACAGCAAAGCTTAGTTTTGTTTGCTTGTTTGGGTTTTTTCCTTTCAGGAATTAAGCAAATAGTCCACAACAACTCCACAGAGAAAAGCTGCAAGTCCTGAAAGCATTTAGGATGGTAACAAACAAAAAGCCAATGGCATAAGTCTCAACATTTTAGTATTTAAAAACCTGGGATAGTTTATTTTAAAACAAATAATCCTACATTACTTCCTTAGTTACTCCTGAAGCAGAAGGTATTTAGGCTATTTTTGATAGCCTCAAGTGATAATTTCAATCTTTTTTTTATATGGTAATAAATGACTGCAGCAATATCCAAGACAACAGAAAACAGTAAAAAGTACAAGAGAACTTACAGGGAAGGGATAAGAACAAAACTTACAGGGAAGGGATAAGAACAAGTTTCATGGTTTATCCCAGATAATCCTAGATAAAATTTTAAAATTAAGAGACAGAAATTCTACTTATTTATCAAACTACCCCTTCCATGTTATATTAAAACAAGCTTGTTCCAACTCATATCTTCATTTCTGTAGATATCACAGCCAGTCAGTGAAGTAATTTAGCTCAAAATATGTGGTGATTTAAACATCTAAATCAAATATTTTCCCTGAAAGGCCAAAGGTGGAAATGTAAGATAGAGTTATATACCTAGATAAAAATGCTAACATTCAATTTTTCAAGTAATTTTCCGAAAATGAGATATAATGAATTTATTATTAAGGCCTTTAGTATTAAAATACATTTTAACATGGCTCTACTGCACTAGCTAATCACAGAGCTTCCAAACAGAGACCATTAACATATTGCTATCAAATCAAAATTATTTCTCAGAAATAATCACTGGCCAAGACAAACATACCAAAAATTTAATAGACAAAAGCACAATGAGTCAGCCAAAGGCAGGACCTGTGACCACTCCAGAATGTGCACAGAAAATACAGATTGCTTCAGAATGACAGATAAACAAGGGGCAGTGTGTGGGGAGGAAATGGAGAAGAGAGCTACTCTACAAAATCATCAGTACTATATCTTCCTCTTCCTGCAGAGGTATTAGAAATTATCTTGCACAGCTCCTCTATACCTGTCCTGATCTATGAAGAAGCAGTTCTACTACCTTGGCTATAGGAAGATTTCATCACTGCCTTTATGCATTGATTTTCTACATTTTCTTTCAACCATCTAACAAAACAGTAGCATTTAATCAACAGCAGGGTAATAATACAATATTAATATTGCTAGAACAACTTTTGCATTTAATTCTCTGCCTCTAAAGGAAACAAATTATTTTCCTGTTTTAAGCTGTGTTATAGTTTCTGAAAGTCTCCAGTGGGATTCAATAGCAAGTTTCTCCAAATAGCTTTGCACCTATAGTCCATTCAATTTATAAATACGCATACAGCACCTTCCCCTGAGGATTAAAATTTTTAACCTAACTTTTGAAGTGATCTGATACTATGTATAAAGTAAGAGGGCTTTAGAACGCATAATTGCTAGACTGGTTTGGATACAATTTATTCTGTAGAATACTGTTAAGATTATATACATGATATATATGATACACATGATTTAACTAAAAATTTACTTTTAATAAAATGACTTCTCCTGCATCATCTTGGTTTTGTAAATTAATTTTCAGAATGGATACTCTGATGCAATAATTGTGTCCTCATTGCCAAGTAAAATTATCAATCATCTTAAAAGTATGAAGCAATAATAACATCCTAGGTTTTGCAATTACTGAAGATTTTTTAGAGATGTATCTACAGAGCATCACAAGCCATCTGTTGGGAATGAAAATTACACATGAACAAAAGCACTAACCTGTGCTTTTGTACATACTAAATATGCATATTATAACCAAAAAAAAAAGCAAATGTACAAGAAAACTTCATGTGATAATATAAAGATTATATTGAAATATAATCTTTAATATATAATAAATATATAATAAATATATATAAATATATATATTTATTATATAATATATATATTTATATTATAATATATATAAATATATAATAAATATAATGATCCTCCTACGTATGTGTATCATTTAAAAACGGGAAAAGAGTTAAAACAAAGATTTTTGCTTAAATTCAAATATTAAAAATATGTGCAACTGATGCAAGTTCAATAGCAAATCAAAACTCTCAGTGCCTGAAGTGCTACGGGGTTTAACTCCTTAAAAGCGTCTTACAAATAATTCCCTAATCTTGGGATTTGATTAATAGTTTCCAGAAAAGAACAAAAAATTTGGCAGTGTAAGAAGTCAGGGTAGCCAGTTCTTTCATGGTCCTAGAAAATGTAGAAGAAGTTGGCAGGATCACCTCAGCTCCACTGTGCTCCTAAAAAACATAAAATAGCAGTGTCCACTGGATCATTTGGTCCTTAGCACTCTAGCACCACTTATGGAAAAGATTTTGTTGAAAACCATTATGGTGGTTTAAAATATGGAGTAGGACAAATTTGTCAGTAGGCATGACCTCTCAGTTTTATGTTTTGTTCCCTAAATACCTATTAATTATAGGTAAAAAGTGCTTTCCATGATGACAAACAAATTAGGATCTTACCTCTGGGCATTATAATTTATACAGAAATATTAAGAAAAAAATAAATTTAATTTAAATTTTAAGAAATATGTGGAGACTATATTCATTTTTTTCCATTTTTATCTAATGAAATTACATTTTAATTGTTAATCTTGCATAAATAGTAGCAACACCTACCTGGAACTAAGGTTGGGAGCCTGCAACAGGCTCATAAAACCTCCCCCATCCCAATGCAGTCAGTAGTGTATGTCCTTTGACGGTGGCAAGTACAAGCTTAATAAAAAAGCAAAGTACTAGCACCTTATTACTAGTATGTCTATGTGTTAAGTAACCAGGACTTCAAAACATTAATGGTAAACTGTCAGTGGAATTTGGAGATGACCCCTGTAGAAGTCCTGCTGGACATGCTGTCTTACACCTGGAATCTCAGCTGGAACTTATCAGTGTTATACAGGTCAAAGATTTCATCAGTAAAGTTTGGCTTAGAAAGGAGGCTCAGTTAAAAAAAAATATAAAATCAAATAAAAAAACAACTGAATAATTCTGTACAGCAAAGTCAGAATATTTATCATTCTGTGCCTGCTCAGCTACTGTCATCAAAGCAACAAAAGTGCTTCTGTACACAGAAGTAAAAAGATTCAATAAACTTGTTATGTAATAGCAGTTTGCTCAGGAAGTCCATCAATATTTCATCTACTCAAAACTGGCCAAATTTTATTATGTCATAAAGTGAATTTACTTAAACTTGGACAGATTCTTAAACTAGTATTTAAAATCTGTAAAATTTATAAAAATAGATACATATTTTGCTATGCAACGCAGTAATTGCTATATTAACAGCTCCTACTAAAAGCAAAAAAGTACAGGAAAAAAGTTAAAGGAAATACTGCCCTACTCAAGAAAACATATATATAATGTTATATCAAGTACAAGTACAAATTTAAAACATCTAAAACAATTTGAAAGGCCCTCAGTGCTGTCCCTGAACAATAGTAAAAAGCAGGTAGATGTGCTAATCCAACCTTTTCCACGTTCAACAACAGAGATACTAAAAATGCCACGAATTTTTCAACATGCTAAGTGAGTTCCAGAACAGGCATATTATTTTTTTCACTTCCTTTTCCAGTACCTGTCAGAACGTAAATTACAGGCTGCATAACTAATTCACAATACACTGTGCAACTCTTTTTATTAACTAAAACCTGGTTTATTAGCAGAAAAAAGGTTACACTGCACAGAAGATCTTCTAAAATTTGTGAAAATCTTTGAACTTTGAAAGGAAAAAAAGCACAACTCCTAAGTCCTCAACAAAACAGAAGAAATTACTAATCATAAAAGAAAAAAGATTTAAGAATGAGATAATCATCCATTTTAATTCTACTTGGTATGTAAAGCAATTGAGTTTGATTTTTCAACTTCCACAAGCATCAAACAGCATAAAATCTTCACCCCTTACTACACGAATAACTAACACGTCAAAAGAATAACTGTTCTCCCCTATAAAATAATCAGGGCAGTTTAATAGCTTCAGTGGTGCTAAAGTAGGTACAAAACTCTAAGAATGCTCTTCTGCAATAACTTCTCAGGAAAAAAAAACACAACCAGTGTTTCAACTGAGCAAACAATGAGTTTTAAATCAAAGACAGAGAACTTTACAACATGGAGATTAATTATTAGAGTTCCAAAGCTACTCAGCCTTTACTTTAAACAACTGATAGACAACTAGCTGAAACCTGACTGAATAACCCTCCCAAGACTATTTAAGGGCTCCAGGTTGCTCCTCATTCTTGGACCCAAGTATCACAGTCCTGGCAAACTGGGTCTAGGTGGCTCCTCTGGAACAGGGTGGGATCAGACAAGACGACCTCCACAGGTCCCTTCCAACCTCAATCACTCTGTGAAGTAAAAACTTCTTGACTTTGTGTTATACTGACCTGCCATATATATATAAAACAACTGAGGGTGGGAGATGACTTATCAATACAACCTTTATACGGCACCATTACTCACAACATATTTTGTAATTGGTGTATTGAGGGTTAATAATCAAGGAAAAACACCACATATCTCCAAGACATTCCCTGTATCTGTGAAATAGTCTAAAAACTCTGCTCTCATCAACATATGAATGTAGAAATCCAGTGGAAAAAACCTGCCAGTAGGATAGCTTGTCTGTGACAGAAAAAAAATGAAAATTATTTGTTGCCATGTAAGAAAATTATCCAGTGATTGACTACCATAAATATTTCAGGGGGAAAAAAACTCCAAACTAAAAAGAAAACAATCAACAAAAAAAACAACACAAAAAAAACCTTTAAAAAGAACACCAAAAAAACCACCAAACTTAAACCTTTCCACTATAAATACAAATTCTTTTAGGATAATTCCTTACATTTTCATTATAATTTAGGGCTCACTGTGCCTAAAATCAAATTACTGGATAGTAGATACAAGCCTTCCCTTCTCCTGCATTAATGGCAATGCAAGGAGGGAGGCAAAGATATATAAGAGATTATCTTAAGTGTTTTACTACACTACATAAAGGTGATTAAATTCACCACAGTTGTAAACATGAAAAGACAAATAGATATAGCCAAATAAAAATGAGAAAAGTTAAGGCTGATAACTTTGAATAGATTTTCGGTTTTTTTATATACTGTTGGATTGTGCTAAGACTTATTTATAGGTATATAGAAGGTTCTTTGTTAAATAATTTTTAAAACAGAAACACAAAAGTACTTTAAAAAAATTGAAGTAACATTCTGACTTTTGGCCACCCAGAAAAGAGCTGTTTTCCCATTCTAGCTCATTCTAAAATGTATAACCTAAGAGAAAACAAATGAGATAAAATTACTTAGCGTCAGTGCCATTTCTAACCTGCAGATCAAACATGCAGCTAACGGTTCAAATCTAGCACACAGGCTGTGCCAGATATAAATCTAGCTGCGTAACCAGCTACACTTGCTTTTAACACATACAGGCGGCATTTCCAGTTGCTAGGATATTATGTAGTATATTAAGTTACATGTAAACATCCTCACAGAGTTGATATACAGAGCTTGTCATAACATTCAGGGAGAGTAAAAGCTCTGAACATACCACTATGTTCAGAAAATAATTCTGTGTAAGAGTTTGATTTATTCAATATCCACTTTTAGAACCTCCAAACGTGAAGGAAAAAAAAAAAAAACCACAACAAACAAACCACCAAACCAAACAACAAAACCAATCTGTGTTTAAAATAAAGCATTAGATAAGAGAGCCTCCTATTTAGGCAGACAGTGATTTTCCTTTGACTTCCCCTCTGTTGATGACTGTCCTTTGTATGACTTTTCCCTGAAGATGTAACACAGATACAAATCTGTCACCACAATTAAATCAAACTGATCACCTGACTTTCTACTGAAGACCAGTACAGACTATTTTCAATTCATTTCATCCATTTCTGAAAACATATAGTTTTTCAAAATAATATCTAAGTTTCCTTACCTAGGTAAGATATATTTGGACTCCCCTCATACACAAGACCTAAACCCAACAAGATTATTTCTTCATTTTTTTAGTGGTTTAGAATTATGAGATTAAGTCTTATTTTACCACCTCCTCAATTGACCAAGACTCCCAAATTACTTGAAATAAAAACTTATGTGTTTCTCTATAACCTGTACTAGAAACAGCAAGAAGGCTCTGAAAATTTCCATGAAGCAGCATTGAGATTGGCTGATTATTCAGCCTCAAAGCACTTATTTTGCTTAAACTCTACAAATGGAAGCAGCATATCCAGAGAAACCTGAGACACTCAGTGATGTGCTTGAGCTCCTAAACCAACCATCTATCTGGGCATATCTCAGTTTCACTTAAGGCTTGGACCAGATGATCACTCTAATTAATCCATTTTCCACCTGCGTGGAACAAATTCCCTCAAAGGCCAAATGGGACTATGACCAATGCAATCAGGTTTCCCAACGCACATAATCAAGTAACCAAAACCCCAGAATGTTTTCTGAGTTGTACATTTTACACAAAGCTGTATCATTCACATGCTAACATACTCCACTATAATATAAAGCCCTAAAAGCAGGATAGTATGTATCAATCTGCTTAAATCCTGGTTATAAAGAGCTGAGAATACTTTCTAGAAATTGATGAATGCCATTTGATCCTTATGATGCAAGTGTCTAGCCAATACACTGCAACAGTAAAGCTGAAGAACTATTATGTTCTCAACCATTAATCAGCATCTACATAACCTCTTAATTTGATAGCTGCACTTCACCTTACCAATATATGAAAGTAGCTAATATAATCTACATTAGAATACATTTGTTCACAAACTGAATTTCTATTTTACTTTTACCTGGATTTACACTACAGTGCAAAAAAAAAAAAAAACAAACCTGAAACATAAAACTACATATAAAAAACAAACACGTGAGTCCTCATTGTTCAGTGTGCATATAATCTCCCAAAACAGTTACAGTACAGCAATTAAGTTGACTAAATATGTAGCTTTTTTGAACTTCATAAGAAAAGACAGAACATGTCTACCACAGAGTGACAACAAATCCATGCACGGATTCTATATTTAGAAGACAACATCTCAACTATTCAAGGACTAAGCAACTTACCTGTGTGATGTAATGACAGAGTATGAGGAGTGCTTAAAATGTTACTTAAAAGCTGGTTTTCAAGTGAGAGGAAGATAAATAACAGCTTACCTGAAAAGTGAAAAATATACAAATGCAGGTAGAGTCAAAGGAAATAACCCTTCCTTGCGCAAGTCTAGCAGAAAAGGAAACAAAAATCCAGAAACCCAACCCCACATACCTAGCTGCTTTTATATGCCCACTCCTATAAATGATTTCTTATTGAAATTCATTCAGTAATTTCAGCTGACAACTAAATTATATTGGACTAGAAACTTCATAAAATTTAGAAAAATGTGCTTTAGTAAGGCTATAGCTATGGAAGGAAAGCAATTATTGTTTATACCAATATGTATTGTGTTGATAGTCACTTAAATTTTGATCAAATATCCATTCTAATTATATTAACATCATTACATTGCATTCACACATTAAAATCCTAGTTTGATACATTTTCATTCACATGTACTCACATGAAAAAGAATATCCCAAGGTAAGTATAACATCTTTTTTATTTTTTTACAGAAAAAAATGCAGTTTTTACATTAAAGATATTTACCTTTCTTTAATGGATTGTTTTTCAAAAAACATTGCAACATAATAATAAATGTATCTTTATTGCAGTAATTCTTTCAATGAAGGTCAAGACAAATCATCTCCTCAATTGTTATTCCAACTCCAACACTCATTCATACAAGTTCATGAACCGTACAATACTTCCTTTGTTCCAAACATCTATATAATACTTCGTGAATACACTGTATTATCACCTAATTTAAAAATAAGAAAACTCTCTAACACATTTAATCAGGGGCAGTATGATACAAATTGCCATAGCTTTACACCTTCACATACTTATTTATGTTGAACTTCTGATTAGCCCAAAAAGAACAGTCATACAAATTATAAACTAATTAAAAGGTAAAGGAATCCAAAAGAAATTTTAAAAGTTACATGATATTTACTCCAAGGAGAGTTTCTGATAAGGAAGTGAAAAGATGTTAAGTTCTAAGGAAAATTTACTTTATCAAGCCTTCCTACTTTTGGTTCAAACAGGCAAGAGCTACAGTCCTAAAGCATCAAATACAACATAATGGCCTTACAACTGACTTGAACACTATAATATCCGGCACAAGTCTCAACACAATAAAGAAAAAAGCTACTATTGTTTTCCCCAACATGTATATCAGTCGCTAATCCAAAAAAAAAAAAAAAAACAACAAAAAAACACCAAGGTATTTGCCTTGCCTACCTCCTATTTTTCAGTGAAATAAAACAATTATGAAGAAAATTTCAATATTCTGTCTGCAGAACCGCTAATCTAATCTATCAATAAGGCATAAAAGATTCCGATGGTTTTTTTTTTTTGTTCTACCTCTTAAAAGCATTGTCAGACTTAAGACATAGCAGGACAAAAAACCCAAAACATTTCCACAGAACAAGAGCTTTGATTTTAGGTACTCAAATCAAGGCAGATGGTTAGCCAGGAGCTTATAGAATGTTAGAGCAGGGCTCTCAGAGTTATTACCATCACCATCAGCACTAAGAGGAACAGTCTTTAGGATATAAATATTGCAGAAGCCACTTTTCTTGCAGGGATACGCATCATGGCATGAGAAGTTTCTAAAATAATCTAAAAATCAAAAGCATGATTCCTTAGTTCATTAAGAAAAAATAAAAGGCAAGAAAACAAACCAGATTTCTTTAGCCCTATACACTATATTTTCTGACCCACTACTCCTCAGGATTAAGTGTACCAGCAAACCATTTTCTGATAGAACATCTTGCCTGTTTTGTTAAAAAGTTGAAAGTTATGGACGGCCAAAGAAAGTAAATTGCAAAAATGTTTCTCTACAAAAACCCATTTATTTTGTTCTTCCTACTGAAACAGAACAGGCAAGAGAGAAAGTAACAGTCGAAGCATGTTCAAGGGTGGGGAGGCAGGAGTTGGGGAAATTAAAAAGGGAAGACCCTGGTCCTTAGGTGTCTGATTTGACTTCTTAAGACCTATTTTACATAAGTGTTTAGCATTCATCATTTAAAACTGCAAATGAAAGCCATGGTTTGAATATATTTTGTGTTACATGACACTAAATACAAAATACTTTAAAAAATGGTTCTGCAAATAACACAGACATCACACTGAAAATTAACAGATACTTTTGATGTGAATCCCTCTGTGCCTAATTTTTCTATCTGTTAAAAGACAATATTAATGCTTCAACCCTACCGAGTGATTCAAATAGCGTTTGTAGCTCAAACACTCCATGAGGACTAAGAGGAGATTAATAATCCTGTTTTCAAGCACAAAAATGACATACAGTAACATGAAGTCAGTGATTCATGCAGCTGCTTGCTTACACGTAATGAAACAGTATGTACTGACTGATCATGAGATGACCAAAGATCCTTCTTTACGTGAAGATGCTGGAATCCTGTGTTTATAGCAGTACATGTTCACCCATTCAATGTATTTTTCATTATGATTTTATGAAGGCAGTAGTACTGACATTACCTAATTCCAAAGTTCTGTTTATGCAGCTTTTCTAGACACTTATATTATGTTCTCTTTTTATCTTTCTTTAAGACAGAAACATATGTAACATTGGTAGAATTCTATGCACAGGCATCCATCCAAAAAATATAAATGTGATAAGTTAGAACTCAAGTTATGCAATAAAGAACTCACTGCTTTCAATGAACAATGAGAAATTGTGTTTCCTTGTAAGAAGTGAAAATTTATTTCTACTCTATTTCTAGAAAATAACTTTTTAGAAGTTTGGTTTGCATTTTTAAGCATGAAAATAAATTTTCAATTTCACAGTAAATTCTGAGCTCTGTTCTTTGCTTTCTAATATATCCAGACTACAGTAAATATTCTGGCAATAGTCTCAAAAAATAAAATTTTTCATCAGATGTTCATATGTATCTTCCAGTGAATGTTATGTGCTGCACTAGCTCCTGACAGGATAAAAAAAGAATTACTGACATTAAGCTTGCCTGGTATGTGGCAGATTTCGTTTACGATGACTTAAATAACCTACAAGCAGCACAATGTGTTTTATTTGAGATGTGTTTTTTGTCATATAAATTTATCAAAGCATTTAGATTTTGCTAACATATTCTGATTTTCACAGAGATGCTTTCACATACAACCCATTCAATCCTCCTGCTTGATCCTGCAGGAAAGACATCATGCTAAATTTAGGTTATTACAATCATTTCTATGGTAACAGATGGATGTGAAACACAGGATTATGACTTCACTGCACGACTCTGCAGAAAGAAGTCGCATGGTGGAGGAAGAAAGATCACATTCAAAATATCTGCAGCTGTAGCAGGGAAGCACACACAATCACTGAGAAATGGAACTGTCCTTTTTTTCAGAAATATATTTTTTTTTTTCAATATCACAGTAGGTAAATCTTCCTCTAACAAATGCCTTCATCGTTGACATTCTCCATAAGCATTTTCTTTAAACCAGCATCTCTATTCTGGCATAATTAAGAGAAAAGAATGCTTAAAAATATAGGTTACATGCAATATTATAAATAGAGTAGAATCTATTTAGAACCTCTAGAGGTTAAAATGCAGAAAGCCTAAAAATATGAAAGTCTAATAGAAATGCATTCCATATAAAAAGAAGGGCTAAAAGGGAGAACATATTTCAGCTAACATAAACCTAGAGAAGCCGGGGGTTTTAATTTTTTCTTGTTTTTTGCAGATTATATTCTATGATGGATACAATGGCTACATGCTAGACATGCACATGAACTGAAATTTAACTAAGGACTAGAGAAATCACTGAATTAATACAGCACGTTATTGCTATTTTCTCTAGGATTTAATCTTAAAATCCAAACAAGTTAGTTTATAGACACCAAAATATGGATGGTTTTGGTATATATTGTTATAAGCAATATTTACTACAAAAAGTAACCCTCAAGGCACAGAGACTAAAAACAGCTACTCATAGAACCTGCCTTAAAAATACTATAGGCCTAAACAAAATTACTTAGCAGATATTTCAGACACCATCTGATATTTAACCAGGATCCTTAATGATTCAGCAATGAAGAGCTATTGTAAAAGGCAGAACTATATTTAGCACTTCTGGGTTAGCTGGACACAGATTACCTAAATACAGAGCAAGAATGAACAATCCTATGGCTAATCATGGTTCCTAAGTCAAATAATGAATACTGTGATAACATACTCAAAACAGGAATTTGGCCATAAAAGTTATGCTATTTAAAATTAGTAAATGCAATAGATATTAAAGTGATTTTCGTTTCTATATTGCAGGAACAAGATATTTACAATCAAATAGAAATATAATTTTTCTTCTCTGATTTTAGTTTGCTTGAAGGTCCAGATAAAATTTAATCTCAAAAAATTATTCTTCAATAAACATGAGGATAGATATTGAAGTATTTTATCAGCATCAAAAATAATACCACTGGATGCTGAAGCTGAATATAGCTCAAGAAATCTTACTGGCATTTGAGATGCTTAGGAACTACTACAGTGATGATTAAAATCAACACTGAAGACTTTGCTTCACTGAAACACTTCAAAGGTTTTTTCTCTCAACTGGCAAACAGCTGAAAATTTTCACAAAACACAGGAGATCTTAAAAAAAACTAAATACACCTTTAAAAACCCTTCTGGTGGTTGAAATGAGCGAACAGGTCAGCAGGAACCAGAAAGGGCACACCACAGCCTCATAAACCTCATTGGCCTAAGGAAAGTAGGCTTAACAAACAGCAACCAAACCCAAAAAACACTTACTAAGAGCAGAAGGGAAATGTCTGACACAATTCTCCAAATTAGAAATTCAGGTCTTGGCTATCCCAGTATTCTCACAGGATTCTATGAAAGACTGCAACACTAATAAAATTAGGACAGGAATGACCAAATAAAAACTGATATGGAAAACTTTTTTCTTTTTAATTCAGACCACCAGACCATTTAAAACTTTGTTCTTTTTTTAATTTGCAATTAACCTAAATACATTTTAAATACTCCTTACCCCTATGGGAGGAAAAGTTCTCTTTGTAAAAGATGTTACAGCATAAACCATTCATTTAAGAACTTAGAAAGAACGCAAATTACAATTTTTTCCTTTTAAGAACTTTCTGAAAACTTATATTAAAAATATCTATATATTAAATGTTTGAAAATATCCAAGTTATTAAAAAGAAACATGTTGTGTGCTTTGGGAGTAGGGCATGAGGGTAGGAGGGAGAAGGCTGCTGCTTTCTTACACACGGGTACACCACATTCCCCTCCAACACCTCCTTCGCTCACTCTCAGAGCAGGATTTCCCTTTGTAAATTCTGATAATCCTTGACAAATGGTTTGACGCAAACAGCTCAAGTGAGGATACACACTACAGGTAGTAAACTAATGGTCTGACAAAATTACTCCTATTTTCCTGGCCATAAAGCTGGGTCAACCATCATGGAAACTGCGATGTAACTCAGAACTGAAACAGAAACATTTGGCCAAATGTTAGTATCCTTAGACTACTTCATTAAAAACACATTTAAAATCTAAAAACATCACCTGTTTTCATAAAAAGACTCCAAGTATAATTTATTAACAATGGAATGCAATGATCATAACCAAACTGTGTCAACATCTCCAAATCAAATCCATTCAAACTTGCAATGTTAGGAAGTTCAAAAAGCCTTCTGAATGAACAACCCACAAAAAGCCACCAGGAAGGGTAACCAGTTGGGCATTTTATTGTAATGAATAAAGGGATCCAGGGGACTGTGCAAGAGTGAACTTGTCATCCATGAGCTTCTCTTCTGGGGTGGCAAATGACCAGGCCTTGCGGGACAGTTAAAGACTTGGGCTGTTCTGACCCAGGGCTTTGCCATTTCTATATAGAACGGGCAGCACACAGACCACCCACAATCTGGCCACCTATAAGACATCTGACACACTAGAAAGCATTAAATTATCTGCAAAGAAGCTGTTGCTAGTAAAGCACAACTGCTTGGAGCCAAAAGAATTTTAGTTTTTTAATAGGAACAAACTAATGAACAGAGAAATTAAAAGAATATTTAATGTTTGGGGATTTTACAATATTATTTAGAGTGTCTTAATAAGCAAGGAGCTGTCCTTACAAATACATACATGATCTGAAAGGCAGGTCAAGGACACCACATCGGCACAGGGCCAGGACACAGAAGGTGCTAAAAAGAGCAGATCAGTGAATCTGATGACCAGAGCAAGAGACCTCTGCAATTCAGTCTAACAGAATAATCTTCACTGGATGGCTAAGTTTGAATTAGTACACATGGTAAAAGCTATCTACCAAAGCAAAGAATCAACTTCTGTGCAGAGAAATAGGCCAAAATAGTTAATATAAAACCAAGTAACAGTTGAAACCTATTCAAATCCCTACCTCTGTGTTTCCTTTTTGGGTGCATCACAACTATCTATCACAGACAAAACACTAAAAGTGACTTTTGCAGTTGCAAACGAATACAGATTAACTGTTGAAATTCTATAAAGAGCTAAGAAGAATATTCCAATATGTACCAAAAAGTACTGTTTAGGGAGGGTACATTTTTTCCCAAGGCATGCATGCTTTTTCCTGTTATCTCCTCATTCCATACACATATATATGTGTGTATATATTTTTGTTTTTTTTAAACAACAACTTATGATATTGATGATTTAGCATTTAGAGAATTTTTGAGTATTTCATTTGGTAAACCACACAACTGTGATGAGAAAAATGTTTCTTGACTCATTAATTATAATAGTGCACCATCATCTAGCTGTCAGCCTAGGAAAACAGATGTCTCAATACATCCCACTGGAAGTGAAGAAAGGGACCAAGGCAGAGAAAGGATAACAAAATTCTTGGATTTTACTAGAAAAGTAAGATGTAATTAAAAAAAACCCATTATTTCACAGAATTTAACTATAACTCCAATTTACATCCCTGTAAATAATACACTTGAGAAACGAATTTTTTTATGCATTTTGGTAGATGTTTCATTAAACTGAATGTGGAAATAAGGTATTTCCTGAGCTAGCCTTCTTAAATTTATTACCTTTTTACCTTTCAGTAGTAATGGTTATACAAAAAAGATCTATGGGGTTCAAGTTTAAAAAACAAGTTCTTTAACAGCTAAACCCTACTATTTAACAAATTGGGATTTAAATTACTGAGGATTCATTTTTTTTTAAATAACCACATTTCAACTACTGAATAAAGTATGCTGGTCAAAAGAGCCATTTTTATTTTAAGGACATAGTAAAACATGAATAGCATTATACAAGTCATGGGGCTAGAGGGAAGACCAAGAAACCCAAAGCTAAAAGCTTTTCATTTTTGTGGTTCCAAAAGACTGCTATTGAAAAATGAACATACCCAGTTAACCAAAAATACAGATATCTTAAAACCACAGGTATTTACAGAAAACACATTTTAAGCCACATATTAAATGCTATTTCCCTAGGAAACTGTAAATTATAGTTAGTGGTTCATTTAAATTTTAAAAGAAAACCAAATGCACACAAACAAGTCTATCTCTATGACCTCAGGAAGCCACAACTACCACAACCATTTTTCATCTGTTATTAAAGATAGCCTCCCTAGTATGAGAGATTTGTTTCACACACAAGCCAGATTTTTCTTTGTCACATTACAACAAACGATGTGGGAAAAAACTCAATGTGGCACTTTTCTGCACAAGAGAAAAAAAACAAACTAAAACTCCCAACACTTCCAGGGAACCAAAGCATACATTTGTTTTCAATTTAATTTGAAGCATCAGAATAAAAGCTCGTAAATTTACAAGTAGTAGGGTTCTTTGGTTTGTGAAAAAAAAAAAAAAAACTCAAGCAACTACTCTCCAAATTTGTAGAATCATCAAGTTTTCTACAAATCACTTGATCATTTTAGTAAAAATTAACAATAGTATTGATGGGTTTCATTTATAATGAAGACAACCTAACACTCAATATGATTTATAAATACTAGTGCCACTGTCTTCACTTAGTTTTCAATTTGCCCAAGCATTTGGATTTCTCCCTTCAGCTGGTTTGTTTTCTACTTCTTCAGAGTTCCAGCAAGTGAATCAATGACTTCCAACAGAACTATGAAAAATCATGTATTTTCCTCATGTTAAGTATGTCTTAAATACTGCTTTAGAAAATCTGCAGGTACAAGGGTGAGAGCTATGCTTTTCACCAGCCCTCCCCCACCACACCTGCTTCCAAAACCAAAAGTAGTGAAATCAGAATTATCTGAGAAACTGAAATTAGTCAAGCTCAGGAATCAAAAGAAAAATCGGCATGAAGAAGCCACAGAATAGTGTGTGGGTACTGTGCTCCCACACACTGTTCTGATTGACACTTTCTTGTACTTACTGAGTTGGAACCTTAGGTCATGTTTTTAAACATTTGTTGTATCTTTTCCTTCCATTCTTCTTCCTGGTAACTGAAGAGCTGTGATAGCTACCAAAACCCAAGAGACAATGCCACTTGTACACGACTCATTTCAGAGTGGAAGAACTAGACAACATAATCTGACTTTGTGAAGAGCCCTGGTGAGGGAACATGACTAACTTTGGTGCCTCAGGGGCCGTAAGGAAGAATTTCCTCATTCAGAAATGAACACTAACTCTGAAAAAGTAAATGCCTGAGAATGCTCTAGTACAATGCTAACAAATTCAGTTCAGGTTAACTTTTCACAGAGGATCACTTCAGGCACTATTTATAAGTATCCAGGTTTAAACAAAAGCAGTTTCATTGTCAAGCAAACACAGTGTCAACCACTCATGAACAATATATGGAACTACAAAAGAAAGGCACATATCCTGAACGAAGTAATTCTGTGCAAGTTCAAACCAGATATCCAAATTTTATGTAAAATTCAGCTACAGTTCTCCCATCATTTCCTCCTCCCCCCAAAAAAACCTAGGAACAGCACATCTCACACCTGCAGGATGCTGAAATAATGAATTATTTCCATTTTTGAGTACCTCCTGTCAAAATGAGAATCAGAAGAATCACAAGCAATTAGCAGCATCCTATTCTGCTTAGGCTTTCTTAAATTATGAGTAGCTAAAAAGTAGTGCAGCACAATGCTAACAAAAGATATTAACTCTGCCCATTCAGTAAGTTTGCATAATCATGAATGACTTACAAGTCGTTAAGTAAATACTACCAAAAGCATCACAGATAAATAGTTTTCTTCATTTTTCCTTTACTATTAATGGTGATATTCCTCCATTATCAGAAACTACAAGTAGAAAAGTGACAATTACTATAAAACAAAAATTCTACAACACAAAACTGAAAATTACCTCCATTCAACTTATGGAAAAAGTCTCTGAAAAACAGTAATTAATAAAGACTCAGATGAGAATTTAGTGAAAACACACATTTTTAGTTGGCAAGATTACGCATCATTAAAAATAATCCTCATTAACACTACAAATTTTCTGTGCTTCGTTTCTTTTATTGCTAACCTCTGAATCTAGTCTGAGGCACAGATACCTAAAACAGAACCAGCAACAAAAGGAATAGTATCTTGTACTTCAACTTTCTTCTGCTTGGAACAAAGATTTCATTTTGTTTTGTAATGAAAAGTGATCGTGAAAACCAAGCATTTTTAAAATCATTGTCCCTGTGTCAAGAAATTAAAAACTGAGACCTTAAAAGTAATATTAGTGTGTTTTTAATCAGAAGGGAAGAAAGTTCTGCATGTAAGAGACAATATACTTCATGCAATCTCATTTGGGTGAGTTTAGACCTACTCTTGAAAATGAAAAAATATATCAAGCATTTTTAAATACATAGGATAGGGCTCTTTTGATTTGTATTTGCATTTATTTGAGGCTTTATTATTATTGTATTTATTTTTGGTTTATTTTATTTTAAAGGAGTTACTGAATGTTTTATGGATTCCAAACTGGTCTTCAAGCTGTTCGTTTATTTTAGGATTTGACTACCAGAAAAGTAACAGCAAGTACTCTCCTCTACCACATTTAATCAAGGTCAGTGTGGAAACACAAACATGCTGCATTCATGTGATTTGGAAAAAAAAAAACAAAAACCACACACTACTCAATGATATATTCCTCCCTTACAGTCTGCTAGTAACACTGATCTGAAACTCTGTTAACAGTCTGGCATTCAAGAAGAATGAAACAGGTATGAGACAAATGCTTTTTCTTTCTTACTTAATCAACAGAAGACCTGAGCCTGTGCAGTTAATCATCTGTTTCATTATTACACCTGTCTTTTGGAAGATCTAAAACATCTTCAGCCATAATTGGATCTCCATTAAATTGTATGCAGAACACTCATTATGTTGCACTTTTCTGATTCCCAAATGCACTTGATTGAAATGTTTGTAATAAAAACAAGAATGCAGAAAGCACCATATTGAGTAAAAAACCATACTATTATGAAATAAAAAAGTCATCATTCCAGAAAGATGTTCCAGTGTTCAGCTGCTCACACAGTAACAGTATGTTTGTCACACTGCACACACTAGTACCATTGCGACCGTCCGCGACCACGTTAATGGGGATTGCTGTGGAACTTGGCTCCTCCCCTTCCATATCCAAATGTTTTACCAAATGGAAAGTGAAGAAAGGGGGGAAATAGGAAAAGTATGGGGACAAACTGAAGCCAAGAAAGCCTCCCAGTACCCAAAATTTACTACTGCATATGAAAACATATTACACAATAACTCAGTGGAAGTTGCAATAAATGCCTGACAAGGAGGAAAAGTTTCTATATTCCTGCCTTTTTTTCAAAATATCTAATTTTTAATCCCACACTGCAAGGAAATTGACTGTTGTCAGAAACAGGTGCCCATAACATTTTCAATTCTGCTATTTGACCAAGGCAAATTTATAAATACTTTCATATCATCAACAGAAATAACAGACTTCTGGTGAGTTTGGTGAGTTTACATTAAAACAAAGCTATCATGAGAATCAGAAGGCTACAGACACCACAGTACTCTAGAACAAGTTTATTAATATATGCCTGCAATAGGTTCCTTAAGTTTTTTTCCTAAGTAATTTAAGTGAGGAATCTTGGCAGCAGGTAACCTGGTTGAATTTGATTTTGATAATTAGCTGCTTAATTGCATTCAATTTTTTGTACAAATGTTCACAGCTTTTTCAGGAGATTTACTTTGTAAGTACAAAATTCAAAGTGTCTGGGATTTCATAAACCCATGAGATCTGAATGTTTAGAACTTGTTTCGGTTTAATCTGTGTCACTAGAATAATATGCTTTACAGGGAAAAACAACAATCAGCATCCCCCTTAACACACACAGAAAAAAAAGTAGACATCTACAGCAACTTATACATTATGCCTTATATAAAGCACCTTTAAAAAGAAACCGATTTAAACACTGCAAGATTTGATCTATCAGATATATATCAAATCAGATGATTTACCTATGACAACAAATTACCAAGTGCAAAATTTTCAAATTATGCATCTGTACTTAAAATCACACACAAAAAACACAAACCAAAAGGAAATCCAACCTACCTCCTGCATTTTACAGCACATAGCTAGGATGGGGGAAATATATCAGCAATTCTTTTGGACCTTATAAAATCAGGTTTCACTTCTGTTTTACCACAGCTACCTAAGAGTTCTCTAACATGCCTATCATCTTTTTTCCTTTACTTTTGGAATCAGTATAGATAAAAATATTTTAAAATTTATATATATACACACAGATGAGGAATTTTCCCTCTTTTTCCTTTTTAAAATCACAAAGTAGACAAAATAAAGAAAATGAGCTATTAGGATATAACTTATGAGTGAGATACCACTTCTCTTATTTCCACTAATTCCATCAAGGATGATAACCACAAGAAGCCTCAATGGTTAACACCAAAGTCAGAAAAAATGACTATGACAACTATTATTCTACAGTTTGACCACCTTTCTTCGCCACTTTGTATTTCCCTAAAACAAACTCTTCCTTTCCTTGGGTTTCATTAAGGTACACAAAATTCTGGTTTAGAGAACATGACTCTGCCAATGAACATATAAGACTACATCTTTTATGAAGCTATAAAAATAGATGTTCTCTTTGTACATATTGTTCCAATTTTTAAAATTTTAACTGAATTTAGCTCAGTATAGTCCTTACAATCTGATGCTACTTCATTTAGAATACCCATCATAAATTATTGTTCCAAGCATTGTTGGATTTGGAACAAAAAAGTGAAGTGCATAAACAGGAACCTTGTACAAATGGCTATCAGGAATGTTTGTCCACTGTCCCTTTTCTCAGTTACTTAAAAATAATAATAGTCTCTTACCAAACAGCAAAGAGAGGTCAGTCCCAATCATCTTGAAGTATTATTCAAAATGCCCTTTAAAATTATTCTTTACTTATCTTTGTTTGTAGAAGACTTATCTTTGTAAAAGACTAAACTTTTACAGTACTTTAGTCTTCCAGTTTACACTTGCATGAAGTCATGTACATTATAATATGGGATATTAAAAAATATTAGAAAAGTAGTAGATACTGATAAATGTTCTTGCACTGCAATATAAGAATCCCTACAGCTAATAGTCTGGGGTTTAGTCACATCAGATTTATACCAGTAATGTTTGAAATAATTACTAAATTTTCAGACACCCTGAATGTGACAGATGGTCAAATTTAATTTACAACTGTTCATATCTACACATGAAAGAATACAGTAACTTCAACCACTGAACTCAAAGCTGTCTTTTAAAACAATAATGGAGAACACCAATATAAAGCAAATGCAGTGCTGGTACTGAAGCATAAGTACCACAATACCAAGATCAAACAGGATCGCCCCTAGGAGCGTAACACATGAACATGAAGACAGTGCTTATGACAAGTAGATAGTCTATCAGTGCCACTTCTAAGTTGGAACAAGGTCCTTTCATATTTTCACAGAAGTATTTTTTGTTGCTAACAAAGAACATGGAGATCTGCTATACTTTTTTTATACATCAGTTTTCCCTAAGCTTTTCAAAGGCGGTTTTCCTATGTGTACTGTAAAAAGGCACCATTGCTCCTCATTTCTTCCCGAGCCAGCATAAGTAAAAACCAAAGGTAAAGTAAAATTTTAGAATAATAAAATTACTCCACTTAATCTGCAAACTTCTCTTCTTTTTTATCTATATAACCTTACAGATAACCCAAAAAATATATTTGCAATATATAATTCCTTGCTTATTTGAATATTCAGGGCCTAACTGAAGTTCTTCACATTCTGAGCTAAATGACATGAGTTTTTCCTCTATTTATGTAACCTTCTCCTTGCTCATAAGTAAAGAGTTCTTCATGACCAACTACACAAAATACACACTTAATTTAAGAAAGTTTTTTTTTTTCTGAAATAGATGCTTTAGAATTTCAAATTCAGAACCACTCTTCATTTGTAATCGAATTACTTTTCACAAGGTGGAAAGTCCTCGAGAACTTGCAGGAGATAAGGGAGAAGGCAAGAGGAAAACAAAAATATAGATACTACTTCTCTATCTACTTCTGTAGATACTTAGAATACAGATACTTCTCTATTACAAAAAGTACTGTAGCTCCTTGTAGGACACAATTGAAGATAGGATTACATTTCAGAAATCAATCCAGTATAGCACTTGCATGAAAAATAAAGTTCACAGACCACTGAACAAGTACACACAAAGAGAGGAAAGAAAACTAGAATACAAGATGCCCACCAAGTGACGTGAAGCTCTCCACTTTGACTAGCAGCTTTATTCTAGGAAGTAAAATGCTGGTGTTAGAATGATAAAGAAAAACAGGTAAAACAAAGGTTAAATAGAGTGTGTTAAATTGATAAGATTTCTAGAAAAACAATACAGTTACAATATTCAAAGGTAGTTCTCCTCCACATCAATCATCAATGAAAAAAAATAGTTTCTTTTAAATGAAGTAAAGAGCTTTAGTTCTCTATATTTTAAAGTATCATCTATCATAACTGTCATTAAAATAGCTTTTAAATTCAGGCAAGATTAAATGACAGTCACAAAGTAACTGCACCCTTTTAGTATTTACTTATCCTGATTGCAAATTAAAACCTAAAAATTAACATAACTCCATAACACTTAAAAACACATGTGCTACACATATGTAGAGAGTAACTGGAAAGGTTTTATTAATTTTGTAGGTTGCTCAAAAAAACCACAAAATCACTCCCCTAACTTCTGATTCCATCTGAGACGTTTTCATGACAAAACTTATCAAACTCATTCTGTAAACTTTAATTTAGAAAAATGCCTTATAATGATGCTATTTGACATTTATTCATTTTCATGCAATGTCATATAAGAACACCAATTGGTATGTACATAAAACTTATCACATTCCTACACGAAGTTAATTCCAAAACTGTATTTGTCTTCTAAACAATGACTGGGGTAAACAGACTGTGCATAAACAGATTTTTATTCTGCATTTCTATCTGGGACAGTATATGGGAATCCTATGGGTTCCTACACAATCAGTCAAGAGACAGTAATTGTCTTCGGGAAGCGGGCAGAGATCAGGTTGTTGTCACAAAACCTAAAATACACTCAATCTCCCACTGCACACATTGTAAGGGAACCTTAAACTGTAAAATACTTTCAGCTGTAAAAATGGTATTACCATCACTTACAACAAAAATCTGTAAGAAATTAGAACAGACAAACTTTCTGTTATACACAGAAGTATCTATATTTAATAACCCCTCAGTTACAAATAAAGTAGAACTACGCATGCAACATAATCTGAAAAAAATTTATTAAAAATTTTATTACCAAATTCCTGTACTACAAAATTGTTGTTTCTATTTCAATATGAATTTTGTTTCTCTTATTCAGCTAAGCACAGAAATTTAGATTACTATAAAGCCATAGTCACTTAGTTTAAGCTGATCAAATAAAAGTTTAAGAAAAAAAATGACTGACCTCTACAAAAAAAGTACTGCTAACAAAAGCTACTTTAGAACAAAAATGTCTTTTATTTAGAAAAGTTAAATAATTCTTATATCTAAAATACTAATCCAGTCAAAAAGCTAAACATTTCCCTGATCCTCTGCTTTAATGAACCTCCCTATACTCCATTTGTCCTTTCACAAAATATCCTGATGTTGATTTCCTGAGATTCCAATTTAGAAGTTGGTAATTTTCACAAATCTTAAGCCAAGGAGTTTAGAATTCAAACAGCTGAGCATTGCTTGACTGAACTATTTGAACTGCTTTCTCTTTGCAGTTCCATTTTCTTGTCCTTTTTCTAGAAACCATAATCATTCAGGCAAACTCTGTGCATTACCAGGTGAACCATATTGCGAACAAGAAAAAGCAAAGATATGGAAGCGACAAATAAGTCATACCAGAACTCAAGAACAAAAAGGCAAGCTGTATCTTCTAACATAACACCACACTGCATATACATGGGCACATATCTCTCTCAAATAACCTAATTTTTACATTTGCACAGGCATGCAACGCCCATCCAAAATAAAAAGTTCTGCTCCTTTTTTATAACGATTACTATGGATACTGCTCAAAGCTTTATTTTGAAACTTGCTGAGACTGAGCTAGAGAAAGAGCTATTTCATCCCATGAGAGTCTTATTAAATGGGACCAAATTTTTAGAGTTAAAAAGCCACCCCTTTGATTTCTTGCCTGCCTTTGCAAAGGCAGTGCAACAAATCAAAACCCATCTCCTCGCACGCTCTATGTCACCAAGGCAGTGGCACAGTAGTACCACAACAGAATCACCCAGAGCCCATAGATTACCTATAGTCAATGACAGTACAAGACCTGAAGGAGGCAAAACTCTTAAACATGTGATCCTCTCCTCAGCAATCTGCTCATACTCAACTCTGGTAACATTTAATTACAAGATTAAAACCCCATATCCACAGCCTTTTCACCTACCACAGAGGTAAACAGGAAAGTGAACATCTGATGCCCTCCAACTACTTGAGTCTAAGTTTCACTGTTGCAGTTTAGGCTTGGGGTGGGGAGGTGGTGAGACCATTGATCACCTTTTCCATAGACAAATATTTATTACAATTAGAAAACCACAAATTGAAGCACAGAAAGGAAACCAGCTTTAAAATGGCTGAGGAGCATACAGAACATGAACAAAAATATAACCACAATACCACACAAAATAGTAGAAAGTATAGTTGATTTAAAGGTAACGGTGAACAGTCTAGAATGCCATGCTTAATTTCAACACAGTTTTCATTATCAAACTGATGTTCAACTCACACATTATTAATTTATGAACTTGATCAGATATTCATGTGACACCCCACTCACAGTCACTTGACTTTTAAATCAGAACTTCTCAAAGCTAAAAAGTTACCTTAACACTACTTCTTTTTGTGAAAGGAACCACGCATTTCATGAAAAAAGGCTGAGAGCAAATCCCAGCGCTAATGAAGCCCTGCAATTTCTGAAGTTCCTACCTGTCTTTAAAAAGTCTTTCATAGAGTGGGGTTATGAATGATAGCTACCTGCAATAAGCTGGAATTGGACTTAATGACCCAAAAAGTATGACTGCAGAGTATCATGTTGTGTTAATAGTTCTGTCAAAAAAGGACAGCAATTCTTACTTTTAAACTTCATTCTCTTATGAAGGAAAAAGATATTTCCCCTTTCCTTTGCTATCAAAATCTCACCTTCCCACAAGCTTGTTTGAATAGTCTCATATAAACAGGCACTAAGCTTACAGGGCACATTTTCCTTTGTCACCCTTATCCTTTTTTTATTTAGGACATCTCTTCAGTGAGTAAAGAGGTTTCAGACCTTTTCCACTGTGTTTCTCTTGTGGAGGAGCTTGGAACTGGCAGCATCACCCCAGTTTTGGGGAGTGTGGAAGACATTAAAAGGGTAACGATTATGAGATTTTATGGATTTGTCTGCAAAGGCAACAGAAAAATGGAGTCCCTAAACTACAAAGTCCATTCCACACCTATTTTTTAACGTTTCACCTGAATTTCCTTCCCAAAAGATCTCTCACTATTGCTTTCTAAACTATGCTCCTTTTGCATACCCAGCCTAGAACCAGACCAACAATGTCTGTAGAGGAAAACAGATGAGGATCTAATCAGCCCCAAAAGCAGTAAATTGAATTAATTTTTGCAACTCTTAGTAATTGCCAGTATGTAAAGACAAAATTGAGTGAAGTTGTGGGTGTGTCTCTCAACCTTCTTGTACATTTTTAGAAAGGCAAAATATTTGCACTACACAAAAAGAATAATAATCCTTGTGCTGGGCTTTATCCTGTCCAGCAGATAAAGCTCACCACAATGCTGCTCACCCACTCTCCCAGCAGAACAGGGGAAGAAAATACTAAGAGCAAACCAAGGAAAATCATGGGTCAAGATAAAAATATTACAGAAAGTAAATGAAAATAGGAAGAAAATAAAAAACCCACAAAAAAGGCAGAAAGGGCCTTGGGGTTGCTGGTCAGCTGAACATGAGCCTGTGCATGCCCAGGTGACCAAGAAAACCAATGACATCCTGGCTTGCAACAGCAGGGCCAGGGAAGCGATCATTTCCCCGTACTCAGCATTTGGCAAGGCTGCACCTCAAATCTTGTGCTCAGTTTTGGGCCCCTCACTACACAAAAGGCACGGAGTGGCTGGAGGGTGTCCAGAGAAGGGCAAAAGAGCTGGTGAAGGGTCTGGAACAAAGTCTTATGAAGAACAACTGAGTTTGCTGTGGCTGTTAAGCCTGGAGAAGCAGCAGCTCAGGGGAGACCTTAGAGCTCTCTACAACTGCCTGAAAGCAGGTTGCAGCCAGGTGGGGATTGGCCTCTTCTCCCAGGCATCTATATTGACAGGATAAGAGGAAATGGCCTCAAGCTGCACCCAGGCAGGTTAAGATTAGATATCGGGAAAAAATTCTTCACAGAAAGGGTGTTAAGCACTGGAATGGACTGCCCAGAGGAGTGGTGGAATAACTCTCCCTCCAAGTGTTTGAAAAATGTGGGAATGGCACTTTAGGACATGGCTTGATGGTGAACATGGTGGTGCTGCTAGTGGGACGACAGTTGGACTTAAGTGTTTTTCAACCCTTATGACTCTGTGACTCAAACAGGGGATGCAAAGGCAATCACCAGTGTCCCCAGGCAGATCATCTCCCAGCCTCACTCTGAGCAAAACACTAGCTGAACACTCCATTTTCTCTTCTTTTGCGAGGACCTTGTATGGCATGGAGTAGCTTGAGATGGCTCAGGTTCTCCACCTGGCAACTTCTTTTTTTGCACACCCAGTCTCGTCACTGGGGAGTTGGGCAGAGTCACAAACAGCAGGCCCTGCCACCATGCAAACACTGCTCAGCAAGAGCTAAAACATGAGTGCATTGTCAACACTTTTTGGTTACAACTCTAAAACCTGGCACCATCCAAGCTGCTATGAAAAGGAAAATTTAACTCCATCTCAGGCACAGCCAGTTGTACTCAAGAGTCTTGCTCTCCTCCCTTGACTTTTCATGACCATATTCAGCTGCCCTATACAATCCACAGGTATGTGGATTTTAACCACCATTAACAATTCTCAAGCACTTAGGGCTAACAATATTTTTTACCCTAACAAAAAGGTGGGTAAGTTCTACATGAATGAAAAAAAAAGCTATATGGAAAAAACAGACCTTCCTTGTTTCCTGACTCCATATACTTCATAAGCAAAAAATGTGACCATCCATCCATACCAAATGTATCTTTATTTTAAAAAAATCTTAGAATTCTGAAGTAATTAGAAACACCTAAAATATTATGAGAAACATACACTAGTCAAAGATTCCATTAAAAATACAGCAGCCTATAACTTTTAATTTATCAGAAACAGGCTTTTGCAAAGAAAAATGTCTGCTATCATTACCTACAGGTTTATCAGGGGGAATGAGCATAACAGAATTAACAGCTCTCAGCTGTAAAATTACTAATTCCAGTAATACAGTACATTAAACATGCCATTTGAGATATATGCCAACTTAAACTACCACATATGGCATACTATCTAATTATCACAGTTTGTGTTTTCATATGCAGAGCTGTTCTAGTTTTTAAACAATGTGTCAAAAATGCAGTTTTTTCTGAAAACAGAAAATGCTATCTTTTTATAATACCAGTAGGTCAATATTGCAATTTTAACACACACAAGTTAAAAGAAAAATTAAAAGAGAAAAAAAATGCATTGGAACAAGTCTCTGATGTTTCAGAATTGCTCTTAACTTTCCTATTATTAAAATATTGGGGTGAAAAATTAATTTTAAATTTTTAAGAAAATGTTTATCTAAAAGGGTATTTTCAATTTTTTCTTCCTTTCAACTCTCTAATTCACCTATTGACACACTAAGTCTTAACTGACAATAAACAGACAAAACAATCAAGTTAGTCATTGCCCCAGTTTTGAATGTGAATAAAAAATACTGTGAAACAGCACGTGTACAGACATCAGTTGCAGTCAAGACAGACATCACTTGTGTTCCTTCATGTGCAATTTGACCTCACTCAGAACAATTGCTAGTGCAGAATCATGCATTCTAATTGCAGTTTAGTACAAATCATGCCCTAAAATATTTGATTTCAGATTCCCCAGCTGGTGCTTCATGTCACTTCAGCTGTTCAGAGGGATTTTTTTTAATGTTTCTTTGTGCAAATAAGTAAAGAGCTCACACATAATTACCACGAAACATTATATAATCTTAATCTTTCCTTTTCCAACTCAAACAGGACCATGTATTTTTAGACAATAAAAATCAAAATGTGCTAACAGCCAGCACCTTAATAGACAAATAACTTTGCAGCAGCCATTCCAAATACTTTTGTTTCTTGTCCCAGAGTAAAAAATAAAGGTATGCGACTCAGTCATCAAATGCCTTTTCCACTGTCTCCCTTAGTTCTCACAAACTGTAGGTGGTGTATTTGATAATTTCAACAGAAAGCAGATAATATCAAGACACCTTTGAACATACTGTCTTACTCTAAAAAACAGATTACATCACAAACACGAGAGTAATTATACATACAAGAATCTAATTAAATGTGCCTCCCCAATTTTATCCAGTTTGAAATGAGCATAAAGTCCTTGAACCTGCAATTACCTTTACAAAAGGTTTCTATTAAGCTCGAATTTTAACACATGCAAAAATGATTTTCAATTTTTTTTCTGAAATAATTTGAAAGGCATTAGAATCTGAACACAAGATATTTTAGGTTCCTATTTTCAATAAACAAATAAGGACAATATTATTAAAAGTATAAAGACTTGTGTAAACAACCGTACTACACAGAATATGGGAAAACCTTAAGTATTTAAATTTTCTTCATGACAAGCTGGAAGGTGAATAGACTTGATTTCTTCCATATATAATTCAAGTCTTCCCCAATAAAAAGTCCAAATAATCTTTCTAAAACATGAGTCAAAACACTTTATGTAATAATAACCAAAAATAGGGCAATTTGACTTCATAATTACTATTTTTAGCCAAAATGCAAATATATCCTTAGAGTTTATTTGTAGAAAGCTTTCCTGTGCCTTTTAGCATTTCCTATTAAAACTTTACAGAATCCTTCCCACTAATTGTTTAGATAATTTTTGATAATTTAGTCAGTTCCATAGTTCATAAATTTTGATTTATACCTTTCAAAGCTAAAATCAGTCAAGTACATCAAAATAAAAGACCAAAATTAGTAGTTGTAGCAAGAGCAAATATTTACAAATGGAAGGAGACTTTAGAAAAGGTTTACTTGGAAAGAATTTGTAACTGAATCTGGATTAGATCTAGCACTTCTTTTAAAATTGATCTTTTAGCAAGACTGGCATACACTATCATAAAGACAGTGTTTTTCTATATAGAATTACTGAAGAGATTTACAAATAGATTCAAGAGCCAATCTATACATAAAGATCAGAAAACCAGGCCATTTTGAAGCAAAGAATAAAAAACTCCAAAAAATTGTTGATTATATACACTAAATTTTTATCACTTGCTCTGCTTTTGGCATTAGTAAAGGGTTACATATGTGCACTAAAATTTAAAAGGAAGTTTTAAAACAGTGTAGCTTTCCTTGCAAAGGGACCATGAACTAAAAGAAAATACTATGAAACTCTTACACCAAAAGGGAAAATATGTATATTTAGCAAGTTCATACTGGCAATCTTTATAATATACCTATTTTTGATAAATATCTGAATATCTATTTATAAGTGAAAAGGCGCCCTACATTATCCTTACCAAAACACATGCATTATTCCTTTGTCCATAATTCCATTGACTATAATAGAATTGAATGTAGGAAGAAAGACACATCCAAACACAGATTCAAACACCTCTAGCCAGCTGACAAAAGTTCAATTATAATTGTTTGCAAGCCTAGAAAATGGTGAGAACACAACTCTTCTCAGGGGAAAAGGCAGCAGTAAATCTTAACTACCATAAATGAGCACCAGGGGGGAAAAAACCCACAAAAAAAGCCAAAACAAAACATCTGTCTGCTTCAAAGCAAAAGACAGAAGCCTTTTACCAAAAGACCTAAAGTAGAATCACACACTATATATATATATATATATATATATATATATATATATATATATATATATATATATATATATATATAATTCACTACTAATAATCTATGCCTATGTTTAAACACGCCACTTCAGGATTAAGCAGACTGGAGGTGTATTCCACCTTGCATAAATTCAATACTTACCTGAATTTAATGTTTGTATACAGAAACTGCTGGTATTATTACTGCCTTTGTACAAGTGTCTCCACTTACTCTTGTGGGAGGCAGCAGCAAATAGGAAAGAAATTATAATTTTCAGTCCTCATGCTTAAGAGATAAAAAATAATTTTTATTTCTTTTTGCTTAAGGTACTCGAACTTCAGCAGTGGAAAAAATGGAAGAACTGTACCTGGAGAACTGGAGAAATGCTCACCTCTAGGGGAATATTTGACCTCAAGCAAAACAAAGAATGGAAACAATTCATCAGGTTTTGATTGCATCCAAACATCTTCACCCCACCTAAAAACTGGAAATTTTACTTCTCTGAATTCATCAGTGATGGTTTCAATGGCAGAATTCCTATTCTGAAGAGCAAGTATAAAAGCAGCAGTAAAAAAACTATTCATGTTAAAATGCTTATTAAACAAACTACTCATTTTTCAGCATTTACAAATGCTGAACTACTACTACTAATTCAAATGATTTGTAGTAGGAAAACTTGGAGCTCCAAAAATAACTCAAAGACTAATAATTGAAATTAAATACTTATTCAGACAACCACTGACTTCCCCAAATAAGCAGCGCACACACACAATATCTTCTGGATTAAACACATATTTTTAACAATCTTCAGCATTCTAGCATGGCCCAGCCAGCAAGATTCCTCCATTTCCCCAGTGGAAGAGGGAAAACATTGGCAAAGTCTCATATTTTGAAGGTGGCACCACAAGTTAATTTCCAACTTTTCTAACTTTCTATATTTCTGAGAAACATCTATGCAGGAATCCAATATGAAATCCTTTTCTTTTGAGCAAAGGAGAAAGAAATGGGGGAAATTATAACCCGTTAGAATCCAGCATGTGAAAATACAGTGTGAAAACTACTGCACTCTAAAGGGATTAACACAAGAAAATTCTCTTAAAGCAGAGTGAAACTTTAGAAATTATTCAATATGGAATGATAAAATCTTCTCAAATTTTCCGAGATATACTACTCTTTCCCACTACATAGAGACTTACCTATGAGAATTCCAGAATACCTACAGATACACTTGTTTCTTTTTGAACTGGCATCAATCACTTCAAAGTATGCCTTGGTTTGTCAATAAACTGCATCACAATTCAGCACATCATTATTAATAGCACTATTTCCTCTAAATCAGCATTGCAACATCACACCTCTTTCTAGACTTACTGAAGTAGGTCATCCTAAAAATACAAAATTTCATATAGTTCCTGAAATACTTGTAGTTTTAAGCACACTTGACTTGAATATCAGATGGCCATCGTCAGCTTATCTGCACTCCCAAGTAACCATAGCTTGAAATATGAAAACCTTGTAACACAAAACCAGTCCTACAAATATACACTAATTTACACCAAAAATCCTGTATGCCTCCTTAGGATCCTTAACAGGGAAAACCCATCCAAACTAAGATGCATGCTTATAAGTACCAAGAGCATTAAGACCACCCACTCTGAACTCCTATGCTTCAATACTTCACAGGAAAAAAAAAAGTCCTTGGTTATCTTAGGAGCCCATATAACTATATGCATACTTTTGAGGAAAAGTTCATCAAGTCTTACTGCAGGTGAAATATTGCAGCCCTTGGCAAATTTTTGTAATCACTTCCGAAATTTTGTACTGGGAGAAACAAGACACCCAAATCAGAACTAGTCAACCTAGTAAAAAGCAAAATTCTTAATAATAAACAACAAAAATCTTCAGACAGCCAATACGACATTGTGAAATTTTACAAGTAGAGACTTCTTTACAAAAGAAAACAAAGAATTTTGCACGAGATGAAACTTCACATGTTCCTGGACTAGTCAACATGGAAAGCATGGTAGCCCCTTATACACCATATGATTCAATTGAAAACTAGACAAAGTGAATAAATGAAGAGAAGCTTCTTTTTCTTCATTTTGAGCATATTCATGTGTGTTGGAAAAGGGAAATATCAAGGTACTGATTTTGCAATAATGGATGACTAGATTTTGTGTCCCTATGTCCGCACTAAAGGTTTCAGGAAGTGCTAAGCCAATAAAATGTGAAGGACAGAACTGAGCTACTTCTGAACATCCCAACTAACATTCTTTCAACCAGTAATTGCTATCAGACAAAAGAGCTGTTAGAAAAGATAATATAGAAACAATAGAATCTTGTTGTTACTAATCAACAAAGCACCATTTAAAAAACTGGAATAAAAACAAGCTAGTTATAAATGTCTTGCTTAATTCAAACACCGACCTTGTTACCACTATCCATTCTATGTCTCCCAGACTAGAGGGCATAAAAAATTTGCATAAACTGGAGGGGTTTGTTTTCCAAAGGTACAGGAAACCTAATTGGACAAATTAAATAGCTGCCCATTTAATTGATTTTCTACCATCAAGTGCATGCAAGACTAAAGTTCTGAGACTAGCAATTACACATATTTCTATGTACACTCAAATATTTTTAACACTCTGATTTCAAATCAGAGGAACCAATTTTTCCTTTTAAATTCTAGCTATTCAGGGAAAGAACCATCTTTCTAGCTATGAATCAATAAATAAAAAAAAATTATTCATTAATAATTCATTCATAATATATCATGTTGGCACTTACTAGAACAGCTAGTCATAGATGTATCCATACAGAACTTAAAAATCTTATAAAATTATAAAGTATGTGTTTTATTATTGTTAAAAGTAGTGCACATACTAGATGAGCACTTGGCATCACCAACATTAAAAAAAACACAAAAACATATATCCCTAAAAGGAATCTTTGTAAAGTTAATACTTCTTTTTCTTTCTTCTTTGAGTATTTTCCTATGCTGAAAATTATATGTTATTTGATGAAGACTAATCTCAACAAAAAACTGGCAGACTTCAGTGTACTGCCGTGCACAGTAAGAGAATCAAAAGTAGGAAATCATATTTTTGTAAGGGATTCCTGGGAAATGCAAATTTTGCTTTAGATTGACAGTCGCCAAGTGTTCACCTAATAACGTTAAGTAGAAGACATACAAAGAATGAAGTGTGCACACACATGCAAGGCAGAAAACAAACCCCATACATGTTCTACATCTAACACTTGCAACAAATCATTTTTATAAAGCTTTAAGGCATCCAGCAGCAGTGTTTCATTGCAGATCTCTGAAAAATCAGCACAGACAGAATGCTGGAAGACCCTCTCTTGTTCCACAGAAGTTTTCTTCAAATCCAAGTCATAACTCCACTAAAAAGCCACCTATTTCCCCTTTTTTTTTTTTTTTTTTGGTGTTCCTCAGGAAAATTGTTGGTAGACTGCCAGATTACAATAAAACATAAATATTCTATAACTCCAGCTCAATACTGCTGCCAAAACAGTATCCATGGCAGCACCTGAACTGCTGCTGCTGCTGCTTCTAGTTGTACTACAGACTACCCTACCTGCACTCTGGCACTCCCTAACACCAGATTACAGATGGGGACAAAACGTAAACCACTGTTAGATCAAGCACCAACACTGGCATATGGCCCAACTGGTCCTTCCTCCCCCTTCTCTCACAGCCATGACATTTCATAGCCCAACTCTTTTGGAATACACTCTGGTAACAGCTTTAATTTTGTAAGTACACTGGACGCTCAACAAAGCCAACTGAATGGACACATGCCATTTCCTACTTTTCCAGTGCAAGACCTAATATATATATTTCAATAATTCGTGTTATAAAAATAACAACTCCACCATTGTATATTCAGTTAAATATCTGTAATTTTTCATGTGCAATTTAAAAGCCAGAATTTAGAACACACTGGGAAGATGATAAATTGCTGCTGCACCTGCTTATCTGGTTCTCTACAGCGATTTTTTCCCCCTATTGCCAATGAAGAATCTAAACAGGACTAAAGTCACTACTTGAGAATGAAAAAATATATACAAATCTTCCAAGAGCTTTGGAGGTGTGCACTATGGTTCTTCATTCAAGCAAACAGGTGCCACTCTATCAAGTGGGGGAAAATAGTACAAATGTGTGAAGCTCTTTATGTGGGAAATTACAAGAGAGTTAAATGGCACTGAGCAAGGCACAAAAAGTGCTTTTAAAATAGAAACAAGGGAACATGCAGAGAACCTCAGTATCTAATTTAATTAATGATTGAGAATGCAAAGGCTCCAACTGGTGAAACATTAGCAGCAGCCATGAATTTCACTGTAGTTCTGTATAACAAGTAATCTTACCTGAGTGATTCTCAAAAAAATGTCAACACATCGATTGTATTTTTCATCTGATCCTGTCAATGCTGAGATGACAGGCCCTGCAGGATGCAGTGAGAGATCAACGATGAAAAACAGATGTTTAGTCTTCTCAAAATCAAAACCTATAAGACCAGGTAAATATGAAATTTTGTCCAAGATTCATACTCCTTTATATCCAACAAACGCTAATGTTACATAATGTTACACTTTCACATACATAAGGTGACAAGAGTATCTCTCACTTACAAGGGATCTGACTCCAGGTCAATCATATCACCAATGTTATCTTTAAACCTGGTCCCTAACATACTGCTCTTTCAAGAGCTATCTGGTCACACAACTAGTTACTCACATCACCTCCATCAACCTAGGTTCATGCTCATCAACCTGGAAGAAAGGTTCTCCAACCTTCCACAAAGGAGACTTTATTTTGTCTGTCCATCAATTGTGCAGAACACTTAAACCTTACACAAATTTACTGCAATTCAGGAGTCAAGAAGAACAATAACTAGCTCAAGCAAAGAGTGATAAATCCATACTCAAAGGCTACAAAGCATGCTAGCATTGTACAGCTGGGATTTCCATAGATGCATCTCCAAAGATTGCCTTAAACTGACATTTCAATCACATAAGTTCTTGCAAAGGAATTGCAATGCTTAGCTATTATCAAGAGCAGCACACCTAATATGAAGTAAACTCCAGTAAGATTCAACCATAATTATCAATATGTTAGAGTGAAAACAAGATCATGGTGGATAGGAATTTAGATCTTGTGATTTTTATGTATTAAAATGTTTAATGTGTTTATCAAATACAGGGAAAATTTAAAGCAGAGTATTCTGAAAATCCTTTCTCTATTTTCAATGAAAATACAAGCAATGTAGTTGATCTTTATAATGCCATGAATTATCTATCACAAGTTGGGATGGAGAAACCCCAAAATCAAAACAAAAATGGGATGGAACACAAATCTGTACTGGAACACTTATGAAATCTCTAGGTTATACTATAATTTGAGATTTCCTCTGGGAGAAAAAAAATTACTCTGAATACCAGCGTGAATTGTAAGGAACCTCCTATTTTCCTAAAGCTATGTCATGCAGTCAGAATGATGACAGTCATATATCAACAGTAAATTAAAAACCTTGCACATGCACAGCACTCTAATTGATTCCATTTGACAACATCAAATTCCAACTCTCCATGTTTCCATACTACTAGAAGTCCTTAACCACAAGACTGGGCTAAATAAAACAAGCATTAAGCATTCCCCACTACAGAATATAGTATACTACACCAGAAATTCATACCAGACACAGTATAACTCTTTTCATTTACAGACAATAGCTGTTGCCAGAATAAGCAGAAATATTTTTACTAAATCCATTATAACCGTGACATTTCAAAAACACGTGCATCAGCTTCATTACTCAACAGATAAATCTGAGAAACAGGAAAAACATATTACAGTTTTAGATTGAAGTACATTAAGGATTTTATGCTAGTGTCAAACAAATGCAATTAGAAAAACCAAAAGGCCTACCTAGAAACATGGCCATCAATAAGAGTCAGAAAAGCAGCCTTCCAATTTCTAATATGCACTGCGTTTTGTACCGTGACACTGCAGCCTCGGAGGGTCAGATTAATTAAGATCAACAGCAGCTGCAGTGCAACGTGAGAAGCACACGGCCACAGCTCTCACCAGTCCAGCCCAATTACCTGCAGCATTCCAGCACTGGGAAACCACGATACTCCTCACCAAGTCATTCATTCCCACTGGCCTACCGATAAATGCTAAGAAAAAAATGAACTCAAAGAGGGACTGGAAAGCTGACTGCACTGCTGCAAGATGCAACAATGATATTTGCCAGCCAAATCTTTATAGAGGTTGCTTAACTTTATGTGAGAACCGTGTCCAAAGACAGAAATGTGATAACAACAAGGTGCAATCCCTCTTCCCCAACACTCTATGCTCCATTTCTGGAGGCCAGTCTGACAAATTCACTAAATCCAAGGTTTTCTTCCCTGGCCAAAAAAGCTACTGATCACTGACAAAAATTCTCTTGTCAGCTACTGAGGACAATATCTAAGCTAATGAAATTAACTAAAGAACAAACAAAGATCAAAGAGTACTTGAAAAAGACACTGCTTGGTACAGGTTGCATCCCTTATAAAAAGCAAGTATGTGTTTTGTTTATTGCACAAGGGAAAAGAGGAAAACAGGAGATTCAGACATTCTCTGTTTATATTTTTTTAAATATTATCTCTAACACCTATTCTCTATCAAAAATCCATTAAAACTTGGATCTACCTACAAAAAACTATTAAATTATTGTATGGAAGTTTGAAACTTCTTGAAAGGGAAAAACGTCTTGTTTATTTTTTTTTTAAATAGTAATTGCTTTACAGAAATCCTGACTTTATCAAAAAACAATGCTGTTACTAGAAGCATCTTCATCTACATAACCTTTCTAACCTACTAAAAATACTTCAGTTTTCAACCATATTGAAACCTAGATAAAACCAATCACAATGAAAATGCTGAAAATTTAAAACACAGCATTTCCATGACATAACAGCTGTCCTCAACCTATTCTTTTTATTTTGACAACAAAGTTAGTTGTTAGCCCGTGTCATTTATTCAAGTTAGACTAACCATTCCAAATCTGTCAGAAGTTCTTATAAACCTTTCTATGCAAGACAAAGACACAGCACTTTCTTGCAAACCAAAGCCATTTACTATGTCAAAGTTGATTTACTCATTAACATGAATAAGTCCCTACAGGTAGAAAAAAATGAGTGCCAAATTTCTACTTTAACTTCTCAAAATTTCTCTAAGCCTACCAAATTACCATCGGCTAAATGACAGTACATAGATATGTAACAATCTCAAGATGCTACTAAGTTACATAGTCAGTTTCAGCTTCCTTTTAAATGCAAAATACTACAGATCTGCTGGCTAACAAGCTAACTTTTTTTTTTATTCCGTTTCTGTAACCAGGCAACAGACAACTGTCCAACTGAGAATTATCCCTCTGAACAGCTGGCAATCAACACTTGGGAGTTTTTGGTGGTTGGTGTCTTTTTTTCTAAACTAGTAAAAAGATCAGTGATTACTTTAAAAATCTATACAGCTCTAGATTCCACCTCTGAAATCTCTACTCAATATTTAGTAATTTCCTCAGTCCCATTATCCCTGAATTAATACATGTGTTTGCATCAGAATCTAAAAATCTTAGATATATACTTATGTAGTATCTAATTAGCTAATGTCAACATTTCAAGAAAAAAAGTAGGATCAAGAAAAAAAATGAAATGCATTTATTGATGTATGACAAAGCCCTTCAAGGAACCAGCACAACAGACAGGTATTAACTAAAGCCATTCTTGCTTCTAACACCACTACTCTTTTCCATAGCTGAAAAAGCAGTATTTCACTTCAACATTATTTCAAGCATTGATTTTTTTAAAACATTTCTTTCCTTACTAGAATTTTTTATTTTTAAGAGTTACCAATTAACATGATAATCGCTATTTCTATAAAGGAAATAATAATGGAGAGCTAAGCTTGATATATTACACCTTTCTCCTTCCTCGCAGTTTATAGGAGTAATGATGCTATAAGATTATTAATTATAAATTCCTGTAACTTAATGTGTTACTTATACATTCAATGTTTTTGAAAGGTCTTTGTCAGAATAAGAGTTTTCAGAAGGGCACTGACATTATGATAGTCTAATCATAATAGTTATGATAGCTAATAGATAGCCAATCTCCCATAACACATGAACGATTCAAAAAAATCTGATATTTAAACAGAAAACATTTAAAAACAGGAGTCCCTTGGTAGAATCACAAAACAGCCACACATTACTTCATGCACTGTCTGCATGAATAGGAGAGGAAACTCCCACCTTTTATATTCTCCAAACATTGATATAATTACTGACTAGAAATCTGCTATAAGATCAACACATCTAATATGTTGCTAAAACCAGTAAAATCTTATCCCCCATTTAATTATTCTTTGATTAATCTCTGCTCCTGATATGTTTTCATTTAAGTACACCTACGACATCATATTCCAATAAATTGAAAAACACTGACCAAGTTCAAATTCACTCAAGCACCAAGTTCAGATCAGGCAAGATCCTGTTGCAAGATCAACAACACGATGTGATGTAACATAATTTTGTGCATGTGTGTGCATTTGTGAGACCGGGGCGGGAACGCAGAGAGGGAGGGACAGGGAGAGAGTCTGTGCACGAGAGAGAAAGAGAGAGTGCACGGCAGCATTCACAAGGGAGAAATATACATGGCCTGAGCGGCTTTGAGTCCTGTGCTCACTAAAATGCAGAATGAGAAACACATAAGCAATGACAGTTTCAGACAACAGAAATCATCTGTCTTCTATTATTCAAAAAAAACATACATTATAATAGCTTCAAAGAATAGCCACTTTCTTTATCAAGTTGGCTAAATCTGTATTTAATTTTTGAACCAAAACCTAGTAAGTCAATACACACTGTACTTTCTATGCAGAAGGATCAGCACCATTTAGCTTAAAAGTAGGACATATTTTGCCATTTTATTTCTGCTAGTCTTGGGGGACATGCCTGAACAGAAAAGAATCAGAATATCCAAAGTCAAATTGCAGGAGTCCAGACAACAAGAAAAAATCAGCAGGTAACCTGAAAAGAGAACAATAAATTGCGCACTCAAAAATCAAACTGTAGTGGACAGTAATGTATTTGTATACTGCTTCCTATCTTGTAAACTAAAATGTTCAATGCAAAGCTGTTTTTTCTTTCAATTTCTTGTAATTAGAGCTGCCATATAATTCTTCAGTAATTATGTCACCTTTTGACGCACAAAATTAATTCCAACAGAAATCAGTCTGCATACTGAAGTCCTATATCACAGGGGGAAAAGAAAAAAACACTATTAGATCATAGGAACTACTCGTAACTTCTGTATTACAAGCACCTTCCTCCTTTCCAAACAGGAACTTACTCACTTTTCTACAACTTTTTGGAAATACAAAAAACTTTCATAGAAGCTTCAACAACACAACATTCCACAGAGAAACATACATTAAACATATTTGTAGTCACAAGCATCAGAGGTAAGGATCTATTAGGAAAACAGCAATTGTTTAAAAAACTTTATAAGAAAAATATATCATAGCTTCATCTTAGTTCTTTCATAAGGCTTGTATTCCCTAATGTTATACGAGCAAGAGAGGCTGGAAGAAACCCAAAAGCCATCAGCTCAAGGAATGACAGGACCTCTGAATATTCCATGGGCTGGTGGTCAGACGCAAACAGAAATACTAACAAGAGCTAGCCACGCTGGAATCCATTTCCCATCCCTACTCCATGCTTTAGCAGGTATCAGTCACCAACTTCCTGAAAACACTCACTTTGCATATGACACAACGTGGCTGCAAATTCAGGGCAGACTGAATAAAGTCGAACTGGAACTCTGTTTGCACCTGTTACTGTGAAAATGTTTGAGTGTCCCTGCCCTAGTTATTTATATTGTTGCTGCTGATTTTAAGAGAGAATATGTTTATGTCACAAATGTTTTTCTCATGTCGTTCTAGCTTGCGATTTTTTATTTTTCAAAGGTTCTTCTATTACTATTGCTGCATCTTTATAGTTTCCCACACACAAAAAAAAAAAAGTAGTTCTGACTTAATCCAAAAACAGAGGAACTATACTTGAGCACTGAACAAAAGATCTAATCTTTGGAGCATCCTTTCCAAGTGTAAATAAACTGTAGTAAAATGAAAAGGCTCATAATTTGCTATTTGGAATATTCTTCATAAACACCAATTTTCTGTAACATCCTTGCCTATCTGATAACCCCTCATGTATAATGCAGAAAATCTATTTCGTTTTCATCTATTGACAGTGAATTTAATTTACTATTGCAGCTCTTTACCCAGATTATGTTATTAATTCTGCAATCAGCCTCTTTAGAATGCTTTATTTCTTCCAGTAGTTTTCACAATTCTACATTGATTTTTTTTATCCTAACATACCTTTCAAAAAAGGATCATGTTTTTCCTACCTTCCTAAAAAAAAGTAAAAAAAAAGCTTCAAAAACAACAAGCACCAGTTCATAAGATGTAACTTCCAACAGAAAAAAAAAATCTACATTCAACACTTCAATCTCTGACTTTTAAGTATTATGAACTACATTCAATAAGGAGATGTACAACAGGTGCATTAGAATTTCCACATCAACAATCATATTGCTAAATAGACCAAAATATCTCTGTTAATGAAAAGTTATCCACCTCTGCCTGACTGTAAAGTCAGAGAACAGGAAAGCTAAATGCTCCAACATTTGTGCCCTGTTTACATCCATACCAACTGCCTTTGCTAGTTTGTAGAATTCACTCTTGCTGAAATAGAGCAAATGCAAAGCAGCTCTTATTTTCCAAAAGAAAAAAGTCAGCAACAGCTAGTCAGCTCAAGTCTAAACCACCAGTTACTCTTCAAAAATAACAAAATCAAACCACAAAAGTGTCAGCTACGTTATTTTGCATCAGTTTTTAGAAAGTTCTCTAGAGCAAAGTTCAATTACAGAATGCTAATTTGTTCATCTTTTGGAAAAACTCCCCAATTATTGAACTGCAGAAGGTAAATCTTGTCTATCATTACATAAGACTCCCTCTTCAGAAATCTTATAAAGGAGGAATGCTAATTCAGGTATTTTTTATTGTTATACTCAAATATTAAAAACTTTTCATGTGCATTAATACAGCTAATATAAAATGCTAATTTTTTTTATTCATCCAAAGTATTTCAGTTTTATAACAGAGCTTTCTTCCACCATCATGATAAACACAATATAAAGAATATCTAAAGAGCAGCACTTGTTCTCTTTACTTCACTCCAGAGCCAATGAGCAAAGCAGTGAAGCAGAAAGAAGGTACATAATGGATTTAAAGTAAATGGCCCATTCTTTACGAGGCAGTCTCTCATTTTTACTCATTCTAGCTTAATTGTCATTATAATGTCTGGAAACTTCAAACGAACAATTATCTTTACGCCACCTGTCACATTGGTGCCTAAAAGCTAGATTTTTTAAAAATAAAAAATAAAGCAGTCAGTGTTAATGAAAATAATCTTTTGCAGAAATACTGTAAATTACTTTAAACCTATTTCAAGCAGTTAGCATCCAGTTCAGTCCATTCCACAAGCCAAAACCGACAATTGCACTTTGAAATATACTTTTCTGAGACAATGCTTCCTGCTGCACTTGACCATCAATATATGAGACACACTGAAATGTACATACATGCCGGAGAACGTAAAAATAAAAGAATTGGCTAATTTTTGCACCTACCTGGATAAAAATCTTTGGATTTAGACAGCTTGATGGTGGCCCCAGTCTCTTTCTGCAACTGAACAATTGTCTGTCCTCCCTTCCCAATTATAGATCCAGCAGCATAACTAGGTATGAGGACCTTTAGAAAATACTGGCCATCCTCTGAAAAATTGAGATATGCATGGTTAATATGGGTTATAAGTTGTCATTTTTCCTTCCCAGACCCACAAATAAACAAAAGGTAAAATCTTTAAACTCCTCCACTAATTCATGCATTTATATCTAACCATTTGCGTCATTATACAAGACATGTTTAGGCTATGCCTTTGACAGTTTAAAATATCTACATTTATTCTAAGCAAAGAACCTACAGAGGCTCCTTAATTCAGTAAAGAATAATATTGCTATTATATTTCAAAGGTAGATTGCCTTGCTTTTTGTTTTTTTTTTTTTTTTTTTTTTTTTTTTTTTGCAATGGTAACCACAGCATGCAGAAATGATCAGACCCCTTTAAAAAAACTACAGCCCTGCATGAAAACGTGGGTAGTGACAACTACAACCTTGCTTGGAAATACTGCAAAAGAAATGACAAAACCAGGAAAGAACAAATTGTAAATTCTAATGGGTTATTTGTTTGTCATTAGCAAACACATGAGAACAGCAATTAGCTATTGCTTGCATTCTTCTTAAGTGAGCAAAACGACTACTCTGCTACCAAATAACCCACCCAAAACGTGGGGTTTTATTCCAAGCATTTCAGCCACTGCCAAGAAAACAACTCAACATGGTGAGGATGGAATCACTTGCCTAAGTAATCCTCATGTATTCCTTTAGCACTTCTTAAGTGACAATGATCTCTTTTAAGCTCATTAATTAAAGGACACTAAGAAGAATTTTTCCCAATTGATCAAAAGCCTAAGTCACTTATTTTAAATACACTTAAAAGGTGACAAGATAGACAATGCCAGTCCTCTACCCATCACCAGCACTAAAGCACACAATCAAAACAGGAAAAAATATATAGAATGAATGGAGGGGAGAAAGAAAAAAAGGATCCCAGTCTGATTTGGAAACTGCAAAATTTTCAGTACCCTCATGCCACAGCTAAATTCAGCTACACTGAAGTCTGAGGACGTTTCCATAACTGTCTCTGAAGAAGTGCAAGGCAACAGGGATACGCTGGTTCCCTAGACTTGTGTTCTCCCCAGCAATTATGACAATGTCCCATTGGCACGGATATCAAAATATCATGAAACGTGTTTCATAAAGTTGGTTCTTTGGGGTTATTTTTACCCCTAAGCAGAAGAAACGATCTAAGTTCACAATACTTCTCCTCCCTGAGACTACAGAGCGTCTCAGTTAGTGCCTGTGTGCGACAGTGGTGCCCACCCGTATAGCTGGGGAACCATGCACTACGTATAGCCAGACCACTGCTCTCAACATTGGGCAAATAAATTCACCTCTGCCTCGGTGCATTGTTATGACGACTCCAGTGCAAACGGATAAAGGAGATGCTGGTCCCGTTATAACTCATCTCCTCCAGGAACAGCAGGATGTTAACTAGCGAGTCCCCGCAGCCGAGGGGCGACTCCCCCCGCCACCAGCCAGCCCTCGCCCCCGGCTCGGCACGGCAAACACACGCCGTGTACGCGCTGACAATGGAAGTGAGGCCAAGGAGGAGGAAAACGCACGGCAAGGCTGAAATTCAACTTGCGACCCCGAGGATGTGGAAGGAGGGAAGAGCGTTTGCTGTCTCCTTCCAGCTGCCATTTATTGTCGCCCATCCTTAAAACGGGCGAGGGAGATAGCCGGGCTGCGGGAGCCCCTTGTGCTCCCTCCTCGCCTCCGTAGGGTCACGGCTGTGCAGCCCCAGCGTGGATATTAAATAAAAAGACTGGTAGATGCTGAAAACCGACGCCATTTTGATGAATGATAACATTAGAGAAATGGGAATCTTCGGGCGCGGGGGGGGGGGCTGGGGGATTGGAAGAGGCAGGCAGGCAGGTAGGGAAGCGGAGAGGTGGGTGGGTAGGGCGGGGGGGTGGGGGTGGGAGGGAGGTGACAGAGGATATACCCACCGCCCGTGTTGGTCCTCTTGGTGCTGCCGGCTTCAGGGGGGGCTTCAAGCGGTCTTTTCCGGGAGTCCGGCGGGTCCAGGTCTATGGGAACCCCGGTGTGGGTCCCGTTCTGCTGGATGGGAGCTGCCGCCATCATGTTTGCTGCTGCTCGGAGGAGAATTGTCTCTTCCCTTCTCTGGTGGGGGGGCAGGGAGGGAAGGGGGGAGGAGGAGGAGGAGGAGAAGGAAGGGGGTGGAGGAGGAGGAGGAGGGGAGGGGGCTTGTCCCGTTCTCTTGTCCTTTTCGAAAATGTAGAGCTAAGATCGGGATTGTCGAGGATGCTGCGCGCCTTGTTTATCTGGCACCCGGGGGGAGGGAAGGGAAAGGAGGGAGGGAATCGGGCAGGACTGGACTGGAGGAGCAGCTGCAGTGCAGTGTCAGGAGATGAGGAGAAGGGAGACAGGGGAACGAGGGGGGCGAGAGAGGGAAAAGAAAGGGGGAGAGGAGGGGAAAGAATGAAAAGAGTGAGACAGGAGGAGGAGAGGACAGAGTGAGTGGGAGAGGAGAGGAGGGGAGAGAGTGAGTGGGAGAGGAGGGGAGAGAGAACGAGTGAGACAGAATCGGTGGGAAGGGAGGGAGGGAAGAAGGGAGGGGGAGAAGGAGGGAGCGAGCGGTGTAAATGGTGGGCGAGGGAGAGTGTGGGAGATGATTCACGCTGTTTCTGAGCCCCCTTCCGCCCCTGCCCGCCCCAGTGCCGCGCCTGACGCTGCGGCTCAGCTGCCCGCCGCCGCTGCCGGGCTCCCGTGCCCTCCCTCGCTGTCGGGCTGGCGTGCCCGGGGGTGGAGAGGGGGATCGCTGCCGGGATGGCGCGGCGCTGCTCGCCTCTAGCCCCGGCACCGCGGGCGCCTGCCTGGGGCCGGGGCCGCCACCCTCGGCTGCACCGCACAAACCCTAAAGGCAGGATAGGTTACAGCCATGGGAGGGGGCACAAGGACGGGGGTGTACGAGGGCAGGCGGGGGGGTGGGGGTGATGGCGGGGGGGCGTGGGGGGGATGATAAAACAGAAGGGCGGGGTTTCCATGGGAGACGGGCGGGAGATGAGGCCAATGGGAACAAAAGAGAGAGAGGCTGGGATTGCAGCGTCTCGCCAATGCCGGCCGCGCTGGCGGAGCCGTTGCGGGGAGGCGGGGGCGGTTTAACCTCTGCGGCGGGGGCGGCGGCGGGGCGGGAGTGCGCGGGGGCCGCCGCGGGAGGGTCCCCGCCGGGATGCGGCGTCACCTGGGTTACGCGCTGCGCCTCGCAGGCCCGCAGCTGCGTGGGAGGAGGGCTGAGATCGCCCGAGGAGGCGGCGGGGTAGCGGGGACGTGTCCTCGGCGAGGCGGGCTGCAGCGCTCGGCCCTTCCTCCGTCCCCGCCGGACAGCGCGGGTGCGGGCCCGGGGCAGCGCTGCCGCTCCGCGCTGGAGCCGCGGACGCGCCGGGCTGCATCGCGCAGGCTTGGGAAGAAATTAATAAAGATACTGTTGTTACGCTGTGACAGCGGGTCTAGCCGGAGCCGTGCGACACAAAGCCGCGTTTCTTACCTAAATATTTTGTAGAGAATTTAAAGATATTTCACTGCGGCGAAGGTCATTTCTGCTCACAAATCTCAGATTATTCAGGTGGAATATTAAAAGGTTGTAAGATTCGGGGGGGGGGGGGGGGGGGTGGAGGCATGGCTCGGGGAATTGTCTGTGCACCAGGAAAGCATTTTTACTATTTCACTCTGCTATTTATTGACTCTTTTCCTTTAAAAAGTCTCAAACTGCTGTAACTGTGACGGTAGTGGTCAGTTCTGGAGCATCAATTCCGTACAAAATTTAGGGACGTGTGTTTATTGCGCTACACCACGCTCTGTGCTAAATTCGTATTGATGTGTGTGTGTGCGCGGCATGGCTGCTGACTCGATTCCTCCTAATACACGGGCTTAAAACCTGGCTGTTAGTGGATGAAATCCAATTTCCATTCTAAGCTCCCTGGGAGACAGCCTTAGTTTTAGTAATCACTTACCATTAATACTGCCCCAAACAATTTTTAATACTTAAAATACACACTTCATATATAATATATAGCACATCACCTCTGCTTACAAATTACAAGTCAGATAGGTAATGCATTATAGGGTATTAAACAGTGCGCATGCTAACATCTAAACAGGCTCCAGCCCAAATGCATTCACAAATTAAGGACTCAATCCAGCACTGTACATAGGAAACTTCCAATGACTTCTTTGGGAATTGTGTCCCAGGAATGTGATATCTATCCTCCTTGCCAGCAGATGAAATAGATGCAGCAGATCCAGTAAAAATTTTATAGCATATATGGTCAGAAAAATGATTGTATAAAAATGGAACTTTCTTACTCATCATATACCCCTTGTATCTAAGATACTCTGACTCATAATTGCTTAGTTTACTGACTGAAATAAAATTCTAGGCTTCTGTTACCTTGGCAGTTGCTGACACAATGATGGTACAGCAAACTGGGGACTGGTTCTAGCTCTTCCATTTTCTTTACTGAGTTATAGCCAAAGAATTTTATTGGTGTTTGAGCCAGAAAGAGCACAGCATGACTTGTAAATCTCAGGTCCAGTTTGTAGGGTCATCAGTCCTAAGAGGCCTCTTTTATATTTGTAAACCGAGCAAATGTCTTGCAGAAACTTTTGAAGATAAAAATAAAAACCACGGTGTTTCAAGTTAAGCCATCCTGAGTCAATTTCCGCAGTAGAACTGGATAAATTATAACACTGCTCTCTTTATCTCACTGACTGTGTCCCATTCATCTGTAGCAACATTGAAACAAACAATTCCCTGGTTTTTAGACCACATCTGTTTTACTGTGCCCCCTGCACCAATTTTAATTATGTGACAGATCTGATTGGATTCAGCACCTGCAAGTCCTCCCTTTGGGATCTCCAATTAGCTTATAAAGCATTTACTTGATTGCATTCTTGAAACAAAAGTATCGTTTCATTCTAATGACAGAAATATTAAAGTGTAGAATAAAAAAACCTGTTTTAACGTGATAAGTGTCTATGTTGTTTGTGTATCTAGCTTCCATAAGCTTAGAGGAAAAAGTGGTAATCCTGAAACCTAATTTCCTCAGACTCAGCAGATGTCTGTCCTGTGTTAGCCTGTTTCTTTACCGACAGCTGTTTCACAAGTGCCTCCCCTCGTCTCTACAGAATGCCTTTTGTTTAATGATTTCCCTCTACATTATCTCTCGTCCCACTTAGACAAGCTTTTTCAACTTTTCTAGTAGTTTTAGAAGGTTTTGTTACAGTTTCAAGGAAGGTTTTTATTTGAAGAAGTTAGCTTTAGCTGGGTAACTAACCTCTCAGCTAGTTTCTTAGTAACAGTTCTACTTCACTGGGCAGATACCTGCACGTCATCAACATTTCAACAAATACGATTTAGTATTAAGGAAATTTTCAATTATTACAGCTATGCTTCAGAATATGCACTTTTTTCTCCTTATTTAATTGCTTGCAGCAGTGATTATGAAGGTCTAAGGGGGAATATCACATTAAGTGAAGCCCTCTAGTGGCAGAGGTCACTTGGAGTTTAAAGCAAGCTGGGTCTTTGTCATGGGTTGGGGCAGTGAAAGGAACAGCTTTTAGCAAAATGCAGGCAACTGCTCTGCATTGTTCATGGTCTGAAGCATGAGTGAAAATAGTTGTTTCGGCCTGTAATACCACCGTGCTCCCTCTCTGTTGCAATATCTGTGCAGAAAGTACTGATGGAAAATATTAAAAAGTGTTTATCAGTAGAGTTTTCCCCTTTTTCCGAGTCTGTCATGTGTTGTTCATCTTTTCTGTTTTCAGCCAGCTCCAGACTGGCATACCTGACCAGAGGTTTTTCAAACAGTTGTGGGATCTTGATTTCTTTCCTGTCTGTATCAGTCCTGTCCTACTGTGTAATGTATTCTGTAACTTCAGTGAGAGGTTGTTCAGAGATGACGTGGAGTACTAATTCCATTTGCCAGCTTTATTTCTAAAATAATTCTCAGTTGCTGGAGACATGGATGGTAGCATTTAAATTAATCCCTCCCACAGACATGAAACCTATGCTTAGAATTGAAAGGGATTAGGAACTGGGATAAATTAAGCAAATATATTAACAAATAGAAAACTGCATAATAACTCAGGTGAAGTTTTAGTGAACATCACTTAATCTGATAAAGTCTACTTTTTAGAACAAGACTCAATCTCCTGTTTCTTTTAGAGGTGATGGATAGTTCTCATCTGACTAACAGAATGAGGAGTTCATTTTTCCCCTTATGGGAAATATGACAGAGTCCAATAATTATTAGATGAAAAGCAATACCTCTTAAACATCCTGGCTAGGTAAAAGAAAACAGATTATGTCTTTGTCCAAAAGGACTGGCAACTTTTCATTACTGGATGGTTGCTGTGACTCCTGTAAACTTTGGCTTTACTAAAATTACAGTTAGTGATGAACTCAGAAGATTCTTTCAAGTCTTTAATATCCGTCTTCTGTTTATGAAACTTTTTTCCTCCAATAACCTAACAGTTAAACTATTATTATTGTTGAATAAATTATCCAATTGTTGCATATTAAAATACTGAAGAATTTGTTCATCAGTAAATATTGTTTAATTTCAGTGGAACTTATCCAAGATTCCAGCAATATTAACCTGAAAAAATCAAACCCAGCATTTGGAAAAAAAGTTGAGCGTGTATTAGACAGAAAAGGACCCAATTATCTGATTTTCCACATTTACATTGCTGTTATTATGTGCATTATGTTTTATATGTATATTGCTGAATTAAAAGCCAAAGTCATACTCTTCACTGAAAAGAACATGGACAACTGCTAAACTTTTTCATATTGCAGATCAGTGCTGTGTAGTAGCTTTCTTTTTCTAGGAAACTGAGGATGATAACTTAAAATCAGTAAAAATGTGACCATATTATTTGTCATGAATATATTGGCTAAAATTCTTTTTCTGGTGGTGGAAGAAGGAAGTGTTTGTAGGAAATCAATGTCCATTTCTTCTCTCCCAGCAGAGTGGTCACCTGTCTCCTATTCTGACAAAGTTCAGCAAAATTCACAGATTCTTTTCTCTTTTTTTTTGTTTACTTTTCTTCAGGAATAAGGAATTGAACTGATCGGAGTTCTTCATTGCTGAATCTGTAGATCAAATTTATAAGGAGTTACCCAGGGACTTAGCCAGATCTCAGTGTAGAAAACAAGATAGCCTCAGGACAAGGTAATTTTCATCTTTTCCAAGGAATTGACATTGTGGATCCAGATATCTGAAACTCCAGTGGCTCAACACTTACTCCAAAAATCATCTACCTGGTAATCTTTATGTACAGTAATTTAAAGACCTTTCATTTCTCAGAATGAAAAAAGAAATAAAGACTAGATTTCAATTGCCTTCCAAAAATAGTAGCATCTTCTGTTTTCTTTAGGTTGTGTTTTGGGTTTTTGTTTGTTTGTTTTTTGTGTGTTATTTTGGTTTTAATAGGAAAATAGATATTCAGGGATTAAAACTGCTATAAACTATGAGTAATTCCACTGTAATGAAACAATGTAATATCATGTGTGAGAAATAGCAGGATCTCCTTGTGTAGCTTGTCAGTTTACAGTGTTACTGATTGTGTATTTTCGTTACTGTCTTACAAAAGGACACTGGTGAAGCCTCTTGTCTGCAAACTGAATTCAGCCAGCCATCACTCCAGATGCCTCAGTATTCATTCCTTTAACAGCATGGTGAACAGTGTATTTTTCAATCAGCATACCTATTTCCAATCTGTTATTGCAATTGCTCTTACAGTATTACTATTTTATGTGTCATTTTGCCCACCCACCACCAACTGTCTTATTTGTTTGAAATTTTGGCACTTTACAAGAAGTAAAGTAACGAGAAAGACACATTAACAGCAAAATAATTTGTTTGATTCTCTTGTCAAGCTTGGTCCCCTTGCTGGAATAATATCATCTTACAATATAGGCCCTTAATCAGGATTGGTTTAGAATTTTGCTATAGTTCAATTTATATACAAAATTATGTTAGTAGAAAAGATCAGAAATCATCCTGGAAAAGGAGCAAAAATGGGAAAAATAAAGATGTCGCACAGTGAACAAAGGAAAAATAAGAAGTCAATAATGAAAAAGGCACTGATTTTTTTCTCTCGTAAGCAAAATTTATATTAAATTATGTAGTGAAATTTGAGTTGCTCTGATCAATTTGCTCACTGGTAAAATGTATACTACCTGAGATTATTAAAGACAAGTAACTCCTAGTAAAAATGTATTAGTAAACTCTCCTACTGTTAACCGTTAAGATACTCCACTTTTCCTGAATAATTTATTATCAGTTTTCCAAATAATAGGCTATTCCAGCAGAAGTAAATTTTACAAGTATAATACAATGGTAGAAAATTTGCCAATGGAAAGGCAAGAAAAGTAATGTCCCTAATATTATTGAAACGGAGACCTAGATGTCTTTAAAACACTTTTTAAATGCTTACTATAGAAAAAATTATGTGTCAGTATATTACAAATTAAATCTTCAGCAGAGCAAGATTTTAGGAAAGAATACGCTAGGAACTTTAAGAGATTCCTCCCTGAAGTTTAGCAAATACGTTTAGCATTTCTTCTTCAAGAAATTATTGCCCTTCATCAACAAAATTTAATTATTTTATTTTATTTCTACCCACTTGAAACTGATTCCTACAAAATGCCCCTGAACTGGAGAGTCTTCTGGTGGGGGAGGGTAAACAGCTAAAACTGACTGCCAGGATAAATTGGCCAGAATGATTTGGCACATATCCTGAGTTTGCCATGAAAACATGTATCTGTGTGTCAGCTGCACACAAAGGCTCTCTGGCCCCAGAAAAAGCACAGGGATTAGGCATAATGCTGCCTATTTGAGACAAAGGCTGTTCCTTAGTGCAGTGAGGTTAAAACAGACAGCTCATCAGTAGTACAAGTCTATCTGAATTATTTAGTTACCATTTTGAGCCAGAAGGAAATGGTGGCAGATTATTAATGACTTTTGGGGTCTATTCATCTCTTTATTTTGTTTCAGTGAAAGCAGTACTGGAAACATGAAAAGGTGCCAAAATTTGAGATCAGTTTTACTTTAATCACTTACAGGACATAGAAACACTTTCTTATTTCAATGCTAGTTGAAAATTAGAACTGATTTTGATTTATATTTCACTTAGACCTATGAGGTTGCTATTTATGTTTGTAAGTGGGTGCATGACCAAAATGAATGGAACAACTCATATGCTCTAGAAAATAGAAGTCCAAGGATCTACTGGATGAAAACTGTTTTATTGATTTCAAGGGGGTTTAAGTCATTCCTTACAAAATACTTCAGGGAAGAATAGTGATGAGTGTAACGAAATATGTAAAAGATATTAACATAGACTGCAATGCATTCTTGCAATTAGAGATATTCTTGTCAAATTTCAGTGATGGGCAATTTGAGTTAATTTTGCACAGAAATATTTGTGGATATGTAATATCCACAAATATATATAAAAATAGTACTTAGGAACATGTATTTTTAAATTTCTAATTAATTATATATTAATAAAATAACAGCTGGTATATAATTTAAAACTTGGCAGTTGCAAAAATTAAGACTAAGGACACAGTTTCCAATAATTTAAAATCACAGGTTAAGGTGAAGCCTTGTGTTATGTTGATAACAACAGACAAACAGATCCATATAAGGTATTATAGAAATTTCACATTATATTTATTTTTAAAAAAGCTGATTATTTTTCCAGTGCAATTTTTTCAGAATATTTTTGTTGTAATATTTTAGCCAAGTAGAACTCCTGTGTCAAAAATTTCTAAATATTTGTATTTTTCTTTTCATTCTTATTTAAAGATTCAGGTTGTTTCCCCTGGGCCAGAAAAAAAATATTTTAAAACAGTAAAAATAAAATTGCTGCAGAACTGAGTCATTGCAAGTGAGATTAAAAATTAAAAAAAAAAAAATCACAAAAAAAACCCCCTCAAAAACAGGATCATAGTGCATTAGCAACAATGCTTGCAGATTCATCATGGCTCACAACAAAGGTATTTATAAGTGGACCTCCTGCCTCTGTTGCATGCTGTCATTGCTTTGGATTGACTGCTGTTAGATCCCTGTAATCCTGAGCCCTGGGATCTTGTCCTACATGTTTACCCCACTTGGTATGCATGTCAGTACCTATTTCAAATGGAAATGAACTCTAATCTTTGTATGTGTTAATAGAAAAGGGTTTTAATCTCCTAAACCCCATATTTACCGTGGTTTTGTTTTGTTGTTTGGATTTTTTTTAAAATAAAGTTTATAAAAGCTGTGTTCAGAATTTCTTCTTCTATTTGTTAGCTTATCCACTTAAGTTTGGTTAATATTTGGCATTTCTTAACTCAATAGTGTGTCATGGCAATAATATTATGGAATATATTCAAAGATGAGGAGAAGAATAGATTAACAACTACTGGTCTAAAAATTACATTTTAATAATGGAAAGTCTTGTCAACTTTCTTATCTGTAATGCACATGTAAGAATAAAATTTCATATTATAGAAGATTCATAATACATATATAGAAATAATATATGATTGTCATTAATTTGTGAGATTATATTGTCACATAGATGTTATGTGGAGATTAAAACCTAAATATTATTTAATTTAGAAAAGGTTCATTAAAACTATCATATCCCATTCCACTTGAAAATGTGTTGTTGACAACAGATGAAAAACAATGTACTTCTTTTGAAAGGGATAGAAAAAAGTCATCAATATACTTGAGTTCCAGTCCTCACTCCTGTAAGAAAATTCATATTTGCAGTTCCTTTTACCCAACACAATTCTTGAGTCATGTAGGAACTTTGTGAAAATTACTGCTCTTTCCATATTATGGTTCTTATTAATAAATATTTGCATCATCCAGCCGCTTCTTGGAACTTGGTTTCATGATCATTTGTTTGGGATCCCTTTTCCAGTGATTGACCAACCACTGGGTGAAGCACCTTTTCCTCACCTGGTTTTGGCCAGAACTTCCCCTGATGGAGCTTCATTCCAGTTCCTCATGTCCTATCACTAATCACCAGAGAGAGGAGATCAGGTGTTTCCCCTCTTCTGTTCTTCTTGAGGAAGTTGAAGACTGAGATGAGGTCTTTGCTCAGCCTCTTCTTCTCCAAGCTCCAACAAACCAAGTGACGCTGGCTGCTTCTCCCTGCCTTTCACCATCTTGGTCAACCTTTGCTGAATGCTCTCTGATAGTTCCAAGGTCATGTTGGGGACAATAATATAAATGTGAAAATCATGAGAGCAATTTGAACAATGGTGTGACACGATAAGGATACTTTTCCTTAAGAAGCTAGTGGAACACGTAACTCCACCTGGATAGAACCCTATTCCTGGCATAAATTTATTGACATCCATAGGTTGTCATTAGGGAAATGGATCTTCCACTTAAGAAAATGTGTTCTAAATTTATAAAACTTTTAATTTCTGTCCAGTAAAAGTAGTTTCAGCATATTCCAGTCTACTTTATTGATTTTGAGATTACTTTTGGAAGTAAAGGTGATGTGATGAATATGTCAGCCAACTCAGTCAAAACCCCCACTTTTAATATCTGTCATCCAGTGTTTCAGGTTATTTCCCAAGTTCAAGTAATAAACTGATAAACTAAGTATGTATTAGACACAGAAGAAGTACACAAAAGATGATATTGATTTAATTAAAACATTAGATTAGAATTATAACATAATATACAATCATATTTTAAGCTATTTTTTTTTAAGCAAGACATATAGGGGTTAAAATTCTTAGAGCAAAAATATCTTCCTTAGTTCCACATATTTTTCATTTTAAAGTAAATGTGTTAACAAAAAAGGGACTATAACAAACTGTAATTTTAAAGTTTAGCTAAGTTTAAATGCCTTCCAGCATGCTTTATTATTTAATGTAAATTCGTCCCACCCATCCCCCAAGTTAATTTACCGTGCTCTTTTAAGAATTTAACATTTTATAAAGATGAAACATTTGGTGCAACTTTTAACAATTTAAGAGAACAATAGAAGATAACGGTTCTAGGAAATTAATATGTTAAGGGGTTTTTTCAGTTTTTAGTGTCTAATTGTAGTAGCCACAATTTAGTCAATAGCCATATATGGTTCTGCCAGTTTCCAAGATATTATTCTGCATCAAACCCTGAAAGATTTATTCAGTGACGCAAATGCTCATTCACTTGAGTAGCCTTAATTCATATATGTGATCGTATTCAACACATTGTTTTACAATTAATCAAAACACTTGAGTGTCACAAAAAGAGTACCTTCTCTTTTCTTGTGTTTTTGCACAATTTTCTGTACAGGCAAATATTCTTCAGAAACTATTTAAACTGCTTATTATGTATAGCCAAGCATGCCTGTAAAACATTTTGTGTCTCTATTTCTACAGCAATATATATTATTTTTAATCGTTATAATCTGAAGCTTCATTGCTCTTGAGATCAGATTTCTTATACTTAGATAAATATTACTTTGCAAATATATAGAACGAAATGTATAGAAAATATCAATACCTCAAACTTTTGTGGTTTTCAAGTCTGAATTTTGTTAATTATCTTTTGGACATTGTGGGTAAATTGTTCATTATTGCATTGTCATAATGTGGGGGAACTGGATTGCACTATCCCCAAAGATTATGCATTACATCAAAATGGATTACCTAAAACAGGTTGAAAGCCATTTTTCCCATCGTTGCAATTGTCACATTAGTGAAAGAAAACAGTCAGCATTCCATGAGAATTCTATTTCTTTAGAATCTCTAAGATTTCCCAGAAGAATAAATCATATAATCAAGCAAAAATGCCTGGTGTGATCAATTCTGCAACACTGCGTTACTGTTTTTGGAAATTCATTTATGAAATAATTAACTGTATCCATGTTATTCAGTGTTGTCTACATACCTTAATAAAACATGATGACAGCAGGCATTGATCATGGAAGTTTGAACATTATTTTATCGTGATTGTTTTCAATATTCAGTGTGATGAAGTGAACATTCTGGGTAAATCCAGTCACCTGAGAATAAACTTAAGAACTTTAATTACTTTATGAAAATAAAGAAGCATATCACATGTATTTGGTGAATTTCGGTTTTATTAAAAATCTCTAGGATCTGAATTACATTTTATCAATAACACAATATCAATAACAGAATATTTTAATTATCAAAATCTTTAAAATAAAAATAGATTGTCTATTAAAACGCAAGTATGTGCATCGATTTGTGCTGTGTACACACAAATAAAACACACACATATGAATGACATACATACCTTGTGCATGTAAGTATATATATAATGTTGTATTCATGCATAGAAACACACAGCAATTTTGAGCCCTCTAGTGGTAAGAAACCTCTCTGTTAAGAAACCATTAATCTCAGCCTAAGTATATCCACTCTAAGAGGCAAGTGTCTAAATGTCTACAATATGATTATGTCTTCATGTAAGTTCAGGCTATCTCACTGCTGTTGGCATGGGTGTGTAAATACAAATATTAATAACTACAAAGATCTGCAAACCGTGTTATGGTTTCCAGCATGGTAATTTTTCTGCCTTTTCTTTGTTAAAAAATAAAAAATCTATTCTTTATTCTTTTGACACGTTATTGATAATTCGTGATACCTGTTGAAAAAACAAACAAACAAAACCAAAAAACTCCACTCAGTCTCCTGACAGAAACACTCTCTAATAAAAGGAAAATGTTTTCAAATGCAACATCTTCATTCTCAACCTTTCATGACATAGGTACACATGTAATTACTACAGGGAAAGGAGGAAAAAAAACCCCCTCATTTCCTTTTGGGGAAGTTTTCACAACATATAACTTCAGCCATCTAAAAGCTAGGTTTCTAGGCTAAGCTGGTTGTTTGTACTCACCTTGCTGTCACTGGAGACAAATAAGTTGTTTGAGAATGAGTTGTCTTGTAAAGGTGCCTGGGAGAGAGCTGGAAGATAGGTGAAATATTTATGGATGCAAGGGTCTCTCCATTCTTCAAGGAGACCTAGATAGCAAACTTGGAATCTATGTTTTCTTTTTTATAAGGCTGAAAAATAATTATATACGAATCCTAGATTTGAGCAACATTGAATAACACAATAATAAATACTATTGTTTATAGCAATACTTATATAATGCATATCTACTATAAGATGTAATAAAATATTAATTTTTATATTATAATACTATATTAACAAATGAATCTCAGACAGGTTAATCTACTACATAGCAAAATCATTTTGTAAGATTACTACTACTTTGAGGAAACTCCAGAATAACATTCAGAAGTGGTTTTTTTCTGGTGCAGGATAGATTTGATGGTCTCCAGGGATAAAATTTGCTTTCATTTTCCTCTAGGACTCAGTTTAAATATTTGTTCAGGATGACCATCCATACCTGAGACCTTATGAATTCTGCAGCTGACCTTCAGGAAATTTCTTCAGGAAATTTCTGCAAGAACAAAGGAGCACAGCTATTCAGTGTGGTAAAATTTCTAAGCTCTTTTCTCAGGGAACTCTTACGAGAAGGATCTTAACTATAGCATTTATTCCCTCTATCCAGAGTCCCATAATCTTGTTGACTCTCAAGAAAATGAAAGTGTAATTGACTGGTGACTTCAAAAGGTGAAAAAATTACAGAACTGCAGAATGGCTCAGGTTGGAAGAGACCACAGTGGTCATCTGCTGCAACCTCCCTGCTCCAGCAGGGCCATCCTAGAACGCGTGGCACAAGACTGATCCTGACAGTTCTTGAATATCTCCAGTGAGGGAGACTCCACAACTCCCTGCACAACCTGTTCCAGTGCCCGGTCACCATCACAGGAAAGAAGTTCTTCCTCATATCCTGGTGAAGCTTCCTGTGCATCAGTTTCTGCCCATTGCCTCATGTCCAATTGTTTGGCAGCACCAAGAAGAGCCTTTAGATAAGAATACTAAACATTATTATGAGATTTGAAATGCTAAGGGAAAAATAAATTATAAGTTAAACCATTGCACCTTTCTTTTTAAAAATCCATTTTCTAGTAGAAATTAAAGATTCAGGAAAGTAATACAACTTATCAGTGCAATGCTTGGGATAAACAATCCTAAAATAAAACTTCTCAAAATCAGAAGTTATTGGTTAGTTATGAAAACTTTATAATAGTATATGATGTCTGGATAAAAGTGCTAGTGGGCAAAATAATCTTAATTGTCTCCAAGAAAATGTAGCAATTGCTTTGGCATGAGTAGACTATAATGATAAAGATGTTTTAACGTGTCCTTAAGCAATCAGGAATTCTTGATGGCAGACCAATGAAAGAGAAAATTAAATTTAAAGACTGCTGGTGCAAAGTCATCAAACCAAGATGTACTTCCTGATCTTTTGCAGCTGACATCATTATTATCCTTCCTGCATCTTGCAATTATTTCATCAGGTCTACTGTAGACTAAGATACTATTCATTGATGTTTTTCCCTGTGACACAATGTCCCTATGTGGAAAATCACACTTCATGTGCCACACAACGATAAAATAATTTTAACACCTTAAATAAAGAACTACTTAAACTGCCACCAAATGAGCATGGTTGAGAATATAAACCATACACCAGAGAAAAAAGACAAAGACAACAAAAATTCAGTTTCCACCCTCTAATACGTACTACATCCTAAAGCTTCCATCATGTGTTTAAAAGACATAATCATGGCAACAGCTAAACAAGGTTCAATTACTGTATGGGCCATTTGCTTAGAATTTGAACTTGATCCTTGCAGGTCCCTTCCAAGTCAGAATATTCTGTGTCTCCATGATTCTTGCCACACAATATTGATTAATAAGGGTGGGAAAGGGCAGTCTGTTGAATTTCCTGTGATTTCATGACTGAGGTAGCAGGTGCTAGAGTAGATCTTGAAAAGTACCCCTCTTGTTCTCACATGATTTGGAAACAAATGCAGAGGCCAGAACAGGCAGCTGAGCAATAGATTGCCTCTGCTGTTCCATGTCATGTCTGTTGTCCAGTAAGGCTAGCAAGGAAACAGCAAGATTTTATGATGTAAGACATAACTTTCATAGAGTCTCTACAGCCTCTAATATTAAATAGGGTCAAGACTTCATCTGAAGAACTTGAACTGAATGCATTTCAAAGATATTACTGATATGCTTTTCTATTATAGTAATTTTTATGGTTGTGTGCAGAATCATAAATAATATGAAACATCTCACTACATGCTCCAAAACAATTGTTTTCTAAGATTACGAGAGGATCCCTCTGTGGACATCACCATATGATACACTATCTATACCTTCCTGAAAGGGCTGGTCCTTCATTATCAGCAGCTGAATAATAGTTTCTTGTGGACCGCTATTCTCTTCTACTGTTTCAATTTCTGCATGTCATTAAGGGCCAGGAGAGATCATCTACAGTTTGAAAAGAAAAAAGAGGAAGATGCTCCCAAACAAAACCACGTTTCTGCATCGGCACTGAATTCCTCTGTTGCATCTACAGGTTTCTGTCTTTGATATTTGAGAACTGAGTTGTCAAACTCTTTTTAAGAAACATTTTTGTAGTTTATTTATAGATTTACAGAAGTAATCATATCACAGCAAGGGAAATCTTATAAAAAGATACTCAAAAGCCTTATCATTAAAAACTAGTAAGCAACATCTTGCTGTGAAACAATCATAGAATGTCCTGGGTTGGAAGGAGCCTTAAAAGATCATCTGATTCCAATCCCCTGCTGTGGACAGTGACATCTTCCACTAGATCAGCTTATTCAGATCAGCTGAAAGCTTCAACCCATACACAGTAACACCACACCTCATCAGAAGGCTTCAGATGTCCACCCATACAGAGTAAAATCACATCACTTCAGAAGGCTGCAAGCATCTGCCCTTCTTGTTCTTCAGCCCAGCCTTTTATGCCCCTGATGTTGATGCATTGCACTGTGTGCCCTCTGTTCCCTTTGGTGGTTGGTCAGTGTCCCTGGGCACTCCATGGCTCATTGCTGTCAGTGCTGCTCACCTGCTGCTCACAGCTGTGCCCATTGGGATGAGGCTGGCCCCAGCCCCACTCCCAGTCACCACAAACTGTGTGCCTACACCTCACTACACTCACAGAATTTTTATTTTTTTTAAACTATCTAATCTAAACCTACTCTCAGTTTAAACCATTCCTCCTTGTCCTGTCGTGTTCTCGTAAAAGATCCTTCTTCATTCAGGTACTGGAAGGCCACAATCAGGTCACCCCAAAGCCTTCTCTTTTTCTAGCTGAACAAACCCAATTCACTTAGCCTTTCCTGATAGGCAAATAATCTTATTATATAATTCTAGAATATATCTGCTTGCCTTCTTATTGCCTATGCCCGTATGTACATATTTGCTCCTAATAATGCTTACTGATTACCCGTTTGATTTACGTATTTTAATATGCCTTATACTTGCCAAAAAATATGTGCCTGACATCACAGCTCTTCAAATTCTCTACTATTTTGTCAAGCTAAGACAAAAACCCTCATAGATATAACCTGACTAAAAAAGAAAGCACTGAGCTTCCTGAAGACCAGACAATCAATTGGACTTGGTATGAGTAGTGCACTCCATGATTAGAAGGAGTGTAAAACTCCTCAGTTGCTCTGCAAAGTGAGCTGGGCAGAAATTTTTGCAAAGTGAACTGAAGAAAACAATAATTTTCAGTTATTTTTTCACACTATCATAACTGTGGTCCTTTCTCTAAACACCACCAGTTCTATCCCCTAGAGGAGAGTAAAAATCAAAAATCATTAACCAAAACATGTTAATGCAGGTGTATATTAAGTGAAACAAAATTTCTTGGCTTTACAGCCGAAATTCTGAAATGTTATTATACATAGTGTGCTGCTCTGAGGTGCACAGACGAGATTGTGGAGAGGAATAAAGTCTGCTTCAACTTTAAAATTCTCTGCTTTTCCTTATAAGCCCAAAAGCATAATGGGGACTGAATCTTATTCTCAAAGACTAGAAAGGACATCATAACTATTCAGGGCAGCCCTCTATATTCTCCATTAGTAGAATGTCTTCCACAAGTTGGAAATTCCATCTAATTGTGCTTTAATGAAACCATAACCATTCCAAGCCTTCCTATAATTCCATGTATTATTCTAGAAGAATTAACCTAATTTCAATTCCCTGTAATTACTTTGTGTTCTTTTTCTGACTTCAAGGTCCAAAAGCTCACTTCTGTCAGATATAAATCCTACATGTAAACACTTATACTCATTTACCAACCCATCTCTTCAACTTCCCTTCAATACACCAGATAAATTTAATTACTTACACTTCACACTGTAATGCAAGGTTCACAGTTCTGTAATCTTGGTTTTGGGGCTGCTGGGTTTTGATTTGGTTTGTTGGGTTTTTTGGGGGGTTGAGGTTTATTTGGGGGGGATGGGAGGAAAGGGATGTTGGGGGTTCTTGCCAGCTTGGGAGGTTTTTTTGCATATGTTACCCAGAATTTCTCATCTTCACTCCCCTTTATTATCTATTCAAATATTTTTTTTTAACTTTCTGTTCACAGGAGCACAGAAAGCTCAAACCAAGGATGTGATCTATGGTAATGCTTAAAATCTAGTTCTAGTCATTTTTATTTCAAGACAGCTTTGATATTCTGTAGATACAAACCACTTTCATGAATTCATGACATATTCCTCTTCAGCTGGGCAGATTAAATAAATTTTTTAAAAACCTTAATCACTTGATTTGGATTACCATAATTGTAACCATCCATTGCATTTTATTACCCTACCAATCTAATAATTAAATTATTATATGTATAATAATTTTCAAACTGTATACAATATACACTGATAAAGCTAGCTTCTTTTTAGCAATTTTCATAATGTGAACCCCTGAGTTCCCTATTTCATTGTAAAAATAAGAATTATCATGTAATAAATCCATTTTTTTTTTTGAGTTGCATGCAATTTATGAAAGTATTTTATTTGTGCATGCCCTCCAAGGATCTGGAAAACGGGACTACAAAATATAGGTAGCGAGAGTTTAGAACTGGAACAAAGAAAGGTATCCAAAATATCCTAGATATCAATAACAAAACAGTTTCTAATCCCACTACATCACGCCTATCAATTTCATAACGTAAAAGTATTTGATTCAAAAAGCTTTTACTTCATGTAGTAAGTGAATTAAATCTAAGTGTACATATAAACTCTATTTGCCATCCCATACCCTAGTCAAAACCAAAACCAAACAGAGAGGTAGGTCACAAAACAAAAAAGGCAAATAAAAAGGACAGTCTGAGTAGTAGTAATTATAATCTCTAGTTCATTACCAGAAAAGTTACAAATTAACAAATCCATTATGTATCTGAAATGATGGGTGGGATAGTTAATTTCTTATTCCCTATTATATCCTTTTGTGGACAGTAGGACAATTTTTGCAAATCTCACTCTTTCCCAGTTTTCCAAGATAAGTTAAAAATTGGCAATGATTCATTAGTTCCTTTGAGACTTCTGGGCATAAATTACTTAGCAAGTTCATTTGAAACATTCTCATATGGGAGTAGATGTTGTCTTATCAGTGCTTTATTTCAGATAGAAAATGTTATGTTTCCACCAACTACCGAATGGTTTGGCCCTAAACCAGCCATTATCTCAGCTTCTCTTACTCTAAATGAACTTACAACCTTTCTGAGAAAGATACGACACAATGTTCAACCCTCCTTTTTCCTAGTAGATAATTCTGTAATCTTAGAGCTCAGATGAAGTAAAAACATTCAGTAAATTGTGTACATGCTTCTTTCTCAAACACAGCTTTCTCAAGGAGCTCCTCTCTCGTTCCCTGTCCTCTACAGGACTTTCCTTCCCACCTGAGCCTCTTGGCAAGGAGTCAGAGTCCCACTTCTAAAAGAAAAAGAAAAGCTAATCTTATTTTGTGTTTATCTAGTTTTCTCCCAGATAATGCAGAAATATACACTGAAAAATCCATATTTTAAATTGTTCTCTGCCATGCTGATGGCTTCTTATAAGCTGTGACTTGATTAGACAAAACAAATGACTTTGTTAATATGTTGAGGTTGGGCTATTTTAAAAAGAGAGGCAAAAAAGAAAGGGCTCAGAGAAGCTACTTTCTTCATTGAAAATGTTGTCTAGGGAGTTTAAACTGGATGTAATGTTAATGTTTTAGAGCAGTACTTTGGCAGGAAGACACTTTTAGTATGTGATATTTCAAAATCTGGAAAACATTCCTACATGATATTACATATTTTAGAGACTCCCTGTGCTGATAGTGTTTTGTTGATACTTTTATATGTGTTTGGATGTTTTTGTTGGCATCTGTAAATTCCAGAATTATTTCTGCTATCAACAGAATAACAATAGGAATGCCTTAACACTGCTCTTTTCTTTTTGCCTTATTTTTTTCCTTCCACTAAAATAGATATAAAAACATCACACCAAGTTTGGGGAGACAACTGATTTTTTTTAGAAAGTTCCCAGTTTCATAGTGGTTTCTTTGGCTATAATCAATGATTCTTCAAGAATTAACCAACTATACAGGAATTTGCAAATAAAGGCTAAGAAATCTGGTGACTACATCTGGGAAGAGAAGAAAGGTGATCATCTGGGGAAAGGATTTTGGCTGAAGACAGAGTAATAGAATAAGAATGCCGTGGGAATGGAGAGTGAAAAAGGAAGGAGAGATGGAATGAGTTAGCAAAATTATTGCTGTCAGCTGACCTATAAAATTCTGAAATCAGAACAAACTGAATAAACTGAACAAAGAGAAGAAGCAGGACAGATTTTTCAAAGAAAAAAGTGGCATTGTAAGACAAACCGGGATGAGGAAACTTTGGAAGGTTTGCTAAATAAACAGTTAAAAAGATAGGAGTAAGATAGAAGTGTGAAGACCAAATCAAGGACAAAAGAAACTGAGTTTGGATGGAGAAATTAAATAAACACAGTTATTATCAACCTAATAGTTATTGGTACATTTTGCTTAAACCCAAAAAATGTGTTTCTCTTTGAGTCTTCATTTTTTCAGTTTAATGTAAAGGAAAATAGATACAAAATTATTTTAAAAATAATACATTAAAAGGATAGGATAGATAAGACCTTGAACAACCTGGTGTAGTGAAGATGTTCCTGCCCATGACAGAGGGTGGGACTAGATGATCTTTAAGGTCCCTTCCAACCCTTAAGGTCCTATGATTCTATGATGTTAGGAAAGCAAGCTAGAGCACTCAGATCTATATTACAGATATTTACTACCAAACTTAAGAGAGTCTACATTCCCCACTCTGCCAAACCAAAGTACTGTGATACCAGCTTTGATTAGATCATGCTCTTCTGCTCTTTCCACAGAAAAAAACTCAGCCAGATTATCAGTGTATTGTATGTATGAAATTAAACCTTAATATACATAAAACAACAGATTATTGAATATCTTCAGGACTACAAAAAAAACCCCCAAAAACATAAAATAAAACATAAAATATGAACTAATATACTTAGGTCTTCAACAGTCTCAAACTTACATGTGTTTTTCTAATTATTCAGACCTAAATTAAATACTAAGTTAAAATAAAGTAAAATTAAAATATCAGAGAACTGTATTTTACACTTAGACTTTTGAAAAATCCAAATGAGAGCAATTTCTATTAATTCTTTTTCAGACTTCTTATTTAAAGGCAATACTTTCCACTCTGAATACACTCTTTTTATGTAGGATAATTTAAAGTGATTTCAAAGTATCTGAGTGTTTTAAATCTCTTCATCCTATTTTCATACTGATTTACTGTGATTTTTCTGATCCATTAAGTTCATTTAATCAACTATATTATGATAAAACTAAAAAAAAAATTGACACCAGTCAAAGCTTTTTCCAAACATTTTAATATGTTTTTTAAAAAAGCAAACTTTTTGAAACAATGGCTTCACCTCTCTACAATGGAGTGAAATAATGCATCATTGCTCTGAAGTTAGTATTTTGAATGTCTAATAATTCTTAGGATGGACTAAGAGCATCATAAGTATTATTAGACATTCTTAATATTCATTTTTATGACTAAGTTCTTTTCCAAAATGGCCAATTTTAAGTTATTCTAATTTTTAAAATAGCGCAGCACTAGGAGAAATTAAAAGGAAAAAGGCATGATACTGTATGTGTAGAAGTAGAAAGACAGTGAACAAATAATGATGGACTCACAAGACATTGGCCCAGATACAGAGGAAAAAATACTTGATGCAAGCAGTAAGGTTTAATTAGGCTGTAACTTTTAACAATTGAATTCAGCTGGGACGTGTCCTGCAGTAACTCAGACCACAAGGGTGAGCATTACTTATGCTTCCACTCATGGACAGCTGCTGCCAGTATTCACCACTTCACAGTCAGCCAGTTTCTAGGACCTCACATGTAAGAGAGCTGTGAAAGCTGTAACCCCATTTTCTCTTCTTTAGATATGGCCTTTCTTTCATCTTCTTTAACTCCATTCAAGCTGCCAAGATGTGACAATGCGTGCAGCGCTCTAACCCACTCCAGCAAGCTGTGGCTATAGGGATGGCAGAAATACCTACCATTTGCATTCTGGAGGCATGAGAAATGCTCCATTCCACTTCCAAAGAAAGTGAAGGTGCAGTGTCCATATAATTGTAAATTTTAATTAACATAGTAATTACTATCAACAATAATTGTAATAATAATTCTGTAGTAGCCATATCGGAAAGAAAGGGTTCAGTCTGGTGGTGAAGATTTTTGTTGCCTTTTCCTCATGCTGGAGATTAAAAACTGAACACAAAAGAACAGAAAATAAAGGTGTTATATTTGGGCACTTATTCCTTGACAGTTTTGCTAGATATTCTATTCTTATTATTTGAGTGGGCAGATTAATGGCTGCACAGTGCCTACATAAACCCCTATAATGATGTTCAAAGTCTTTTCCATAGGCTGTCTTTGTATTTCTCTCTCTCTCTCTCTCTCTCTCTGCTGGTACAACTGCCTATGAGATGCTTGAAACACACAATCCATAGTAAACAATGAATAGGAGAATAAATTCTGTTAAATTCCAAAGAATATTGCAAATCAAATTTTTCTCATTATTTCTCATTAAAATGTAATCTTCTACAGTGTATCTTAAATAAAAGTTGACAAATTATTTTAAGAAATTTGTTAGCAGATGCCTAAGATACAGCTTAGCAATTTTATATATATCCTTAGCTAAGAAATTAGACTGCAGAATATAAAAAATAAATAAATACATCTTTAATCTCTACCGTTTTAAAACTACAATGAAGAAAGATGGAATAAAGCAAAAAAGTAACCTGCAAAAAAGACCTACAAATTTCTTGTCTCTTAGGTCAGAGCATAAATACAGTAGCAGATTTGCCTACTCCTTTCCTGAGAGTAAGATCAAATTATAAGTATTTATAAAAAAGCACAGCCTTTGCTATTTGGAAGTTTTCAATGGGTAAATCTCATAGTATTTTTATTTCCTTTTGTCAACATAGGGAATGGCTCCTTTTCTCCCTCCTGGGAGGAATTTTTCTCTGCTTTTCTATAAAAATGACTAGAACCAGTGAACATCTGAAGCAGGAAAATAAATAAAATCTAAGAAAAGTAAAAAGTTTGAAGGCAACTGGAAATTGACAAATAAGAGCAGAAAACTATGGCAGTTTGCCAACCAGCTGCGAAAACTAATTCAGCTTTAGATAAAGAGATTTTAAAGGGGAAAAGGACAAGAAAACTTCAGAAAAAGGAAGAATAAAGGAGCAAAGAATAAATCCTTAGAGCTGTGTTAAAGAAGAAACATAGGCAGTGCTTTGTTGTTTTAACTGCAGAACTGCAAGAGGGGCTTTTCATTGAGACTTTGAATAGCACCAAAGAAACAGGCAGAATAAAGTGGAAGCACTGAAGTTTTCCTTAATGCAGTAGCTTATAGACAGCCACCCAAAAGGGATTTAAAATAAGCTTTTCTAGACAAACAGAAATTATTAATGTCAGTTAGAGTTTTCTTTGCTAGTCTACATATGGACATAAGAACAACAGTGTTACACACAGTCCTGTCTACAAATTCCTGGTGAAAAGTGACTGAGATTGTTAGACAAAGAAAATTAAGTAGTTGAAAATATCAATGGGGGCCATCTTTCCCTGGAATAGAAAAGTATTTTATATCATCTGCAAGATTATTTTTCTTTTTAGGTACATCATATTTTTTATTTCATAGTCAGAGAGCATGTAAAAGAATGAAGTGATGAGTGCTGTCTGGTTACAACAGCAGACCAAAATAGCAAGCTGGCATATAAAATAGCATGAAGGAAGGTGGTCACAGGCTTGTCTTCTCGTCTGTCACTGGGCCTTTTCATCAAGCTGTGAATAGCAAGTCAGCATGACATACAGCTGCTGGTTATTGTGCAGAGATCTAATGACTGCGTCTACTGTGCCCCACTGCAGCATACTCAGAAGTTCCCTTAGGACAACATCTCCTGACCAGTCAGACTATGCAGAGCGTATGGGCCGCTCAGGGGCCCTCCAAACACCACCCAGAGCTCACAAGAGGATTCCCTGAGAGTGCCAGGCTCTGAGAGTGAGCTCACACATGCCCTCTGTGTGAACCAGATCCTTTCACCTCCATTATTCACGGCGTGACTGCTGCATGAAATTCCCAGGGCAGCGTAGCATGACTCTGCAGCTTTCATCTGGCATGGGCAGGGGACACCAGCTCTTTCACATTACAGCATGCACCTTAGGCACATACAAATTCTGGCATTAAGAAGGCAAGGGCAATCTTGGCTTGCATCAAATAAAAAGACTTGACATGTGTAACTGCTATGAAAACTGAAGTCCCTCATTTCCAACAAGCTTAAGCAAATGAGGGATTGAAGCTATATTTTATTTTTCATGGCTACATTTTCCAACAGTCAGCTGCTTCAGAATAGCGATAAAATTCCTAATGATAATTGGTTTTCCTTTCAGAAGTTTCTTTGGCAGTTTTTGTCTGCTTAATAGTTGTTCTGCCACTCATCAGTGCTGAAGGCTATGCTTTCACTGGGGTATAACAAGTGAGTATGTTGCCTTTGTGCCTTCCATGACCCGCAAGATTCTAAACTTTGTCACCATCCTCATTTTCTCTTGTCTCATCCCGTTCCTAATTTTTCATTCTGTATTTCTACTAATGCTTCAAATTAGATATTTGGGACTTTCTGAATAGAAAGTGCTTTAATTAATCTTTTGGCATATTTTTAATAAATATTTCTTCCCTTGGGTATTCATATCTTACAATAAGTATGTTATTTGAATATGTCCCAGCTGTGTGAGTGAAACATACCCAATGATGAACTGCAAGAGAAGGAAAATTATTCAAAAAATGTCATTTTTGTTCACATCCTCCCTATAACATAGAATTTTTTTGCAAAATCTTTTTGGTACATCACCAAATTGGGGGTGGGGGAGGTGGGGTGGAAGAGAAAGAGGAAACAAATTATTTGACAAAACATCTGGGCTGGAAAATTAATCTCACAGGTTTCAAATGGCATTCTTCCCATCAATGTCAGTGAGTCCATCAGAATGTCTTCCAAATTATTATCTGTCATTTGTGATGAGGAGTAAAAAGCCCTTGAGTAAAGACAATTTTTATATGGCATTGAGAGTACTTACACCACTTGGTAATGGAAAGGAATTTTATTATCATCTGCTCTAGCATTTAAATGCTGTTATTTGTAATTTGTATGGTAAAGATACTGCTAGTAACTAAATGAGAATTTGTGAGTCATGAAAAAATAACAGGAAGGCATCTGTTATGACTTTCCATCCTGTTATTCTAAGTATTTAATAATAATTGCTGAAAGTGACCAGGGGTGTCTGTCATTCCATTGTTCCATCAGACAAATACTTCCACTGACATTAAGGCTTTGACTAATGTGAATAAGAGTTTGTGGACTCAAACTTTGCTTCCCCAGCTAAAGATCTTAATCTGTCAGTGACCAAATCACAGCTCTGGAACCACAGGAAGTAGAACTGTTGGAAAAGTGGCTGCCCATGTGTGCATCAAGTTCAAAACATTTTACATGTGTTCCAGGATGGTGGGGGTGTTACTGGCACTCTTGTCATCTCCCAAATGCATAAAATCACATTTACACCATATGGATTCTGAATTCCTTTTTAATATGGATGCTCATGCATGATTCACTACTGTATTACTTCTGGACTGTTCGTTGAGAAATAGCATGCCATATTGTTATAATAACGTAACCTTATCTCTGATTGTAGCAGAGATAAGAGTTCCCTTTTTTTTGGTTTAGATTTGTCAGACCATAAAACTGAAATGTTTGTGTTGCCTTTAACAGTATCTAATTAGTAACTGTTCATATTCAACAACTTTCTTTATTTTTGTTGGCTTGAGTTACACTGTGTTTTTTTGAAAGTGTTCCATGAACTGACTTTTTGTACTTACTTTAAAACTTTGTTATATTTTGGATGACAAAGTAATTTTCATTTCTATATTTTTAACCTCCTCTATCTAACTTTTTACTTTGATTTTTCTCTACAGAATTGCATATGCTTACTCATTTATTTTGATAACATTTAATGGAAATTTGCATTTTCATGTGGACACCCTAATACTTTTAGATGAGTTGTGTTTGCTTTCCTAAAGATCATTCTAAAGGCTGGCCCTCTCCAGTCCCCTTTAAAAGTCATTAAACTCTGTCTCTGGGATATAGCTGTGACCTTAGGAGGTGAACAGATTAGCAAAAAAATGAAACACAAATAATTTGCAGCCATGTCAGATAGCTTTGATGGTCTCTGTAAACCACACTGGAGAATACTCTTCTCCATCACTCAAACAGAGAGATCAGGTGCTGCAAGGATTGACTTCTTGGAACTGTATTTTTTGCATCTTAAAGTTACAGATGGAAGCTGAAGAAATGTATAAGATGAGCATCTTGTTGAGAGTAGTTTGATAAGATTTTTCTACCTGTGGACCAATTTGATAAATTTTTATAACATTTTGCAAACCTTTTTGCTCTGCCTGTATTCATGGCCTGCTGTGTCTCCAAATCAGAGCTAGAAATTACTTCATCCTTTTTTGGATACTTGATGTTTATCATGAGGGCCTGAATTTTCTGTACCATGGAGAAATCTTTAAAGAATCTCTTCAAAATATTTTCCTTCTAGCATATTTAAACTTTGAGAGCTTTGAAAATGAATGGGTGGCAAGGGCCTTGGAGCTATCTAGTTAAAAAACAAACAAAAGGTAGCAGAGGCATATGAATTATAAAAGTTCATCAGAAATGCAGAACTGGAAAACCCCTATAGAGAATTTAAAGAAAAAAAATTAATTACTTTGAACATACTAAGATTGCATTTATTGGCTTTTCTTAATAAAATTACAGCTGAACAACAAGGCTATTTCATTTTTTGAAAAAATAATATTAATTTTTTTTAGACAAGAAAGCTTTTTAAATGATGAAAAACCTGATTCCTTTCTATTAGTTGAAGGAACTAAATCAAATGTAAATCTCACCAATAAACTCACTGCTGGAATGTAAGTCTTAATCCATGCCAGTGGAGCACTGCAATATTTAATCTTTTTTTTGACAATCTGCATCATTATTTACAAATCACTAAGTGTAGAGATGTACAAAGCAACTGCAGGAACTAATTTTAATTGCAGCTGGTTTTTGGTAACATATCTTACCTGCATCAGAGGCTTCAGCTAATAAACAAGCAATTTTCTACCTAGTTTTTCTTGCTATTTTTTCCCTCTTTTATGCTTCATGAAAGGTAGAGCGCTGCCAGTGTTCTACCATTCTAGCAATGTATGGAATATCCTAAAGCACAATATATAATAGAAATACTGCTTGTTCAAGTTAAAGTTATTGATTTGTTTCTTTGTCAAACTTAACACATTTTTATATTTTATCCCCAAGGTTTTTGGTTTACTACCTAAGCCATTAATATTATCTGTCTTTTAAATTATTTTTCAAATTTCTTTGGACATTGATAGGATACAGTATTAGTTTTGTAATCTGGAAGTCAGTTTTTTCAACTAAGTAAAATATTTTTTAAAAAACATAACTCTATCAGAGAATTCTAATAGGTTTATAACTGTATTAGTTTAGAGTTGAGCAGGCTGAAAATGTTCATAAAATTGGCATTGCTATTGGAAAGTACAAGAAGCATCTTCTCCTCCTTTTCAGTGCATTTCTGTTCAGCAGTACCTACAAAGGATTCAGTGTGCCCATCACACAGGTACTGGATGTAGGAGCCTAAAGCCTGCTTAGATTATGCTCTGAAACCTTGCAGTGTCTCAGGATCTCTGCTTCATATTCCTGTTGTTCAGTATCTTCTATGTAGATGCAAATTAATAGCAAACCAACTCATATGCAGAGCATAATTTTTGTATTACAAATTAATACATATTTTCCTCATCATTTAAGTAAATTACTGATTACGACAATTAAAAATTCTTCTTTTCCTAAGAGACGTATTATAATTGGTAGCAATATATCAGTTAAGATATTTTTGCAAATGTGCCTAAAGGCGCCATGCCAGCCCGGTGGTTGTAGCGCTGGGGTTTCCATGGGTGTCTGGCACTCACTGCCTGTCCCAGCCCCTCTCCTCTGGGCAGGGACAGCCCCCAGGGCTGGGCCATGGCAGGGGAGGGCAGTCCCAGCTGGGGTCCCCCCATGGGGGATGCTCAGGGCAATGCAAGCACTCGGTGCTGTCAGAGCCATTCCAGTTGGAGTGCAATGGTCTTTCCGGCTTTGCTGTCTTGTCAGGTGAAATGTCATCTACAGTAATTGCATCAATGGTATTAGTGGAAATTCTTATCTTAGCCTGTCCGTGATGTTTCAGATGAATAAGTGAGTTTATATACTCTCTATGATTTAGTGCACATAGTCACTGCTGCTGTTACAGACTTGTACTTAAAAATAACATATCACTCCCACAATTTTTTTTTAGGATCCTTTAAAATAAAAGTGAATATTTTTGAATTTTTTTCTATGTATTCATTAGTAATTTTGAATAAATGACTTTATGAATTTCACATTACAGATGACAAGATAAAGCACTGTTACCATTTTTTTGATCTGTAGGCACATCAGAAATCTTAAGTCCTTACATATATAGAATTATTCACATGAGTTTGCTTCTTTCAGTTGATTTATTAGTCAAATTAATTTGTTACTTATATGTTGCTTTATCCTTAATAATTTATTAAGGCAACCCCTTGCACTAAATAATCTTTAGAACTGATTACTAAAAAATAAAAATATAACCTATGTTTCAACACAAAAAAAAGTCTTTGTGTAATACTATTTGTCTGTGCAGAGTAAATAAAAAAATTATTTTTAATAGGTACATGCAGTTCTTCAATTTGGTAGCTGCTTTTGCCCACGCTACCCATGCCTTGTGATTCATTGAGGTCTAAAAAATTGCTCCCAGAACATCTGATATACTGTTTTTATCCAATTAAGTCAATAGTCACAAGGATTTGGAGTTCTCCATTAATACTTTGTGGTACAAAATTGGTTGATACTAACCTGTCAGCTCAAGTGGATTAAAAGCTGGATGTCATTAGTAGGTTGTGGAAACACTCTTAATCCATTTTAGAATGAAGCCAGACAGGTTAGTTTAAATCATCTTAGCTGGGTTTCAATTAGCCTAAACCCATACTATGTACCAGTATGATGACATCCATATATGTCTTTTTAATCTATATTTGCTTCAGCAGTTTCTTTCTCACATGCATTAGTCAGCATCTCTCTTTTGAGCATAAGTGCTCTCCCCTGTCTGCCAGCTGAGCTGCTCTGTGCACTCATATCTCGCCCACTGCAGTCAAGTTATCAAAATGTGATTATCAGTTCAAGTGTTTCTAAAATTCTTTATAGGGAAGGTGCCACAGAGCTTATATGAGACTAAATTTAAAAATTTTAGTTCATTATTTGAGCTACATTAATTTTCCTCCTTGCATCTAAAAAGTTACATTTGACAGAAAGAAACTGCATTTAAGTGTTACAAACTGTAGGGAATACTTGCCTGGGATACTTCTGTGTGCCTCCTTAGATATCAGTGGACCTATACTGATACACATAACTGAAAGTAGAGCAGGAGCATCATAACAGTGGAGAATGCATCAAAATCCCTCATGTTCTGGATATTTATGGAACAATATTAATTCTTCTGTCCCCTAATCAAAACTACCCTATAGAAATTGTTGGAAATAATTTGCCACTCAAGCAATTTACTGTCATCACTTTGGGCAACATTCTAAGTTACTATCCCCTTATTTACTGAGGGAAAACATATTAGATGCGTTCTCATCTCCTACAGCTCCATATGATCCCCCCTGTAGTGACGTGACATGGCCACACACTTTAAACACTTACACTCAGAAAGCAGCACCTCAGACAGCTCAACCCTTTTATCTGATGATGGATCTCTCCTTCAGGCTCATCTCCTTTTATGCCCACCACCACTCTTAATCTGCTTTCTCTCTTGTTATTGCCCAGTGATTCACTTGGTCATTAACCTTGTTATCATTCCAAGGGGGCCTTGGTTACAGCTGTTCTGCAGCTTCTCAACCACTCACTCCTCGAGTCCCAGAAAGTGAAATGGTCGCTGAGGAGACATCACAGGAAACAGCTTAGGCTGGCTCCCAGCTATCTTGTACACTATTAGATATAAACTAGGCATGAGAGGTTACTTTTTGCAAACCCTGCATCATCTGAGGCCCAGTATTAAAACACACCTGATTTTTAGTGTTTGACAGTGTTCAAGGATAAGACAGCAAAGTAACCAAAAATCCTAAATGGCTAATATAGCACTTAAACTTCATAATAGTTGGCTGGTTTAGAGCAGCAAGGATAGGTATTGAATGGATTCAGGAGAGGGATAGAAGGAGAGAAGGAATGACCCAGCAATGTCAGTCTATTTCATGGACTGATACAAACAGTGGCCCTTAAATTACAACTTGCTGTTGCTAAGTTTCTATCCTGCTCTGTGTTTTCTGTCCCCTGGAAGGTGATTCTTTTGAATGAACAAATGAACATTTTTGGATTATATGTGCATAAACAAAAATTTGGAGCTATATCTGCCTTCAGATGGAGGTTTTTTTCACTGGTCACGGTTCTGGGAGCCAACCTAACACTGGTGGAACTGGACAAGGTAAGGCTTCTTTCATTTTTCAGTCCTTGTGGAAATGTATTTTCTCAGCACTGCAGCCATCACCATGTGATCTAAAACACAGTGAAGCCTGATTCCTCAGAAGGAAGGGTTCTGCAAGTGTCAGCCCTGCAAACATTATCCATCCCTTTGGGCCAGTTAGTAATGCGATTCAAATTGCAAATCTTTATTAGCCCAACTTACTTTCACCAATGGGAAATTAAAATTTCTTGTTCTCTAAAATATTTGTATAACTATATAAAGTCGTTTTCTGTTCCATTTTCTTTCTTCAATTCCACTGGATCTTCCTCCCTCTTCTTTATTGTAACTGGAAATTGAGAATCAAAGAATCTTCATGATTTATTTTGATCGTGCATAATTTTAAAGTTAGAGCAAAATTTTAGTAATTTTAATAACTTTCAGGCATAGAAAGTTTTGATTTTTTTAAAAAAAAGAAAAGAATATACTAAAATGTGCTTATCAGTGCCTCTCTCTTACTGCCTAGTTCTGCAGTACTTTCTTTGAATTATCAGATGGGAGGAGTTACATAGTTACAATACAACATTTCAGAGTGCAAGGACTCAAGACAATACACATTGTTCAAGATGCTGTTCATGTTTTGTATTTTATATATTTTAGAGTGTTCTCCCTTGGAGCACCGACACAGTGCTTAGAGGATTTATAAAAGAAGTTCTTGGAAGTGAAGTAAAGCAGTACATATACTATTTTTGAGGTAGGGATTACTTTTTAGTTACTTCTGAGAGACATAACAAAGCCTAAACAAAAATAATGCTTCATGCTGACTGAGACAGAGACAAATCCAGAGTTAAGATGTTAGATGCTTTTATTCCAATAGTAATACACCTGGATCTGTTAATCCAAATGATATTGCACTGAATATCACATTATATTCTTTAAATGTGTTTTGTTCTTTTGTTCTTCAAGATTTTCGGTATATAAGAATACTATGGAAGTTATTAAAAAGCCTGACACCAAAATGAGTAAACAGTTTACCTATTTACATGTTTTATTTAATGTAAAAAGTAGGATGTTTTCAATCTCTTGGCATGCAGTTACTGTCTATGGTAACATTATTGTGGTTGAGTCAAAACCACAAGAAAACAAAACTTTTGGTTTTTTCACTACATCTTTTTAAGCAGTCTTCAAACAGTGTGATATGTGTCAGTACTGAAGTATAATTACGTTCCAAACAAGATACAGGATGGTTTAGAGCACAAATAATCTCTTCTCAGTCATTTCTGGCTCTGTGATAGGCCAGCGTGACTCCAGACTATGTTTACTGGGAACCACAAGCCCTGAAGAGCATGGTGCTGAGATATACCTATAGCTTTAGACTATGACAGCAGATTTCAACTTAGATTATTGGTTTGGGCATTTGGCCAACATCACTGGAGCTTCTGGCAACAGTGTGAGGCAAAGAACTGAAGACAGAAAGCAAGGAGTCAGTAATGAACCCTGGGGCTGGAGCAGAAACTAGTGACAACAAGGTGTGATTGAAAAAGGAGGAGAAACACTATTGAAACACTACTGTGCTACAGATTTTATAGGTATTTTAAAACTTCTCCATTTCATAGAGAAAAAAATATACATATTTGCAAGCATGCATATTTTTAGGGGTGTACACACACAACATACACACATAAACAGAAATATATTGCTGTATAAACATTAATTTTGCATTTAGTGTCTATAACATCAGGTGAAATTCCAGCAACAGTTTTGTATTAAACTACAGAGAAGTGTGTTGGTAGACATTTTGAGAGGAAAACGAAGTAAAATGGATATTCTGAGCTACTGCAGTTTGCCAAGCTGTTCAGTTTTATTCAGGACATCTTAGGAATGTATAAATAAAGACAAAGTGGCAAAATATCCAAGTGCTTTCAGATTTAAGGAAACAACATACATTTCCCCTGCCTCAGAAAGCAATTATTTAATTTAAGAATGCTTGCTGGCATCAGTGTTGATTTTACTGGTAGACAGTGAGTAAACAAGCTATAATGCTGTCTACAATATAAACTTTTAATCCTAAAGTCTTAGCTTGCTACTGTCAAATTCAAGGGCAAAGCTCCAGTTGACTTCAGTGAAGCAGGGATGAAGTATGGGACTAAATAAAGTTCAAGCTAGCTTGAAATTTATTGCACAGAGATTCATTTTTATTGTTGTAAATATTTCCTATAAACCACTTTTCTCTACAAAAAGAGAAAAGTTTCTGAGCATCTGTTTAGCATTTGTGCCTTACTCAGTGCAGCAGTTTCTATTTCTACCACCAACCTAATTTTTCAGAATTCATGTAAGTAACTAAATTCTTTTTGGTTTGACACTATATTTTGGACTTTTAGCCCCCAAATTGTAGATGTTTACAATAAGATATGCATAAGAAGAATGAAAAATTTAAGACCCAGTTTCCCTTAGTATACCTGTTAATCTGCTTAACTGAATCCTTCTTTCTCTGATCATTTGCCTTATATGTTCATTTTTTCTTCAACATTTGTCATGGTGCTTATAAAATTTTTTCTCACCCTATGTACTTTACCATGTTGAACTAATAGTCTTCAAATTTCTTATATATCTTAATTCTTTACTAACTTTATATTCAGGGTTGGGTTGCCTTCGAAGTTGCAACTTTGTTTCTATTATCACCAATCCCAATTCTAGGCTTTTTTTAAAGCTATACCTAAAAAGGAATAGTTTTTATAACTTTAAATAAAACCTAGAAATAAGGAAGTCTACATACAGCATGATCATAAGTCCATGTCCTCAGGTGCTTATTCAGTTCCTATTTCTTTGTGTTCTGTTTTTCAGCTATTAGCAGATCTTTTTCTGCCTGTAAAACCCTGCCTTAGAAATTTTCTGTTAAATTGGGAACAAATTTAAGATTAGCATTCAGTCTAATCCCAGTAATTAAAAAAATGGAACTTTATAACAAAACTTAGTTTCAATTTTGGAAACTCCAGATTACTCATCATTTGGTTTCCTCAATGAAAGCCTAAAATGGGAGAGTTCCTTTTAACTAAAAAGCCTTATGAAATAAGGGAAAAGTAGTGCTTGTTCCATTTACCTGAGAAACTAAATTCTTCACTTCTCATGAATCCAAAATGTTCATTAATATGTGTGGAAGTTTTTGATCTGTGAAAATTGCAGGACAAGCCCCGATATGCACCACTATTTATAATACAAAAGAAGGTTAACAGAATGCCTTGTTCTCTAAGAGAATAAGTAACTGACCCAGTATTTGTCACTCAGAAATAGAAATAAAAGACGTGTGTTACAGGCACTGTTATAAGTTCCTTAAAAAGGCCTAAAGTAAGTTAAATAAAAACGCATGTGGGGTTTTTAGTATTGCTCTTTAAGAATGTACAGAAAAGGAAAGAAATCAAGTTTAGAAGCCTTATGTCACCTTCTTTTTTCTTAAACAAAATGTTGTTCACTGATTGATATAACCAAATGATAGAGGGTCTGGGGAGTGAAACATTATCCAGAAATTACTCCCATCCAGGAGATAGGAGACAGCATAGCAAGTATGCACAACATGGAAGAATAAGAACAGGCCACTGGACCAAGCAGTTGATGAGTCCTTGAAATCTGCCTTCACTTACAGCTTCTGAGCTTAAGCAATTACATGTGCTGCTTTTCTTCAGAGGAAGAAAAAGACTGGAACAATACCTGCAGGGTCCCTCTCTCATGATCTAGTCTAGACAAAGATCAGCATAAAATATATTGTGCTGGCAGGAGGATTGTTGTTCAGCAGGATGCTTGCCTCATCTGGCTTCCTGAGATACTCTAGTTCTCACTTAGATGCTCAAAACACCCATCTGAAGGACCTCCATTGACTAAGCAAGGAGACAAGCCTCAGCTTGCGAGTTAAAATATGGAAAAGGGAAAACTTAGAAACAATTTTATTCCAAACCCTGTGCCTCACTTCAACCTCAGGGGTTTATTTACCTTTCTTTCTTTACTGCAGCATGGGAGGTAGAGAGAAACTCCCTAATTTTCCATGGCACAGCAAGTGTTTCTTGATGAGTCAGTAGGATTGTACAGACTAGCGCAGTCAAAGGATGAGAGTCCAGTTATTGCCATTCCACTTACTTAACCAGGTTTGCAGGGGAAATATGACAGCTCTGCAAGATCTACTTTTCCATTTCCTACTAAAACTTGTATAAAAACTCCTGCTACAAGGTTATAGATATTTGTAGGTTACATAATGGAATTGGAATTATTATAAAACTAGTACCTTTTTGGTTTTATTTGATTTAGAATTTTTCCAAATTTGTTGTTGACATGTTAAATAATTTCTATGTTTGAATTTTCTTTTTTCTTCTTTTGAATTTCTTTGAAAATGTGTGGAAAAAATTACTCTTTTACATTGATGATACTTTGTTCAATGGTTTATTTTTCTCTTGTAGTGGACTAAGATTATATTATATCTGAACTAATTCTAGAAAAGAAAGGATAGACAGATTTTTATTTTAATAAAATAGCTCAACATTTGATATTGTAAAATGTACCTAAGTATTTTGTATACTTCAAGAAGTTTAGGGTGAAGTGGCATTTAAATGAAGTCTAGTCATAGAAGTCATGCTTTCTTTATAAGAATTTTGCATCTTACAAACAAATTAACCACTATTAGAACACTTAGAAATGCCAAAAAATATTGTTTGACTTTTACATAATCTTTTCCAAGCCTGTGCGGCCCTGAATATTTTTATAAGACATTGCTTGAAATTTTCCCCACAGGTGATCCAAAATGACAATATGAAGCCCACCTTCTTTCCTAGCACTGACTTTACCCAGATTTCAAAATCAAAGACCACTGTATTAAAAAAGGTTGCTTGGAGTTCCCGACACCTTGTGACATACTTACTCTCTGGTAAGGATAAAGCATATCTTTGTAGGGCAGATCTGGATTAAGGTATTATTTTCTCAGAGAGTTAGGAACTATCAATGTAGTCAAGCTCAACTGCAAGGAGAATTGCTGTTACTATTTTTCAAGGCGGTTAAATGACCTATTTAAAGGAAATGAAAAAAACCCCAACAAACCAACCAACCAAACAAGCAAAAACCCCACCAACCAAGTAAAAACTCCAAACTAAAATCCAAGAGAAAAAATATACAAGTGAATCAGAAAATAAATCTCCCATTCCTTACTACCATACCAAAATAAACACACGATTGCTTTGATACACAAAAACCAGTGTAAAATAAAATAGTCCTACTGCACTGAAGTGTTGGATAAATAACAATCTCATAGAAAATCACACAGCTTGAATAATACTTTGGAAATCCCAAATTTTATATTTTAAACCCACTGTTTAACTGTAAGAAACAATATGTAAAAGACAATATTCCTAAAATCAATGAGAAATTTCCAAAGAGCCTTTACAAGACCCAGGAATTTGAAGTTTTGATTGGTGCTAAGACATTAGAATTCTCTGCAACTGTAAACCTCAGTGTATTCTGCCTAAACATTAAAAAAAAAAAGCAAAAAAAAGGAACAATGAGAGAGAGCAAGGGTAAGATTAAGAAGAGAGTGTTAGGCAACTATACAAGAAACATCTCTTTTTCCCCTTCAAGCTACATAAATTACTTGTCCTTTGGCATACACTTTCTCAAGTGTTATTTAATTAAAATAAATGAGAAACATTCAAGGTAAATTTAGCATAACAAATTATATTAGCCTCATGATATGATAAGAACATATAATACTGTTTCGAACACTTTTTCTGGTGGATTTATTCTGTTGTGTGAACATCATTCTTGCTCTTCATTTTAGGAAAGGAACTTATTGCTATTTAAATCCTTTTCAGATAAAAGAGAACATTTAGGTAAACATATTATATTATTCTGTCTCTATAACGAATTTTACTACACTGTGCTTTGTGAAGTGCATACATGTAAGCCACTGTAAGATTTATAACTTTGCAGAGGTTTTGCATACTTTGATTGGTCACAATTAGAATATATATATGTATATCTTCTGATCCTAGCAAAGTGGGATCTATGTTCCTTTTAAGAATAAAAGGAGAAAAAACAACCCCTGGTTATTACAGAAGTAATTTATCTGGATTAAAAATCAGATTTTTATACATAAATGTAGGCCATGCTTTTGCAAAATAATTATAAACTATTCTCATAGCTGCAGGGTTTTATTCCTTATACTTTTTTGTCCCAGTAGATGAATATCAAACCTTAGTGTACTTACAAAAAAATGCAGCTGCTTAAAAAGGTAAAAACTCATCAGCTACAGAATTTAAGGTCACCTCAATAGAGTGTATTTTTAAACTCTGGCATGACAAATAGATATTTCCTACTTACTTTTAATAAGTGTAGATTCCTAACTATATTAATAAAGAGGACTTTTTTCCTCTTTTTAGTCCTCTATTGAAATTTGCATTATGAAAAATGAATACATTCATTTAGGAGGAGAAAGGAATCAATAGAGTCATGTACTTTGACTTATCTATCTGCATGAAGTCAATTGGATAGAGGGAAAATATTGTTAAAGAAATTCTCAGTGTCTAAAAGAAGAGAGTTACTTCATAATGTGTAGGATGGAAAAATATCTGGTTTAGACTTAAATTTGACTTTTTAGGGTGGCATGAATTACATGGTATGCAAAACATAATTAGAATCAGGAGATATATCGTTTATATGTTGTACAAGTTGATTTGCACTCACTAGTTATAACTTATATTTTATATGTCTTCTAGTATTTTAAGATTTCTAGACAGCCCACTGGGAGGTGGAGGCTTTCACAGGCTGAGATACAAAGTCAGGAGGAGGCTTTAAAGACATCCTTTCTACCCCCTGGCTATGTAAAAAATTTAAGTGTTCAGTCCAGAGGAGTAAATTCAGGTGCCATCTAAAATTTAGGTGGTGCTAGAAGCCTGAGTAAGATCAAATGATTCCTAAGAAGTAAAAGAGGCTGCTTGGGAGTCCTATTCTTTAAAAAAAAAAAACAAACAACCAAAAAATCAAACAAAAAACCATAAGCCACTAAATAACCCAAAAAACCCCAAACCCAAACCAAATAAAAAATCCAAACAGCCAGGTAAGAGTTGTCTTTAATGTGCCAAACGAGGCATGAATTTGGCAAAAAGGATTTGGCCATTCTGGAAGCCAAAAACAACTGCTTTCCTTTAATGCAGAAAGCTTTTTAAATTTAAGGTTTCATGTCCATAGTAAAAGATGATATTCAAGTGCAACATGAAGAGCTATGCCTAATGCAAAATTGGAAACCTAGTAATAAAGCGAATTAATAAATAAAAAGAATGAAAATACCCACTGGACCTACCAAAATTGTTAATACATATATTGAACTGTAATTCGAAGAAAAAGAGTGGGTGTCTACAAGCAGCAGGAGCCTAGCTGGAATAAAGGAGAAAGCTGAATCTTTTCTTTTCTCTCTAGGTATTTCAAAATACAGTTGGATCCTTTCAAACACAAGTAATGCAAGACAAGGTGAATTCCTTCCATCTGAGAAATGCTATGCTTTGGACACCTATATATCTGTTGAATAACATATCCAAAATGTTACATTTTCTGCTAATAAGAAATATCTGAGGGTTCATGGGTCATAAATCAATGTTCCAAACATTCCCTTTGTTTTCAAGAATGATTCTAAATATTGATGCTATGCCCCTGTGGATCTCTTGTAAAATAATTCAGTTATCTGAACAGTTTTCTATCTGGGGAATTTAGGTTTTTGTGGAACTGCTTTATTAATAATAGTCTCTGCATAATTTTTTCCCTTTCATTTTGAAGTCAACAGTCTAAATTTATAAAAAAGATGGTGAATTAAGATAATCACTACTTCTCTGTGAGAAGGTTTAAAATCATCCTTCTTAAAGGTTTGATTTCCCATGGAAAAGAAATAATATAGGATTTTAAGCTGGAATTGTCCAAGATGAAAAAGTGAGTAAAATGAGAGATAAAGAGGAATCCATAGGACTTAATTCGCAAACAAGTAGAGTATTCGTTTTGACATGCTATTTTTGAAACTGGTTAAGTCACAGGATTTTTGAAACAACACTGTTGACCTTTTATTTTTTTTCAAACAAATAAATTAGAGGGAGAATCTCCCTAGTGCAGATATACTTTAGTAATCAGGAGAGTGATCAAACTGTGCACAACAAGAAAATACAGCATCTTAAATTTCTGTCATTAAAATTTCAGAATAAATGCTAAACATACTGAAACCATGAGTTTTCTCTTTTGGCAGTACAGGTTTCCTAAATAAATTAGCTAAGTAGATTTCAGTAACTTCTGAATATTTTAACCAGAATATTTGGGAAACTTAGGGCCATTTTGGAAACTTTTTCTATTGCATTATATTTACCTCCAAGCTAAAACACAAGTACAAAAATCTTTACCATCAGAAAAAGGATAGAGATAGAAAACTGTGATATTTGCTCAGAAAAAGATCAATACTAATAAAAAAACCCTTCCTACTGGCATCTTCAAATAATATAAACATGCCAATCTATTTTTAACAAAGATGCAATATATATTTTCTGTTTATATCTAATATACAGAATTATGTACCTATGTTAATCAAAATAATGTAAAATAAAAGAAATATAAAAAGTAAAATAAACTGTAGTCAATAAAGTTCCTTGATATTGTGGTGTGAATTTTTGAGCCTGATAATATTGATAAAGCTACTTTGCTACACTTGATCTCAAACCTAAAAAATCAAAAATAAGCCCATTTTGCCCAATAATTTTTTTAGGTTATGAGACAGGGTTCCTAATCAAAAAATCATTTTCTGATTTGTTTTTTGTTATGCCACCACAAGTAGGCAGTACATTTGACATTGACACAGAAAACAATTGTACTGGGTTGACCCTGTCTGGATGCTAGAAACCCATGAAGGACACTCTAATACTCCCCTTCTCAGCTAGATGGAAAAGAGAAAATGCAACAAAGATCCATGAATTGAGATAAGGACAGGGAGAAAAATCACTCACTCACCAAATACTGTCATGTACATAGCAGGGTCAGCTTGGGGATATTAATTGAATTTATTACTAACAAAATCAGAGCAGGATAATAGTAAGAAAAATTAATCTTAAAAACACCTTTCCCTCACCCTTCCTCCATCCTAAGCTCTACCTCCTCCTCCATCAGCAGCTAAGGGAGATGGAGAATGGGGTTATGGTCAGTTCATCACAAGTTGTTTCTGCTACTTCTCAGGGGAAAGCCTCGCACCTTCTCCAGTGTGGGCTTCCTCCTATAGGTGAGAGTCCTCCAGGAGCTTCTGCAACGTGAGTCCATCCCGTGGGCAACAGTTCTCCACAAACTGCTGCCATGTGAGTCACTCTTCCATTGGGTGCAGTCCTTCAGGCACAGCTTGGTCAAGTGTGAGTCCCCTGGAGCATCACAAGTCCTACCAAGACACCTGCTCCAGTGTGGGCTCTTCTCTCCACAGGCCTACAGGTCTCTGCCAGGAGCCTGACAGGTTTCTCCTGGGTTTACAGCCTCCTTTCAGGCATTCACCTGCTCCAGGGCAGATCTCCTCCATGGGCTTCATGGGTTTCTGCATCTCCATGGTCCTCTATGGGCTGTAGGAGCGCAGCTGCTTTACCATGGTCCTCACAACAGGCTGCAGGGAAATCTCAGCTCCAGTGCTTGGAGGACATCCTCCCTCTCCTACTCCACTGACCTTGGTGTTTGCAGAGCTGTTCCTCTCACATATGGTCACTCTGCTCTTCTCTGGCTGCAATTACATCTCTCCAATAACTTTTTCTTGTTTCTTAAATAGTTTATCACAAACTCATTACCACCATTCTTGAATGACTCGGCCTTGACCAACTCCAAATCCATTCTGGAGCTGGCTGGCAATGGCTCTGCTGTATTACAGCGCCCTGTGTGGGTCGCTGCTGGTGAGAGAGAGACGGTGAATCTTGTTTCTAGATCAGAAGGCTGGATTTATTGATATATGATATATAATACTTTATAACTATACTAAATAGAAATAAGAGAGAGAAGTTTGCAGAGCTGCTCAAGCTAGGCTAAGAATAGCCAGAAAAAATCCCCAACAAAGTTGTGTCCAAGGACTCTGTCCCTAGCTTGTTCCTTGTGATTGGTCCTTAATTATAAACAAGAAGCATGAGCCAATCAAGGTGAATCCTACTGCATTCCACAGCAGCTGATAATAATTGTTTACATTATCTTCTGAGGCCTCTGCCCTCCAGAAGACACAGAAATCTGAAAGAAAGGATTTCTGTGAAAAAATGTCTGCGACACTGCTGGACATGGCAGAAGCTTCTGGCAGTTTCTCACAGAAGTGACCCCCGCAGCCCCCCGGTACCAAAACCTGTCCACACAATACAAAAACCTTACATTGTCTTTGGAAGGCTGTTCTGAAGATGCACTGATGGCCAAATTTGCCCTCTGAACAAGACTGGAAACCTCAATGAGACCCAAATATTGCTGCAGGATGTGCCTTGTTATGTGAAACTAAGTGCTTAAATATACTCGTTGGCTCTGTATATCTTGCTCAAGAGGAAGTTTTTAGATTTGAAGTGAGCTTTCCAGAAGACAAAGCACTACTGAAGATATTTACTGCTCCCAAAACTTCTGAAAGTACAGAGCAGTTATAGCCCTTTCTCACCCAAATATAAGCCTCTGTCCTTATGATTGGGCATATCCGTTTTCTCAAATACTTACTGTTCTAATTATTGTAATTTGGATGGAAAATATACTATGCTGTGTGCAAAAAGCAGGATAACTTTGTCAAAAAGAAATATTTTCTGAGATCAACAGTCAGAAGGGGAACTTCTTCTCTACGCTTGACTTCTTTACTGTCTTTAGCCTAGAACATTTTGTTTTCAGTCATCTTGCTGCTGCTGCTGATCTATAATGTGCCTAGACCTTAATTTTTGTCTTGTCACAGCCACTGCTTAATGATACACTGTACATCCACTATGTGTTTCCCTGATGATATATAATGCTATATGTAGTTGTGAATATCATGTATATATAGAAGTGAGATAAACCTTTGGGGTTTTATTTTCATTCTTTTTTTTTTTATTCAATTGCAAATTCAATTCAATTTGTACCAGCTTCCAGTCATATGTACTGGTTTCCCCTTCTTCAGACCCAAGCTGGCGATTCTCATCCTGAATAACTTTAAAATTGCTCATAGCAATCAATGACAACTGAGGCATCACTAAAGAATTTCACTTATCTCCAAGCTCCAATTTAGATCTGTCATTAAGCCTGAGTAGGCCTGAGCTGTCATAGCATTGTCCCTCATCACATGCTGTAAGCACAAAAAGTCAACTTCAAAATAAAATTTGTTCTATCTCTTACTACATTTTGTAATGGTCTAGTATGGACAATAAAGTTTACTGAAATAGGACTGTCAATCTTTGGAACACAGGTAACTATACAGACTTTTTATCTAAGGAAGGTTTTCTACCTCAAATCTAATCCACATTTAAGCATTTCCTGATATTTCTTCTTTTATGCTGTTTGATCTTGTTATTGATGCATACTGCATTGCAGTGTAGAGCCTATTTTATATAAGCATGCAATTATCTAAATATGAGAAGGAAAATATCAAAGTGTTTAAACATATGAAGAATATAGGTATTCTTCTGCAGTCTCTCTATAGAAGTTTTCTTTCTTTGGGACCATATTCAGTCTTAAAAGGGACAGTTGCAATCTTCTGCCAAGGTTGTATTTCTGAATTTATACTGAAATTTCAACTGTGTCTTAAAATAAGGTCTGGTACTTTTTTTGATTCTTTTTATTCTTTAGACTCTTTTACTGAGCAGATTGAAGCTGAAAATAAAAGCGTGTCTTGGATGGGTTTTTTTTGACTTTCTGACAGTTATCTGATTGTTTGGTTAAGGCCTAGTTTGAAGAAAAAGTGCTGTGAACACTCATGATTTACAGTTTCTAAACGTTACAATATGCTTCAAATTAAATATTTATATGCTTCAAGTTGTTTTGGTATTTTTTGAAGATCCTAAATGTAGGATGAACAAATTGATGCATTCAAATGATGGGTTTTGGTTGTGTCAAACAAACAATAATTTGCTTAATTATTGTTTAAACACATTTATCAACTCTCCTAAACAGGCAGGGGGGGGAAAAATAAGAGGAAATGCTTGGTAATGAAATGAAGACAAGGAGGTCACTCACCTCCCTTACCTCCTGCCATCACAGGTGAAACAGACTTGATTTGGAGAATATTATTCGATTTCCAACGTAAATAGATTTGGACGGCGAGAAACCATCCTTTTTTCCCAGTCTTCACTTCAATCCTTCATTCCCAATTCTTCTACTCAGCAGCCTCTGAGCAGTGCAGAGGGCTTGTGGGGATGCAGGCTGTGGTTTGTAAGTAGCAATTCCTCTCTGCTTCCTGTTTCTTCTCACATTTTCCCCCCTGTTCCTGGGTGGGTTCTCTCCACTGTCCTTCAGGAAAAATTCTGTTCCAGTGTGACCTCCCCATGAGCTCACATTCCTTCAGGAGATACCTGTCTGCCCCAACAGAGAGCTCACCATGGGCTGCACTGCTATATCTGCTCCAGAGCTGTCTGATCCATGGGCTGCAGAAGGAATCCCTGCTTCTGGTGCCTTGATTATTGCCTCATACTCATTTTCCAAACCTGAATGTTTGTACTGGTCTCCCACTTTTTCTCCCCTCACTCCTCTGCCTGTCCAGCATATTTGTCCCTTCCTATTTTAAATAAGTGGTCTTTTAACCTAAAAAATTATCAGAAAGAGATTTCAGGAATTCCTGTGGAGTAAGGAGCTTCTCAGTGTGAGTAAAGCCAGGATATGACACTAAAATATATATATTTCTCAGTGAAAATAGAAAATGAAAAGATTAGATATATTATTATAAGATCTTCTCTAAGATATTTTCCCACATTTTTCAGTCTCCCATTACAAAATTTAGTTAATAAAATTGGCTGTGATTTTTAAATCATCCCAGAATGCTCAATATTTGTGTGGAAAGATAGTAGCATATAGAGATATGGTTTAGGAAGGTTTTTGTACCATAGCTGAACATATACAATCTAATGCATAAATTTATCACTCCTTCAATTTCCCAAATTTATCTCTTTTTAGGCCTTGTCTTTTTTTATGGAGCTGTTGATTGCAGCAAGTTTCCTCCCACCTTAACAGGTAGAAAAGGACATGGCATTAGATGTAAACATAACCAGACACAGATAATTCTGATTACCTGCTATTCATCTGCAGTTATAGAAAAGTGAATAAACAAAAAGGAAGTAAACTGAAAAGCTTTCAGATGAATACATGTTATGATATATAGAATATACGGAATACAGAGTTGTAAATTGAGATTGGTTCTTAACATCTGTAACCTAGCCACAGTGACTGACAGGTTCATTCTTCAGCTTTCGGCCCCCCAATGGTGAACCACAGGATATTCCTTCCTGGGAGATGCATGTAAATATGTTTTGACTGTGCTGCAATGGTCAATGCAAAAAGGGGGAAGTAAAAAAAAAATGCCACCAAATTTTTCAGAAAATCTTGGTATGCACTTCCATTAATGCTTTGAAAATTGTTTCACATACTGCACAAAGATGTGATATAAATCTACAATTGGAGATCCACAAATGCTGTGAACAGTCTTTCAGAGAGCTTGCTGGTTTTCTCCCACACTGCAGTTATTTAAATGTTTGATTGCATATTTTATTAATACAAACAAATATCTACTAACTTAGTCTCATTTTCATAGTTCAGATTTATATGAAAGACGAATATTGAATTTTCAAAAATATCTAATGGATTTGATTCTTTTGGGGTTAGGGTTAGCCATTTTAGAATGTGAAGCTGGTAGAACATTTTCCATTCCTCATTTTGTGCCTAAATGCTTAAGACTGATCATAATCAAGAAAAAAATTTGAGAGGAGGAACCATTTTTATTATATATTTATTATATGTATAGTATTTATTATAAATATGTCACTGTCTCAAAATGTTAAATAATAGATAAAAAATATATTCATATATATTTCCTAATCTGTTCTAATATACCTCATAATTCAATTAACTAGAGCACAGTAATTTATATTTAAATTAATATATATACAATTGATATAAATTTAGTAAATATGTACTTTATTAAAACTATATATTTATATATGTTACTATTATATATAATTTATAAAAAAGTATATATGGACACAGTCTAGCTTTTACAGCATAAACCTACCTGCAAGGGATCTTTTTTTAAAATTTTTACATCTAATTAAGTCATGTCAGATTTGCTTTGACTAATGGGCTGGATCTTGCAGATCAATAGGTCTCTGAGGAATTCCAAGGTTTGGCTTCAATGCTTCGCTATGGAAGTAAAGCAGCAAACGGTGGACAGTAAAGCCTGAACAACATAGCTGCATGTGCAGTGTGACTTCCACATCTTTGTTCAGTGCTCAGCAAATGTTCTAGCTCTGTCAATTAACAGCATTCCCTGACAGAAACACTTTTGCCTTGTGTTCTCAGTTCACAGCAGCATTGGTGGAAAAATCTAGTTTGTGAGCAATCTATATCCACTTTGAACAGCAGTAAATGATGACACGAAGTGAAAGTCAGCGGGGATCACGCCTCAGAGAGTCGCACTGCTCTGGTGTCTGGCATTCATTTCACAGTCTCAAATTCCCATATAGAATTACATGAGTTCTGAACCAGGCAAAAGGTGCTGAACTGATATCCTTGGGAAAAGAAACTGGGCAACCATGTCATTGCAAATTCCTTCTGTAACAGAAAGAAACAAGATTTTGAATCTTGATTAGATGTCAGTCTCATTTAATTTTGGAGCAAAAGTAGAGACCATTAGTTCAACCACGTAAAAAAATCTTCTAATTTATTCTTGAAAAATTTAGAACCCAAATAATGGAAGTATCCTAAATGCATTGGGTTTGGCTTCCCTTGGGCCATAAACAAACACAGTGGAAAAATAAATAGATAATTTGGGAATTCAATTTTTTTTATGAATCCAGTAATTTTCAGATCCACAGGCTATCAGTAATTAATACGGTATGAAGTAGCAATAGAGCTGCACTGATATAAATCCAGATTATCAAACTTGTAAAGAAGGAATATGAAGAATTAACTATAAATTGTAGCCATTTATGTGCTTAGTTACTTGTTTTATTGTGTATTGGTATTAATGCTTAATCCTTAAACACTCCTATTTTGTTTCAGATGGAAGAAAATGAAAATATACTAATAATTACTGCTGATACCACTGAGACAATTTAAAAACTGTACTTTTGTGCTGCTGAAACTAAAATTTTGTCCATGGTTATTACTTAAGCTAAAAAATTAGTAAATATCTTCTTTCCACATGTGTACAGCATAAACATAGAAATGATGCAAGATTAAATGCATAGGACTGGTATATTTTCTGACTGCTTTAGCTGAGTTTTATTGAGTTTCTTCTGTGAACTATTATAGACTGCATTTCTTCAAATGAAAATTTAGAATACATGTAAAAATAAGGAGGTTACATAATTATATTAGTTTTCAATTATTTTTATTTAAATAAATTCTGAAATATTCTCATTGTCATTCTAATGCCATTCTTCAATTCCAAAAGTACATGTGAATTAGATCCATGCCTAAATGAGGATTACTCACAGCTCTTTGCAGATACTAAAAAAAGCTTACACATTACAGTTAATCTTACTAGCTAATACTTGCCAACAACATTTAGTAAGGGATTAAGAACAGATTCAGGAAGTTAAATTCAGGGAAAAAAATCCAAAACAAAATAATTCCTCAGAGGTATGAAATATTTTTATTGATATTAGCAAAAGGAGCACTAGAGCCTGCTAAGTATAACAAGGGAACCAGACTGACTGAAACAAAAAAAAGCTGCTTCAAAATCATTTTGCAGAAGTCGTTCCAGGATAGCCCAAGGACACAAGTGACTGACAAAGTTCAATCCAGTGACCAGTGCTCACCAGCCAGGCATAAATAACCATGTCTGTTGTGTCTTCAGCTGGTCTCTCTTAGGTGGCTGCATTGATAAAATCTGGGTGACCAGCTTGTTCTTATTTGTGAAGGAAAAATTGACAAAGCAGAAAAGCAGGTTTCTTCTTTATCATCCTAATTTTTTTCATGTACTTTTCCTTCACTTAAAACCTTTTAAATTAGTGACTCTTTTGTTTACACAGTGCTGACAGTTGCTGAAAACATTTAATCTCATACAGCACAAAGAAGAATACAAAAGAAAATACTCAAAAAGGATTTTTATTCTTTTTCAGATTTTCCAGTACCTCTGCTTTCTTGGTGCTACATAACAATGCATTTTACATTACAGAACAAAATACAATATACAGAAGATAAGCTCCAAATAAAAGAAACATTTTAGATAGTTTTGTTTCCTCCCATATCTTTTCCTTCCAAGATAAATGGGCTTGGTAATGAGTAGCAGCTAAAATTTAGGTCTGTTTTCAAATCACATTCTTCTTTTGACTAAGAGATTTCCAGATGATCAGAATTTAAAGGTAAAAAGGCATCCCATCTTTCCTTTTTTCTTAAAAAGTTATTTAAATCTAATGTTAAAGATTTTTGGATACTAAATTGTCCACTGTAGAACTGTACATTGTATTGTAGAAGCAAGAACCTATAAAATCTTAATCTGAATAAAATAGACATTTTCACATTTGCACCATAAGATTGTTGGCATGGGGGAATATCCACACACGGTTTCTGAGACATTGCCTTTTGTCAGTCAGCAAACAACTTGTAAATGTCCAATCACCAAATGAAGGGTCAAGGTGATTTGGAATGTAAGAGATGTTCAAAAGGAGATGAAGACTGAGCTCCAATCTGTACCCACATTCTCAAAGTATCTTTGACTGATAACCTCAAAAAGAAGGGAAAGCCATTCTTTTCCTTCTCTGTCCAAAAGTCCTTGTAGGTACATAGTTACCTTTCTTGGGTGGTCAGCTGGGATAACATTTTTTCTCCACCTTCCTCTTTTCCAATCTAAGTCTGAAATATACTTTTTCTTTCTGGGTCTTACTGCCCTTCTAAGGCCTCCAGGGTAACAGAAGGTAAGAAATACTCACAGAATTAAAGATACTAAAATATTAAGAGAATAAAAAATAATCTCTGCATCACTCATGCAGATCAAACACATGCTCTCTGCATGTAGCAGTAAGAGGAGAATGTGTTACATCTTTCTCAGTTATTAATATTATACCTGACTTGTTACAACTTTGTAAAACTACTGTGTGCTTCAGCTCTTCTTTTAGATGTCTGAAGATATCTAAATTATATCTTATAGATTATATAAATGTTTATAATTATAAACATTTTTTATTTCAAAATCTTGAACCAATGTGTGTTTTCCAAAATCACAGTTTGTTGATAAGAAGGCCATACTCAACTTCTACCCTAGTATTTGATTTCTAATCATCAGTAGTGCTTAGTTGGACAAGACTGTCTGTGGCCAGAATACCATGATATTCCCTTAGTACTGCCTCTCAGCCTACAACAGTCTGAGGCCTTGAGTGTTTCTGAGCTGGAATTGGCATTTTTATCTTTGAAAATAACATAAAATCTGTTTTTTCATGGCAATTTGATAACTTGATAGTGGGAAAAAAGCTTATATACTTACCTGAGGCCTAAAACCTTGCAAATGTATTTATTTTTTGTGTTCATCCCAGGCTATCTGGCATTTCCTGAGTTTTCTGAAGAATATAATTGCAGGAGTTGGAGTTTACATCAGACACATTATTTGCCTAAGACTTGAAGGTTATGAAAGACCTAATGGGATGATTACAAATACCACAGTGGGAGAAGCAGGGAGGGGACATGGTATACAGTGCTGAGTGGCAGCAAATATATATATGACAGACAGTGACTTCTAGTTTGTAATTACTGTAATTACTTAGTTCAAAACTAAGTGGAGACTGAAAATCTTTGTCTTGCTATCATATCACAGCTGTGAGGGACAGCTCCTGCAGAAAGCAAGAAGACTCAAAGACTACATGACACACTGCAGTGCCTTTTTTGTGGCTCTGAGAGGCATCTTTTATCTCACACAAAATACTGTTCATTTCCTGGTGTTTTAAGCTTGCACATATACATGGAGTGAATATTATGCACAACCACAAAACTGGTAGAACCCAGTTCTTTAAGAATTTTCCCAGCAATGCTAAATTCTGCCTAAAGAGTTTGTTCCTACCACTTAGACAGGAAAGGAGTTTTGAGCAGTTTTCATCCAGCCACCTCTGAATTCTCCATCTGTTTGAAATGATCATTAATATTTGAAAACCAACTCTTCTTTTTCTACATCATTCTAACATCCTCAGCAGCAGTAAAGACCACGAAGAAGTGAAAAGTAAGAGGATAACCAGAGGTAGCCAAACTAAGTGAAATTCAGATGGCTGGCAATTCTTGTTTCTTAGTTGTATAAAATGTTTGACATACAAAATGAGGGTCAGCTGGCAGGTATAGCAAATCTACACCAGCGTGGAGCAAGGAGAAATTGTCAAAAGTTCTGTATTTCCCTGTCTGTCTTTCTTGATGATATGAAAACAAAGGGGTTTCGATTACACAACTGAAGCTTTGCAATCTCCTCAGTGAAGTAGCATAAAGGGGGATGCAGTACTTTTACTGCAATTTTACTGCAGTCTTTTTCCTCTGCAAAGAGCAGAATGGTATGCAGCACTTGATGTTTTATTTCATCTTAAACAATGTAATTCTTTGGTACAGCAGCAATTTCTACCTGTCCTAATTGATCACAGACAATAAAAGTCTGTTCTTTTGGCCAGAACTTTGATAGAAAATCATCTGAGCAGACCACTGAGTTGCTGCAGCACAATATAGTCAAAACATTTTAATAGATGCTTTACTTTCTACCTCACATAGTATTTTAAGTTACAAGGCTTTATGTATAAAATTTCTTAAGAAGATTCACCCATATAAATGCAGAGACATTTTTTATGCAAGCAAAAAATCTGATATAGACCACAGCTTGAACATTTTGTAATTTTAGCAGGTATTTATCAGTGGTTCTGTAAATTACCTGGAACTGTTTGCCTCAAAATTTTCTCATCACAATGAAAATTTTTATCCTACATTTATCCATGAAAGGGAATTTAAACTAACATGCAAAAATCCTCCAAATTTCTTGGATACGTTACTATTACAATGAACAAATGTGTTGATTTTCAGTGGTCTGACAGAATTTATCTGAAAAACTAAGCCATAACTAGGATAGAAAACAATTTTTTAAACTGAGAATGTTAAAGATGGAAGAAAAAAATCTGCATAAAAATATAATCTAAGTAGAAAATATTTGCTGTGTCAAGTTTCTTTTTTTTTCCTTTTACGAATGCAGACCAAACTACATGGCCATCAGAGTCAAAATACTAAAAAAATACTGCAGGATTTTTTTAAAAAGTGAGATTTACTGATAGTGCTGTTTTCAGTGTGAAAATATTATTCTGTATTAGTTTAAGTCTTATCATACCACTCTTAGTCTGAACCATAAGAGCTGCTGAAGTGTGTTCCACAAGAACAAATGAAGACTTCACATGAAACAGATGCCTTAATCAATAAATATATGTGAAAAAGTGGAGAAAAGGCTGCAGGTCAGATGGATTCCCAGTGGGATATACCTAAACCTCATCAAAGTGATGCTTTCTATCTCTGTACAATTCTGCAGTGACTGAAGAAAAACTACATCAAAATCAGTTGCCTTGTTTATCTGGAACTTCTGAAGTGGACCTCTTTCTAACAGGCTGGGCAGAAAGTGATTTCTTTGAGTTCCATCTTGGATTCAGTAGCAGCTTGTCCTTCAAATCTCTTAATCGCTGTATGTGCTGTTCTCCCTGTAAGCAAATATTTTCTCACTTTCTCACTAGGGCTGAAGAGAAATAATGTGAAATCATATAAAAGTGAACATGAAATCCCAGAAAGCAGGAGTCAAATTGGAAGAAACCTTTACAAATCCCTTTGCCTTAAAGGCAGCCTCAGCTGTATTTCCATGATAAGGAATGTATGTTTTTCTAAGAGGCTTTTAAAAACACCTATTAATGGCCATTTTGCAACCTCCTTTAGCAACCTGATCAACAACTTACTCAGGAACAGTTTGTGCAGAGCTTTGGTTAGGAAAAGCCATGAAGTCTTCTTTTAGAGGCAACAGAGCTTCTTCTGAGGAGATACAAGAAAAATTCTCACTCCCATTCAAGCCCCTCTACTGAGTCTGGCAGAGTGTAAAGGATGATGACACACTTCATTTGGAAATCTCAGTTTACCCTCATACCAGCATGTGGAACTCAGGATGCCTGTGATAACTCGGGATGCCTGTGAGTCAGAATTTTATTCTTCTCATGGCCTTCTGCCCCATGTAGTCACTTTCAGCACCACTGCAGGACAGCAACATTAAAAGTCAGGAAGGATGATCCTTCTAATCGCAACTTTTGACAAACATCCAGTCTGATTCTTCTAGGTTACATTTTTTTTTCTTTTCTAATTACCTATCTATCTGTGTGCAAATGCAAATTTATGCATAGTGATTTTTTAAATAGTTTCTGGTTTTGAATATTCCAATAATCCCAATAATCCACTAACAAAAAAATAAAAGCAGTCATCCTTGCTCACAATTCACCATGGGGTTTATACCCATAGACGTGTCTTTCATTTGAAGATCAGCAGGGTGTCCTTTGCAGTAAAAGAATCATTAAAGGAGTTCAGCCCAAGTAGTATTTAATTAAAAGATGCTTGCATAACCAGTGTGGATAAAATCTAGGATTTACAAGAAGATCATGAGGAATGAACATATGTAAACATATACAAAAATATCATCTGAGGTAAATTTCTATTAAAAGAAGTTTTTAAGAAAAAGAAAGTATGAACAGCAAATTGAAACAGCAGCGCTTTGAGGAAGTGGTCATGCTGTGAGGTATGAAATACATACAAATATATGTGGTGTAAAAGAGAGAAAGAGAAAGAAGAAAGAAATAGAGGCCATTCAGGATTTTAGCACCCTGAAGGACAAATTAGTCAAATTAAATTATCCAGGAAACTTACGACTTTCTATCAGAAAATTTGATGTTTTAACTGTTGTTAAAAATAATTCCTTATATAAGGTCATTGAATGCAATTAATACTGCAAAAGTGAAATTTATAATCTCTCACAGGATTAAATTCAGCTTTGATTTAGGTTTTAGAAATTATCTAGTTCCTAGTTGTTCTTCACCTATATTCCAAAAAAATACATATTCAAGTGTGGTTGCTAAATTTTCATTCCTCTTCACCTAGCCAATAACTGGGGATTTTGATGTTTTCATCTCCATATGTTTTCTTCTATTTTGATACTTGTGAAATGGAAAAAAAATCAACATATAAAATGTGATTAAAAGGCCAAGTAATTGTTTCTTAATCTACAAAAATAGTGACTTAGATAGTGATGGGGAAGAAGAAACCCAAAAATGTCCCCTCTTCCTAAACAAAAAAAACCTCAAACCCAAACTCAAAATGCACCAGAACTAAAAGTTAAATCTGGACTAAAATATGAAAGTATTATTATTTAGAGCATTTCTAAAATCCCTATTCAGTTCTAAATCAAAATGTCTTCCAGTTAGACTCGTATTGGGTTTCAGCACATCATTAGGCTTGGCATGCAGCATCCAAACTAAGCCTCTAAGATTTTGTGCTGTACTTTATTTAGATATGGATGACCAAGAAGACTCATCAAAAGTACAAGTTCTCTTACATTTTATTAAGATATAGGTTGATACAGTACTTAAAGGGTAGGCTTGCTTACTTTTTACTTCACACTGTAAATTCCTTCCTGTGGTAAGTATTCATGTGTTGGGGTTTTTTCCCACAATTTTCTATTAGTACATGCTTTAACACTGAATGAAGGGTAGGGTGGCTACCATGCTCACTATCAAAGATGACTATTCAGGATAAGACCAAAGATTTTTTGACTAATTATTTTCTGTTTCCTACTCTGTTTTACCGCAAGCAAGAAGGCATTTGTTCTTGTTTCACAAGGTGTACTAATACTTCCAATAACCCTAGATATAAGCATGGATGAGCTACTAAAATTTGCATTTTTTATAACCCTTTATATTGTGTTATGTATAATGTCATTTTTTATTTACCTGCATTCCATTTTGAACACAGCTATAAAATGGGGTTCTTAAATGTCAGTAATAACTCATACCACCAAGAATATGAAATGAAGGGCAAACCTTACGCAAAAGTAAATTAACTGAATTCAAATTTTATCAGGGATGACTAGGGAAAATGTTTTGCTGTGGATATGATAGTGAGTTATCTGCCTTTTGCATTTACCCTTATACTGCAGACTCATGTGGGATAAGCTATATGCCATAATATACTATCAGGTGAAAAGAGGCACTCTTCAATCATGTTTGACTGCATTCAGTGTCAATATGTACAAGTCAGAGAGATTGTCTACCGCAGCTACACAGAGGCATTCAACTCCGCAGCATAATTAAAGTGCAGCAGGCTGCACGTCTCTACACAAATTAATCTGGCATGCAGCAGCACCTAGAGAGCAGGGTACCAGGAGTTTGTTGAAGGCAGCCTTTGGAGGGCAGGCAGAAAGCCACGCTGCTGCCTGCTGTGCCACTGTTTGCAGCTACCAGCTATGGGCATGGCTGGCTGGAGGAGCCCAGAGGACAAAGCCAACACGAGCGTCTCAAACACCAATTGTTGGATAGCCATGGAGCCAGCCAAGGACTGGGGATAAGAGCACAGTGCTAACTGGCAAGAAAAAACAGGATATGCTTGTCTTATACTTTAGTCAAAAATATGAAAAATCAGTTATAAGCCAAAGGGTAGTTCTAATACCTCCAATTTTATGGCAGAGTTATTTCCTATGTATTAATGCGTTTTCCCAAGTCTAGTTTATAGCTCATGCTGAGCTTCAGTCACTTATATGTTTACTGTTATTATCTTCATACTGATAGTTTAAAACTAGCTCAGACATTTCTACATAGGTTACAGTCATCTATTTTTTACTTCAATCCACATATTCTAGAGGCTTAACATAAAATTTCAGCCTTAGGCACCACGGTTTTATTCTACCAGTGAATCTCTAAAATTACTTAAAAATACATCTGTAGCTTGAAAATCAAAGCACAGCAAAACATTTGGTGACAGAACTCCTAACATATAAATTAATATAATATCACATGCTTTCCTTCCAGGGTCAAAGCACCATGGTGGCCTTATTGTGGTATATAAATAAAACTATTATCAGTTGCTGAACATTTTCCTTTATATTTTCCACTAGGGAAAAGCTAAGATTTCCATTAAATTTTGTTTTTTACAGCTGAGCTAGGAGGCTTCCAATGTGCCTCCCTATTGGTAGTCTGAGAAGAAACAAGTCAACATAGTAATAGTAAAATTCATGTCTGAAACTAGTTCAACAGAAACATCCCAGACCTCTGCATATGAACCCACCATGGACAAATAGATTAATACTTTCATGAATCATTCCTCCTTTAAGGTAATCTGAAACCAATCTGCTCTCAGAAGTTATCTGATCTACTTTCTATACTGACTGATTTTCTGAATTTAGCCAACTTCAAGTAATCTACTAAAAGATGTGCTTTTGGCAGAGAATATCTATTATGTTTCTGTTACCCTTTTCTTCAACCAAGAATTCTAAAGTATAATCAATAAGCTGCATCTCAAACTGTCCAGAAATACATTGCTTGAAGAAATTAGGAACAGCTTCAACAAATTATTTTTATATTTCTCTCAAAAAAATGCCATTATACTGCAGCAACTAATTACTTGAAGTTTTTTTTCTCCAAATACATATGTTCTTCTTGCTATCATGTAATTCTATTACCATGAAAAAAAAAAAGGAACAGATATTCTTATTGTATAGGATCCATGTTTGATACAAAGAAAATATGGAAAAGATTGTTATCCATCTTTTCTGTTATAAAGGAGCCTTTAAATTGGCTTTCCATTCTATACTTTCCAGTTCTTTAGAGAGCATAGGTAGAACTAACAATTACAACAGTTGCACAGTGGAAACCACACAAATCAATAGATCAATGATCATTAGTATGAATTTGTGCACTGGTCCTGAGTTGAAATACACAAATCTCTAATGCTAAAATGTACACTTATGCTACCTTTGTATATTCATAATAGACAAAGTTCTGCCATGGGTACAACGTGTGTTTCTAAAGCAAATTAATTTTCTTTTGTTTTTCTCCACTAAATCACTAATCATGTAACTAGTTTATTTGATTAAAATTTCCCAAGCTAACCTCTGCAGCTCTTGGACTAATGCATTAATTCAGAAACTTGGAAAATCTCATCAACTTTTTCTGCACTGTTCAATTGCTTCCCAATTTATTGATCATCTTTAAGTGAGGAATTATTTTTGACAGACTATGAATCTTTAGCTTAACAACTAGTTAGAGAAATCAGCTGCTTAGAAAGAAACAAATCATACTTATTCAAATCAGAAATACTCAGTGAGAGAAAGAAAAATAGAAATACAATATTATTCTCCCCCAGTATAATCACAATGAATGACATAATCTTTAAAACTAATTTATTTTATGCTTCTTTTTTCAAAGGCAGTGTGTCTTATGGATAAAATATTTTTCTTTCTTACAGGATCAATCCTGATAAAATTGCAGCAATCATTAAAAGTATGGTCTTGGTTAGAAAATTTTTCTTTAGAAGAGAATGTGTACAAGAGTAATTTGAACTGTAGCTCCTATGAAGTTAAACTATTTGGACACAGATGAATATGGACTTAAAATTTGAAATAACTTGACTTTCTTTTGAAATTATGATCACATGAATTGTTGATGAAAAAAGATTTTTGTGCTGTTTTCTTCTATCAATGATTGTTGCCTCTACATGGATCCTAAACATTTAATGAAATAGATTTGAAACAAATCCATGCCGTTTTGGAATCAATACACCAGCTGTCATATGCATGCATAATAGCCTCCTAGCGAGTCTAAAAAAAGTAAAAATTTTGCACTCTATGTGTTCTTTTCTCCACTAATAAATGAATATTAAATAGGAAAGACTAAACTTAGAGCTAAGATTTCTTAACTTTCATCTCAACGGCTTTAACAGTTTTCAACTCAACTGCAAATGTTTTCATATAGCAAAACTTGACATAAAGTCTTAGACTAGCCTTTTTTTTGGAAGAGAATAATAGACTGAAAAATTTTGGAGTAATATATATAAAAGTTTGAAATAATATATGCAAAAGTATGAAGGGTGAAGTATTTTTTGTTAGCTCCCATAAGTAAAATCAAATATTTTAATTTACTCTGTTTTAATTACAGCAATGATCCATCCTGACATGAAGTTCATGTGGTGTGGGAGGTGGAGAAGTGTATTTTAAGTAGGGATTTAAGGCATATTTCCTGCCTGATCTCAATTATGTAGCCATCCCTTATTTTGGGGTTAACGAACACTGCTCAGAAGCACTGGATCAATTTTCCTTAGCCTGTTCCCCCAGCAGTTCACTCATGACTCCTCTCCTGGGGCATGGATGGGCTCTGGACCTTTCCACACCACATCGCAGCCGCCTTCTGCGCGCTCTGTGCCAGCATGCTGCTCCTACCTAGGATTCCATAGTCGCCTTTCATACCGTAAATTTCTATTCTAAAGCAGTTAAAAAGGGATCAGTATCTAGAGAAGGTCATGAAAGTACTTCTCTCTCTCTTTTCCCTGTATTTTAAACTGTCCGATACATCTCAACATGAATGCTAGCTGTTATGAGTGGTACTTACTCATTAAATGAAGATACTGTCCTAAATGGGAAATAACCATATTTTTTAGATATAAAAAGACATTATTGTACTATATAAATTTTAGGATAGATGTTAAAGCAACATGAATATCTTCAGGCATTAAAATATTAACAATGAAGCCTCACAGAATGCATTCCATTTTCTTAAAATGCTTGAGATTATAATAGGTATTCCTGGGGCTTTGATTTCTCTTGTGGATCATATTTTTTAGCTTGAAATTATAAACATATGTTAGAAATTTGCATGTTACTTTGATGGATAGAATAATTTACATTATATTATATTGAAAAAAAAAAAAAGGGAAAGATTCCTACATAATTGCATGGTTATAGAGGCAGGGGCTTGCAGGAAAAGGACATAATGTTCAGTACAATCCATAAGAGCACAAGGAAAAAATAAAGAGACAGAGAACTTAAGGTATCAGAGGAAGTAAACAATTTGTGAATGAGGTGGATAAATTTTTATGTATGCAAAGGAAAAAAAGTTCTTTATTGTTCTTGTAGTTTAAATATTGAAAAGTCAGGTCCAAAATATGTATTAGCCAGATAAATGAACACTATGAGTGAAAACTTAAGCCCCAAAACCCCTGCTACTACTGAAAAGAAATACCTGCACTAGATGAAAAACTAATTAAAATAAAATTCCAATGTCTTTTCATGTTTGGCAACCAACTAGTTGCATGTATGAGAAATCAAAGTTTTATCTGATCTGGGTGAAATCTTCTGGATTAAGATTCTGATGATAGCTTACAGGAACACAACTACCTGAGTGAGGGACCCCAAAGTTAGATTAGCAGGTGTAAACCTGAAATATTTTATTACCTTTGAAAAAAGAAACAAGTAACACAAGCAAAGTAGATGGATGGATGGATGGATGGATGGATGGATGGATGGATGGATGGATGGATAGATAGATAGATAGACAGACAGATAGATAGATAGATAGATAGATAGATAGATAGATAGATAGATAGATGCATGTGTAACATATTTTAAAGGCAATCCTGAGAGAACATGGATTCTCAGTTGATGTAAAATCAGTGGCAGGGGGAATTGTATTTAAATAAAAATAATTTAATAGCTTATTTGACTAGCAATGCTAAATGAAAAAGATCAAAGATATTTAACATTAGCAAGACAAAATATCTCAGTAATTTTGGTTTTATGTGACAATTGTTTCTCTGCTTTTTGCATACTTTAAGATTGTGTTTGTCCGATTTAACATAAGCAACTGCTGGACGGTAACCTAAATTGGCTGAATAAACAGAACAGACTATTTCTTCCCTGTGGTCTTTATGTGTGCACTGGTTTCCATAGGTTTTGGAGGTTTCCTGATAGATTTATCAATAATGGTACTGAAGAAGCTTCTATTCTCTTTTAGTTTATTTAAAAACTTTATTATTTCATGTAATATGTTTATACAGGAGAATTTGTTTAACTTCTAAATACAAAACAGCTTGGATTTTTTTCATAAAATCTCTTTTTAAATTAATGCCTTTTTAAATTTGACAGTTACTCAGCCAGCTGTGTCAGGATCAAATGCATTCTTACTGTAAGATTCTTAACACAACGTAGGAAAAATGAACACAGTATTGCCACAAACAATGCGTCAAAAGGTTTTGTCAGGTGATTTATAAGTCATTGCTTTACCTATTTCTTTTCTGAGTTTCTGACAAATGAGGTACTGTGGGACTCATGGAATTAACACCAGAATTAGCAGCAAACTTGAATTGGTATGGTAAGATTGGTCAAGGAATTTGCAAAATGTATAAGTGGAGAGACTATGGCCAAATACCTCTTCAGAGACTGAAGACTGATTAGGCAGCAACAGCAAATGGAGAATCCAGTAATATATTCTTTCAGCAGCATGTTTTATTTTTAATTTGAATTTGTGTGACTGCAAATTCCAGTTATTGGTTTTTATTAGATGGGCTTCGTAAGCAATCATAACCTGATTTTAGAGGCAATTTTCTCTGGTGAGGGGGCCTTAACAGACTGGAAACTTCAAGCCAACAACTTTTGCAAGTATCAGATAGTAATCCCAAGCCCAAGTTAACTACTTCAGTTTATGAACATTAATCATAATATTCAGCATAATTTTAATCTAATGTAATTAGGTCAGTATAACTAATTATCAGTTAGGAAATGCATGGCTACGTGTCCCCTTTCTTACAATGAGAATCCAAGAGCATGATGAAGGCTTTTAAAATTCTGTCCCCTTATTAAATAGTCAAAGTATCTTAAGATATTTCAGACAACACACGTCCAAGTTTGCCTAGCTATACAGGAAGAAGGAAGGGCTGACAAATGACTTGCCAATAAAGAATGGCTTATAAGTAGCAATTTTCTATGTTAAATTGAGGGATTTATTGCAGAAGTAGAAGCTGAGTCGGGAAGAAGATCACAATTGACTGATTAGACTGAAATCACACTTTTAGAACTTGGGTAGGAATATCATCCATGTCCACTTAAAAACAGATTTATACCAAAATGATAGATTTTTGTATTAATTCATGTGTTCTCAGACTTCATTTTGTTGTCCATTACCATTTCTTTCAGCTTAGATGTATTTTGTGTAGATTTTTGCAGGGCTTTCAGTGTGAATGCTGTGATATTTAAGATTATATTTATTGAAAGAATTTGAAAGCTGATGATAAAAATGGTTACTGCTTCTGGCTTTTGTTTGTGGCTGCTTTTCTACATTGGCACACAGGGAATGCTTATTTTTCTGTTGTTGCCATGAAGACTGAAACCCTATCTTTTATTCAATAAAAGCTTAGACCTTTTGTTCAATAAAAGTTAAGTATTGCAAGCACACAGTAACACCTCTCAGTTTGCAAAGATGTATTCTACATACATTTTTACATACATAATTTAAAAAGATACGTTATTGTTTCAAAACCAACAGTATTTTTAGGCTTGTTTCTTATCATTGTTATATAAAAGTAAGCTTATGGGTAGATCACAGTCAATATACTATCTGCTTCATCCAGTGCTAGTCATTACCTTCTTTTACTCCCTGTGTTCATACTTATTTACAAAAAGCAGGGCACAGAAAAAAAACCCTTCTACAAAAGTGAACTTGTTCTGTTTATTTAATAAAACATATTTATGCTACTGCAATTGCATTAAAGGTATTTGGAACAGTGTTCAGTAGCCATCAGCTGTATTCAGTTTTCAGTAGATTGGTATGATAATGTTACTTACATAAATTAGTGCTCCTGCTGAAAAGCTTAAGATAGCTGAAAATGAAGAAGAAAAATGTATCAAAAAACAGCGCAGTAAGAGGATCAGAGGAGCAGGGGGTTGTAACAACATGCTGAAATTGATATAGTCACAATGATTAAGTATATTTGAGAATTTATAGGAATACAACTAGAGAGTTCTGAGCAGAACAGAAAAATGATAGGAAATAGACATTGTCTCATATTTAATGTTAAATTTTCAGCATATCATGAAACTTGGGTGATTTTTTGGCAGTATTAAAAATTCCTCTGGACTTTTAGGCCAATGTTAACATTTCATAGTATTAGAGTTATGGTTTTTAAACTATGTGTGTTAGCAAGACTACAGCATCTTCTTTTACATGTTAGCTGTCTCAAGAAAGATTTTAGGAATCAGACCTGTGAATAAATCATTATTTTTCTTTGTATTTCACAGCTGGTGTAAGAAAGAAACATTGAATTATTACTATACTGTTAAAGGGTATATGACATTCAAAAGTACACTGCAGTATCTTCTGTGGTGCAGGGAGGCTGAATTATGTCAAAGTAGAGAAAAATGTTGAGTAGAGGCTAGAGCTTAACATGAGAATTTTCCTTTCTAATTTTGTTGTATTTTCACCCAGGTTATCACTTGGACTGCTGCTTCTGAATCTTCTGGAAGCACTTAGAATGCCCCTCATACACCCCTAATTTTAGTGGAGATAGGTATACCTAGCTTAGATGGCTAGCAAAGTTAAAGAAAAATGGTCTGAGGACTTGCTCTAAGTTGTCTTTGTGGCCCAAGACTCCTATGGCCTAGGTCATAGTCAGAAGGTCATACAAAAGACTAGAAAGAGATAGTCTCATCTTGCATTTTTGATATCACTCCTGAGTTATAAATCTTTCAATGAAAAGAGGCTGTATGATTCTATGAGACCTTCATGGAAACACACATTTTAAAGCTTCTCCCATTCCTTCTTTTTTCAACTTTTCTTGAAATGCATTCTGAACAGAATAATGCAAAGCATTGTAAGCTGAATCACTTTCACAAGCCATGACCCTTGAAAGATTCACATTGCTAGAGAAGATGCCTCCAGCTGATTGACATTTACTCAGTCACTATTTGGAAGGGAAAAATTTATTCAATTCCTAGAAATTAGCAAATAACACAGGTAGGCTTTAGGCATGTGTGATAAAGGCTGCTCAAAGATGTGCTGAAACCCAAGTTAACATGTGAGAGAGCCCTGTATCTGTAATCTGAGAAATCAAAACATTAGTTTTTGGAAGAAAAATTGAGTAGATGTCTGGATCTGTGCCATGTTTGCACAACAGGAGACTGCAATGGGCTTAGCTCCTCTCTTTTAGGCTACAAAAAGGTTTAAATTTGTGATAAGTATGTAATCTTTCTATTCTCAATGATATTGTTTATCCATTATTGAAGAATTCAGTCTGGATATATGCAGAAACACAACAGTCTTTTTACCACACATTCATTCTTGACCTAACTCAGGTTAAAAGGAACCATTGTTTTCAGTACAAGAAACCAGATATCCATCAGGAATTATTTAAATGAGTAATTACAAATTTTCTGTAAGCATATACTCTTATGGCATGTGAAAACATCAAGAGAGCAGCATAGTGCTCGCATTACACAGAGTGATTTGGATCAGGAATTGGTAAAATTTCAGTACCTCAGCCTGATCAGTATGACTTAATTGCTAAAGGTGAAAAGCAAAGTTTAGCCCATCCACTCTTACAAACATGCTCATGGTACTGATTCTAGAACTGTGAATGGAAAATCTTTTCAAATTTCTTCCATTGGGCCTAACATTGGGCCAGCCAGCCAGTTTGCAACATTTTTATAATTGTATAGTGGGATCTTACCATTGTATAGTGGGATCTTACCATTATGCTCTCCACATTTTTCAAAACATTGTTTTATCAAGCACTTTTCTGAAAATCAAAATCTTTAACCAATCATCCAGTCATTGTCACTAAAATCTGACTATTTTTCCGCTAATATGGGAGGCAGTAGAATCTAATTAACATCCCCTTAGTTTTTCCTACTAACAGTAAAACCAGGTTTTGAGAGTGAAGTAACAAATATGACAGTCAGGGAGAAATGCTAGAAGCATATATAGCAAATAGGGTGGCATTTTGCTCTTTTTACATAAAAGTTTTATTGACTGTAGTGGCGAGACAAAGTATAAGAAATATAAGGGACCAGCACAACTGATGTAAGTCAACATCACAAGTCAAAGCTCAAATGAGGAGATTGCAAGTTCATTTTGAAGATCACTGATATTTATCAAGTGAGTTTAGTTATTCTGGAACACAAGGGTGAAAGAAAGAAATCAGGGACATTGGTCTGAAGTCATTATGAATGACTGGAAATATTTCAATTTTTGTCTTTAGAGGTAAAAATTTATACCTCAGAAATAACGGATTTTTACTGTGCTTCAGATATCAGTGAAGAGATTGCCATTTCTTTGCTTCATGAAATAAGGTTAAAACAGTTTATCTTTTAGAGGGTGAGTGGAGTTAGTCATACTATGTGCTAGAAAATCCTTAAGAATATAAAATCCAGAAGTAAATAGAATCCTAAACCTTTTTTGCTTGGTCCTCTATTTTTAGGCATATGTAAGCCCTGAATGGATGCGTGCTCTGAAGATAAAACCAAGAAAACACAAAGTGCTGTATAAAAACAAGAAAAACATCAGTACATTTTGATTAAACCCAATAATCCCATACATAATATTTTGCATACTTTTTTGTTTTATTAATTTCAATTTTTCTTCAAGGTTTTCTAATTCTTTAATTAAATATAAATAATAGAGAAAGTGATTTGCCTTCTTAGCACTCAAATATTAAATTTAGGGAGATAAATATAACTAGTTTCTGTTAATCACTGTTGAAGTGGTGTCTGTCTATCTGTCTGTCTGTCTATCTATCTATCTATTTTTCTATCTTTCTGAGTGGACTTATCAATTTCAGAAAAAATACCATGTTTTAAAGGACTGTGGAGTAAATTGTGAAGGTTTGTGCAACAGAACCAATTTATATGATCTGAAAATTAAATTAATATAGGAATTCATACGCAGCAAGTCAAACCCAGTACATTTTAAAATATTTGTTTCAGTTATGATGACTAATTATTTCCATGGAAGTACAGTTATATTCTGCATATTGAAGAAGTATTTTTGTGAAAAAAAAAATTAATCAGAGATTTTAAAAAAGCATCTTTGACAGCAGAAAAACTGTCTGCAAAAAAAGTTTTCTTATTAAGGAAATAGTTTCTAAGACAGAAAAAGTTGAAAATTAATAGATATTAGTCATCCTTGTCTGGGAGTTTGAAAATATACTGATAAATGTTGAAAAATTTTTTCCTAAGCTCAAATTTGGCACTGTTTTTTTTTGGGGGGTGGGGGGGGGAAAGAAACTGACACCCAAACTCCAGCAGTAACAAAACCATCACACCTATCTAATTCATGGTTCTGACATTTTTGCACCATATTCTTTTTGTAAGGCCTTCTAGAAATCAATTCATTGACCTCACTGGACTTTGCCTCTACTTTTGTATTTATTAAGTTATAAAAATATTCCAATATCATGTATTTTCACCTGGATAATTACTGTTTTCTTTATTCAAAGGTAAAAGGTATGCTAAGCAATCTACCAGGAAGAAATATGAAAACACTTAATGTTACCTGTCATGGGTAGCTTTATTACAGTTAATAAGCTGCATAATATAGAAAATCCAACAATTTTATTAACACATTACCTTTCTTAGCATTTGCTTGCTCAATGAGACCCTTTATAAGTTATCACCCCCTGAAATTACTTACTGTATTCCTCAATTTCATTAGGAGGAATTATAGCTCCAAGAGAACGAAGCAAGGAAAGAAAAGAGTGCAGCAGCAAGAGACAAACACTACAATAACCACAGTAGGAATAAATGACACTGTCTATATATCCTCATGGTGAATAGAAAGGTGAGGAATCAAAAATATTTGGTACTTTTATTTCCAAGTGGAAGAAAGAAAGATATAATGATGTGTTAAGTATGTTATTTCAGGAAAGAATTAGTCATACAAACATTCTCCCTCTGCTTTCTTTGTTTTTTCCTTTTACATTTGTATTTAATTACTGTGGATATTCATTCAATGAAACACACTAATACTTTACAATCTTCCTGATGCCTGAAATAGAGAAAAGTAATTCATTTTTTTTTAATAAAGCAAAATTCAGAAGAAGCTTTCATGATTACTTATCAAGCCTTTTTACACTGGTCTGAATTTTGCTCTCTGAAAGGTTTTAGTTTAATTTGACACCTCTGAAAGGTGCAAGTCTTATCAAATTCAGTTGGAAAATCCACTAAGTCAGTGACAGGATGCTGTGATGATCAATACTGGTATAACAACAGTATTTCAAGGATTGCAAGGATTTGGGCAAGGAGCATACTGAATGAAAAAGCCATTCTGGAGGAGAATATCACCACCATACAGTGATTTGATTAGAAAGTAACTCAATTTATCAAGCTGTATTAGAAGTTTCAATTATTCTGAAAGGAATTCACAGAAGGATCTGAGGAAACAGAAGTATGAAAAAGAGGAAAATATTAAGAAAACCTGGCAATAAAGAGTAATTTGAAGGAAGTTCTAGATGATGAGCATGATCTAGAAATCGATGGAATCTTAATGTGTTAGCAAAAACACATCAAGTATACTTATTAAATTATAATAATTTAATAAACCTCAGCAAAAGAAAAAACCAGAATTCAGACCATATTGCTTCTATTTTTTCTGTTCTGTTTTTTTTTTCTTTCCAGTACTCTAGGACTCATCTATGATGACCTGTATCATTTGTTCCCAAAAAATTGTAAAAAACCTTTGCCAGAAAATAATGTCATAACCTGCATTATGAGTAACCTTCCTAACCCTTTGGTTTAAGAAGTATATCTCATCTTACACAAACTTCATGTGGAGGGATAGAATGTAAGAGAATAGTGCAGAAGGCAGTCTCACCCCTGAGGAGTTGCAGCTGTGCCAATCACCAAAGATTAGGAACAGACCTGCCCTTAACAGGCCACAGCTGTGTCCTTTAAGAAGTCAAGTGCTACAAAAGAGTGGGTTAGCGGGGTGAGGGGAGAGTTGGAGTTTGTTGGTTGTGTGGTGGAGAAGAGGAAGAAGTTGGTGCTGTGAGGAGATGTCCATGAGAAATCACTGAGAAGGTATGGGACTTTTGCAATGAGATGATAACATTTTAATCTCATTTCAGCAGCAACCTTGGTATGTTTTGAGAGCCTGTGAATAGAAACATGGTTTTCTGTTTATTTGTCACAGTGCCTTCTACTCATATTTTCAATGCACTTTCTATGGACCCTCTTTGTGCTTATCCTTTTTGTATTTTTTCTCTGAATGCGTTATGTTTTTGTAATTTATGGGTAGGGTAGCAGAAATTACTGGCATTCAAGGTAAGGCTGTGCTATTGGCATGCATAATATCTCTGTGGTACCTCTACAATTACTTTAAACTAAGACTTTTATATGTGTGTAAACTATTTTATTCTTGGTTCTTCTCTGATGTCATGCAGTTTTCTTTTTCCTTCATTTCCTCCCCTGAATCCTACAGTTAAATTGGAGTTGGTAGTTCAGTAAACTCCTTTACTCTTCTATGTTTACTTGAAATCGTCACAGTTGTATTGGCACAAGCTAAAAATTAATTTGAATAATCTGCAGACTTTCTGCCCCTCTGTTCTAGTGAGACCCCACTGCAGGGCTGCATCCAGCTCTGGGGTGCCAGCACAGGAAGGACACGGAGCTGCTGGAGTGACTTCTGAGGAGGGTTATGAAGAACAGAGGAATGGGACACCTCTCCCACAAGGAAAGGTTGAGAGAATTGGGTTTGTTCAGCCTGGAGAAGAGAAGGAAAAAAAATACTGGAAAAAAATTTCTGTATTCCTAGGATGCTCTGGAGAACAGGACATATAGTGCTAATTCAGCATCCCAAGGGACTATGTTTGAGGCAGCAGCTTTGCCAGCTGTTTTTTGTCTCAGTCCATGAGACAATGTAGGACAGGAGAAACACAGCTCACGTTCTGACTCAAAATGAGCACAGGTCATCAGTTTCTGCCTGTTGCCACTTGTCCTATTGTTTGATACCACTGAGAAGAGCCTGGCTTCATCCTCTTGACACCCCTCCTTCACATATTTATAGACACAGATGAAGTCTCTTTCAGTCACCTTTTCTGAGGCCCTATTCTTGATGGCAAATATTGAGACTGAATTCAGGTTTGCTGGATGGAAGAAGCCTATCAAGCAAGTGGGTGTAAACCTAACCGGGTTGTTTGCCTTAACTAGCTGGAGGAATAGTGCGCTGCTTTTTGTGCTAGAAAGCTAATTAAAGTGTAGTTATATTAAAACTAAAAGGAACTCTACTATAGAATGCTTGCCTGTATTTACTCTATGGAGACTGAAACAGGAGGTTATGTTGGAAGACTTGTTTCAGCTGATGCAATAGTGAAGAGTATATCAGTCATCTGAAGCAGAAAAAGTGCTGGTGACATAGGACCTGTAGGGCTCTGTTCAGATGTGTTTTTCTTTGCAGTACATCAAATTATTGTGATGAAACAGACTAACATTAACCAAGAATGTCTGTATGCAGTACTGTCCCCTTCTGCTGCAGAGTTTTGAATCACCTACAAATTGATGTATCACTTTCATTTAAAGATGTAACAGAAGAGATAGCCTGCAGTCATGAACACACTCCAGAAGTGTTCTCGGAAGCATTCTAATGCAATAAATACAATGTTGATGTCCTCCATTAGAAAAAAAGTCATTATGTACTAGACACACAGAGTTTGCAGAAGTATTTAGAAAGGTCCGTATGGTGAATGCCATATACATATAATTTCATCCAATGCCTATCTTTACAACACAAAATTCATTGTGATGGCAGTGGACTTCCTCTTACTTTCAACAAGCAGTATTTTATTTGGTGTTTTTATCGTGAAAAACCATTATTCATTTCCCTGAACTAAAATTGTAATCAATTGCCAATTTTGAAAGACAGAATGTCTTGCAAGAGATTATTTTGAGAACCCCAGAACAACACAACACTGAGAAGTTTTTTGCTAATTTCTTTAACTCTGTTAACTTATAAATTGATAAAGAAATCAAATTATAGACTCATAGGTTCTTTCCAAAGGACCTTTAAAAATAATGTAGTCACAGACAGGGGTATGTCTTAAAAGATAGTTGTGCAGGGATATATGTTTAAGAGATATTTGCACAACACTAACATGATTTAATTTTTTGTCAGCCCTGAAGTAGTCAAGACCCTAAGATGGATCTAATCAGGTCTCATGGACTTGTACATGGTCTATAGTGGTCTCAAATCTGATTTTCTCCTGAGATGGGTTGGATTTCACTTCCCAAGTCCCTGCCTTGAAATTCAGGGACTTTAAGGTGTGTGAAGAGCAATTGCATTTGAAAATAAATCAAAAATTCTGAGTTTCTCAGGCTTCTTAATGTCAATTGCTACTAGGCCCCCATATAGTTTATTATTATTCCATTAAACATGAGATTAGAAACAGATTTCTCTCATCGCCCATCCTAGAAAGGACCATTTGCATGAAAAACCCCACAACTGTCTTTCATGCAAGATCTTTTCTGGATTGTAGTGGTAATGCTACAGAGAATGTAATTTACTTTAACACATAAAAAATAAAAGTGCAGGTTAGCAAATGTGATCTGTTTTTGATCCAGTTCTCATCACAGACTAATTCCTTGTGGATGTTTTATCCCCTTTGTAAAAAAGCCATATAATTTACCACAACTGAAAGGCTTTTACTGAGACAGGGATACAACTGAAAAAGCTGACAAATTGCAGGTTAGATGTATACTACCCTGGCAGAAGTTACATCACAAGCTAATCCTCTCCAAGGACCAAGTACTGTCCTTGAATGTGCATGATAAAAAGTCCTGTTAAGTTCTGTGAGAACTGGTTATTCAGTTTTAGGAGGACAGTTTTCCTCATGCTTTTCTGGATTTGGGAAAAATCACTTCTTTTTATGAGCACTACTAATAATTTAGAAAGGAAGAAAAGTCCTCATAAAGAAAATTTTTCCATCTAAGAAGTGTTAAATGAATGGAATTTAATCCTAAAGATACCATAGCACTGGGTTTGATGACAATTATTTAACATATCTTTAATGCAACTCTTTATATAGTGCCTGCCTGGTATTAGAATTTATGTATGCAAAATTATTTATAAAATCAAAGTGATAGTATAAATACATATAGGATAACATACATCTGTGTGCTGATAACGAAACTGATTTTAAATTTCCACTGATTTCTAGAATAAAAGTGGGTTTTGTATTTTTTTTTGTTGGAGCATAATGGAACAGTAAGATTTGAATTATCAATGAAAGAACTGGGTAATAAATGAATGTTTATTTAATGGTGGCAGATACTAGAGGCAAAGGCTTGTACCTAGAGCTGAGAACTATACAGACTGAATTTCATCCCTGACAGAGAATCAATACACCATTAAAGTCTGTTCTGAGATCTTCTGTGACATCTCAGAAGTACATTGATATTTTTCTGGCCTTCTAAATAAAATAAAACAGAGGCCATCAATACAAACATTTCCCTTTGGACTTTAAATTTATGCATGAAAATTGTCTGGGTGAAATTCATGTCCATAATTATATCCTTTGCCCATAAGTGATTTATGCTCAGTACCTTGGAGGTGGCATTCCGTGAGACAAACAGAATCACCCTTCTACCAGATATCACTGTAGACCAATGTAGACAAGCTCAGAAATACAAGAAGAGGTGAATTTTCAGTTTAACCTGACAGAGACAAGGGTCAGTTTGCATGGTTCATTCCTTACATCTGCAAATAAAGTATTATTCAGATCCTTTGAGATCTGTGGACAGAAAAGTGGGATAGAACAGCTGATTATGCCATTAATATAATAATCAGGCCAAAATGCTATTTGTTAGGAATTATGCCTTTTTACACATTAATACGTAACATAGGTTTTCAAATATTTGGATCACCCTTACTTTGAAATAAATTTTTGTCTCCATTTGAGACAAATACAGCATGAAAATTACATGTAACTAAATTAACTAATTGGGAAGAAAACATTGCAAGTATTATTAGAGGAACTGATCATGAAAAAAAAATACATTCCTAATTTTTTTGGGGTTTTTTTTTGCATGAGTATTAAAACCCCCCACAATTAAAAGTACTTGTAAGTATTTTTAAATTGCAAAGAGAGCCTCAGGAGAGTGTTTTGGGTAGTATTACACATGATGGTACCAGTTGCCTGGAAGCTAGCATCTATGACACTTATCTACATCTGGAAGGAGAATCCAGGGAACTTCCTGAGTGCCAGGGCAGCTCATGGAGAAGATTGAGTGCCATCATGTGGCACATGTAGAATTATAGAATAATTTCTGTTGGAGGGTAGATTTAAGACCATTAAGACCAATTGTAAGCTTAGAACCAGTATGTTCACCATACTAGCTAATCTCCAGTCAACTGGGATGTCCTTGATTGGCCAGGGCTGCTGGTAAAAGAATGAAAGTGGTTTGGTGATCTCTGCCAGCTCCTTCAGGACCCTTGAGTAGATCCTACATACCCCCATACACTAGTGAGTGTCAAAGGGGAAGAGCAAGTCATTGAGCATTTCCTCCTGGATTATGTGGGCTTAAATCTGTCTTCAAGCTCAGGGGGCTGGTACCCTAAGGACTACTGATGTTGCTATTAGAGACTGAGTGAAAGAAGACATCAGCCTTCTCCTTTTCCTCACTGTGGTTTGCCTGCATTCAGTATAAGATGGGAATTTTCTTTAATCCTTCTTTTGTTGCTTATGTATTTGTAAAAAAGGGGTTTGTTATCTTTTCAATCTGACAGCAGCCAGATTGAATTCTAGTTGGTCTTTGGCCAACTTGAACCTCATGTGACCTAATGGCCATGGCTCTTTTTAAAGAAACCCTGGACACATTTGGCTTTTTGGGCTGCAAGTGCACACTGCCAGCTCATTTTGAGCTTTGCATCAACTAACACCTCACCAAGTCTTTTTTGTCAGGGATGATCTCCACCCTGCCTGTACTTGTGTTTGGGGATTGCCCCAGCACATGTGCAGGAGAAAAGAATTTCTTGAGAAACGTGTTTCCATGAAGTTGAGTCCACAGAAAAATTGCAAAAATATTTAAAATCTTACAAAAAGAAATAGCAGACTCAGACCTAATGGATATGGTTTTTTTCTATGTGAGGTAAATTGGTGTATAGAAGCAAACTTGAATGCAGAGAAGTTATTTCATGATACTTTAGTTGTTTTTGATCCGTGCAATTATGCATTTGTTTAGAAATATCTATCTAAACTTTTGACATTTTTTAAATCAAGGGGTACTTATTAACTGCATCTATAATTAGTTGTAGCCTGCTAGAGAGCAGTGTACATTTCATGGGTTTTTTGTTCTGGTGTTTCCCAGATGAATCCAGTTAAGCTCATTTATGCTCCTTGGAGAGGATGGCAGCTGAAAATAAGTTGTATTATAGTAAACAACATACTTGGGAGGAGCTGTGGGGATTCTCCCTCTCTACCCCTTCAGTTCCAAAGCAAACATTCAGGAGCAAACTGAAAGACAGATGATTTATTTTGTAAGATTGGGGGTCTGATTAAATTATCTCTGGGTAGAGGTAGGTACGCAACCTGCTACTAGCTGCTCAGGCTGCATCCTCCATTTTGTGTTCTGTGACTACTTTCCATTGCTTCATGAGTAGTATTCTTTCCAAGCTGTCTCCTCTCTGCAGCAATACTGTGCTATGGAAGAAAACAAGTGTCTTCAAATAATGAAGTGAATGTGCATACAAGTTTACCTGTGAAAAGATCATGGGCACGACTGAATTGCACAGCCAGTGACAAGCATAATCTACTTTTTCCCAAATACTTCTGAAATCTTCACACTTCTCTCACATCAAGTGTTTTTATGATCTCCCAAAAGAAATCAATCAATTTTAAAGCAGAAAAGCACTTTTTCTCCTCTTAGTTGTACCTTCCGTACTGCTCTTGATACCATTCCTTTAATCCTGAAAATGAGAAGGCAGATTGTCTCTGCTTGCATTTCTTTCCTTTGCCAAATGATAAGGTTCCTTTCTCAAAAAGCTCAAGTACACTTGTTCTTATCTCTTTTTATATTACACTGGAGAAAAGAAAAGACAAGTGTCAGAAGGGGTTGAAAATACTTAACACTAAGAAAGAAAAACATCAGGCCAAAACATCAGGTCTATTTATAACTCCCAGGTTATTTGTTTTATTGGTCTACAAGGTGACGTACTTTCTCACCTTCTTTTCAAGTAGAAAGATACCCAAAGTAAAAAAAGTCAAGTTCAAGCAGTTGGGATCTTCTATGGTTTGGGCTGTATTTGGCATTATATGTGAAAATGTTCTTCAATGCATACTTCAAGGCTTTTCAAGATGTATTACGATATGTCTTATGTAAGGTTGCAAAAAAAATAAATGGTGAAAAATAAACCTATCAAAGACATATATTATTAGTCTTTATTTTTATGATTTTGAACATAGCACATGATGTAGTGAAACAAGTGTCAAAATAACAATATGTTGTAAATTACATCACAAGTGTATTAAGAATTGTAAATGACCAATGCTGAAGATTCGTAACATTTGAAAAATCACCCAAATTTGAGCACTTTAAATGTAATACTTAGAAGTAGAAGTCAAGAGTCTCAATTACTGAAATCATAAACCAGCAGAGTGAGCCTTGGGACAATAACTTCAGAGGAAAAGAAAAAACCCCAGTCTTATACTTAGTGGAAGTGTAGAAAGGTCACAGAAGAAAGGATATTTAATGTTTTCAGCTATACTTGAAGAATAGGTGAGGTGGCCAACAGAGAATATGGAGGGACATCAAGGAGTGACACAGTAATGGCTTGCAGCAGTGATTCAGTGCCAGGCTAGAAACACTAATTTTCTATCACTGAAATGTACCAGTATCCTACAAAATTCACACAGAGCTGCATTAACCATGCTTGTATGCTGTGCAAGAATGTATCTACTGTGATACAGATGCACCCAAACTTGTGGGAAACATTAAATATTCATTGTTGCCTACATTTTTGAATATACAACTTTTCTCATGCTGAACATTTGTATGAAAGTTTTTGAGGTTGAGTTTGGTTTCTTGGTTTTTAATTTATTTTTTTTTTTACATTGCTGGCTTTTGTTTTATATTTTTTAAGTGATGTAATTTATTTTTCTGCTTTAAAATACTTTATGTTAATGAAAAATCTTTTTGACTTCTTTTGCCTTGTTTTCAACTTTTAAAGCAGGAAAGTAACTAAATAAACCCATTTGTCCTGTGAATTTTCAGATATGAATGTTTGATATTCCTGTCCTTAAATTTTAAAATTGAGACTGTTTTAATGAAGTTGTCATTACCTTAATATTTTAAATAATATGATAATGGTTAATATAAATTTCTTTATATAGGTATATATGAAATGCCATAAGAAAGTTGTATTTTAAAAGGATTTTTGGAAATTTTTTAGAGGCATATTTTCCATCCAAATTTCAGAGAATTTGTTCGAATTTTTAAGATTTCAGATCCACTGATCCTTTAAACAAATGCCTCTAGAGAAATGTGAAAAAAAAAAAAGGTAATTAGAACTGGTGTGGGAACCCTAGCAATGGTGTCAGAGTCACCTACAAATCATCAATGACCATATTCTTAGTTAGTGACACTTTAATTATACTTTGTCTGTCTTTGCTATTTTACTTTTGGCCCATTATAGAAAAAATCTGAAATTCCTTAAGAAGTGAAATTCCCTAATAAATTACAAAATGATCAGCTCAGTAGTGAGTAAGAAAGAGAACTGATAGTAAGGTAAATTCCATTTGTTTAATAAGTTTTTTTTAGATTGTGACATAGCTCACAATGTGCCAGTGCATTGATTTTTTTTTTACATTTCCTCAAGGCTTCTAAGATAGCTGCTTGTTGTCTGGAATAGGTCTTATTCCTTCAAAATGTCTTGAAATATCATTTGAAGGCTAGTCCCAGCTGACTGTTTTGTAGAATCTATTTTGTTATAGAACCTATTTTGTTTTGTGCGAGTAAAGCCATATTCACGTTCTTGTTGCATTATACAAAGTAATAGACATACTAGAATTTAAAAATAGCTGAAATAAAACATAAATTGAAAATTAAAACCAGATTACTTTGTTTTACTCTCACCTGATTCAAACAAAAAAGAATTATTTTTTCCTCAAACATATACAGTAAAACGAAGCTTTTAGCTTAGCATTTAGTGAAATATCCAGCCAGTAAGCCTTGCTTATGTTGCAGACAGCTACCCTGAGGAGTGATTTGAATTTAAATGTGACTCCCTTATTAGTTTCTGCTAACTGCAAATATCCCAGTCTCTTAATTAAGTGGCTGAGTAATGTATGAATGCTCACTTCTTCTTGTCATGCAGAACAAAGTGATGTATTTAGATTCCATGCACAATATGAAATTTAATGACACAGGCAACAGTAATTTAGAAAACATTTTGGTTTTATTATTCTTGTTTTTTCTTAGCCAATCTCCTTGTAAGTGTTTGGCTGCAGCAATGTTACAAAAGTTTGCCCAAACACTGGATATTAGCTAATGGATTTTTAGATTAAAAGATCATGTGTTACAAATGCATGGTTACCAAATGCATAATATGTTGTTTATATCTTCTCCCCCCTATATTTAGAAATAATATACAGAAATCAAAACAGACCTTGATGAAAGCTCCTTTCTTGGTTTGGCACAGAATCTAGCGTTAGATTCAGAGAGATTCTGAATGGGCTAAATAGTGCACTGTAAGGGGTTTTACAAAGAAGAAGGAAAGAAGAAACAAATCAAGCTTTTCTTCTAGTGCTGGTGGTTCCTGCTCGCTCCAGTGACTTTCTGCAGTTCTCCTGATGTCTTTACAGATTTTATAGCTTATATTCAGTCACAAAATCTGCTTCTCTGGTATTTAGTATGTATATTTTTCCCTAGGGGTATGATGCTAATTTTTCCCTATCCTGAAATTTTTTGTCTTTGCCCTGATATTTTCTCATGCTTGAAGAATCCTCTGCAGACTCATAATCTGAATGTATGTGTGCAATTTTGTAAAATCAGAGTAGCACATATGTACAGTAATTTGGACAGCTGTTTGAGTTGTCAGAGTTTTGTGTTATTGTCATGTATAACTACATGAACTGATGTTCTGCTGCTTGAGTTTAAGCTCTAGAACTTGGCTATCCCTTTAATTAGAGCTCCAACCATCTCTCATGTGTTGAAATTCTCATTTAAATCGCCTGAGTAGTTTTCTCAACAAATCTTCAGCTGCATTCTTGGCAAATTGGTGTTCCTAAATGATGTGGGTTTTAAACTCCCTGTATCTCCAAGCAGTGCCTAATAACTGTTTGCCAAAGAATTTTTCTTTAAATATTGTTATCTAGATGTGTAGAGATAGATTTAAATAGTTTTAATTTCTATTCTTTCCAAGGACTAATAGATAAAACTTTATTTGTATTACAGTGCTTTTTACCAATTCTGACTAGGCTCGGGACAGTATATATTAAATGTTACGTTATATTTTTTTTTCTGCCTCTGCCAGTAATAATTAATTGGGTGGTAATCTCCAAGATCTTCTTGCATCTCTAAAATTCATATATTTTTGACAGAATGCTCAAAATTTACAGAAAAACAGAGTGAAAATATGATTTATCACATTTATCTGTAGCCATTTTATAAATTAAGCATCCATTTTAAGCTAGTCCTTTAAACTTTTTAAGCCAAAGGGGGCAAATAAGATGCTCCAAAACGTGATTCATCTCAGCAAATTTAACATGTATTTTAGGATGTCAGGAATTGCCCTCTGGAAATGACTACCTGTATGGGCCACAGAGATAACTCACTTAATGAATTCAGACTAAATACTTTTAATCTGAAACTACTTTGGAATCACTTGTTTATCATTATTTCTACCAAGTATTTGAAGATGGGGAAAAAAGTTGATGAAGTGCATTTGATCTTTTCAGGTGGTTTGAGGTCAAACAGAAGATATGTATCTGAGGTAGAAATTATATGTACAACACTGTAATTGGACCCCATCCTCTCAGATATAGAAAAAAAATTCTGCCTTAAAGACCTTGTACTATGACATAGTTCTTAATTCTTGTCCTCATTAATTGCCCTTGTCCTTTGACCTTTGGCCACTGACCAGCTCCTTAAAACAAGATAGAAGAACCATTTCCTTTCACTGTATTTTCTAAATAGAGATTAATAGACCAGTCAAATAAAGAGTGGATAGACATTTTATTTTGTATGGTTTCCAATCACTTACAAAATGTGATTGAAAACTGTTAACTAAATACTCTTAGTCCGTGAAATGGGTTTAGCTAGATTTATAAAATTAGTTTAATTGCATCTGTAAAATAGAACAATCAGAAGTGAACTGTTTGAGGGTTTGGATTTTTAAATTTTATTAAATTTGGATATTTTGATACTATATGCCTGTTCTACATCTTGACATAATTTTGGACAACATTCTAAATAATGATTTATTTATTTATTTCTATAAAAACACTTATTAAATATTCAACCCACATATAAATATACTTTGTTTCCACCACAAATTGCTCATCATTACTAAAAAAAAACCAACAAAACCAATCAGAAATATGAAGACTACATTGCTGTAAAATTCCAACTAGTGAGAATTTGTTACATAATTCATCCCAGATCTATTTACATAAAGAATATTAGTTCTTGTGTATCTCATCTGTCATTATAAAATACACCCATATTATGGAGCTTGTGGAATGACTTGCTACACATATTTATTCCCTCAGCCTACTGCTTAATAATAGAACCAAGGAAAAGTGTTCCAGCTTTCCTGCCCTTCCTCACAGCAAGGAATTAAGGCAAGCGACACAAATTAGTTTTCAAGCTAAGACAAAATTAAATCTGCAAAAAGTAAGGGCTTATTTGGATCAGAAAGCATGAATCACTGTTTGATTGCACAGTTTGTACAGAACTTGATTTCTTCAAACATTTATAGTCTTTCTGCAATCAAAAGTGTTCTACCACTGGTGAACTTCTGTAATTGACCATGAAATTCCTAGCACAGTCAACTCAGCTGAAGAAATACAAAGAGCAGGGCCTTAGAGGCTGGCTGACAAAACTCTTTATAGACCTTTTTTTTAAATTGGGTCTTCTTTTTCATTAGATTTTTTGGCTATGGCTAACTTGCATTGTGGTATCCTGAAGTATTAGAGTTGCTGCTGGGTAGAACATGCTGTTGAAAAGAACCTGGTTTCACCCAGAAGCAGCATGGAATTCCAGCACCACTTCTATAGATTCTTCCATCTACTTCTGATAATCTGAAATCCTGAAGTACCATCTAGCTTAAACACACCCTCACTATAGAAAGGGAATTTTTTTACTCTTTTCTCTACAATGTCTAATCTTGGCAGTTTTTCACTTATTGCTCCATCAGTCACAGTATATTCTAATGTAGTACAATGAACAGTTGCAGAGTTAACTGACCCCAAATGAGCTATTTCAATTATTAAACCAGTAAAGGTATGTTAGACATGTGCCCCTGAGGAATTAATTTGTTCTGTTGTGAAGTGCTGCCATGAGATAGAGTGTGCTAATAAGACCATCCTTTATTTGGTAGCTAATTTAGCAGTGAATGCTAACTGCAATACCTGTGCATGGGAGCTCACTGTGGCTCTAAGTAACTCTCTTTAGACTGACTGCCTGGGAAGTACTGATCAGAGAAAAAAATCACTTAATATCAGTTATTTATCTGTATAATGAACTGTTATGTACTGCAGGTGCTTTGACAGCTTATATTTCTAAAATTAGATTGACTTGTTATGTCTTTGAGCTCAGGAGTTGATTCAGAAAGTAGCAGTATTACAGGCCAAAAATTCATTTCTTATCCACCCTGTGTACTATTGGCAACTTCAAGTGTTTTCTTACGTTTCTCTTTCAAAGCTGAAGTTTTCCTGGTTAACGAGAAGATGTAAATACCATATTCATTCTTTTTCCATTATTCATTTATGTGAGTTTTTATTTTTGTTTAAAGAATGACATCACTAATCAAACAGAAATGCATAGATGCAGATTGAGGGAAACAACGTGTCCCATGCACCATTATTTTATTCATTAACTAGTCCCTATTAACTAAATTATGCCCAAATCAATTGCTCTTATACTTGACTGCCACTAGTCAAGTTGCATACATCAAATGTAACTTAAAATCATCAGTCCACGACTAGCATAAACATATTTCCTTCTGCAGACATGTGGAAGCCTCAAAAAGTCTAGTGTGGTGAGGATTAATAAGCACAAATAATGATAAAATCTTCCATTAGTGAAGGGAGCCAGTTCTAGTGTGATATAATAGTGTGGTGGTAATAAAATGTGATAGATGGTGAATGGTTCTACAACGTAATAGATATTTACTTTGAGAACATAGAGCTATTCTTTTAGGTGCCTGAAGAAACTTCACAATTATTTATACATTTTTTTTGTTCTGATATAGTAAATATAGTTCATTGTACATTTTAAAAATGAATGCACACTTCAGAAATGTGTAACTACAGAGTTTCTATGAAAACCACACACATATTGCCAGATAGAGGCTCATCTAGGCTGAAATAAGTAGATATGACTCCAAGATATATATCCTAATAGTAAAAAAGATTTGAATATCCATCTAAGCAAATCTGTAGTTAGGAATATCATTATCTGTACTAGCATTGTGAATATGTCTTACAGTCTCAACCAAAATTGCAATGTAAACATAGCTTGTGGTGGTACAGACAAATATGTTTAATAAACCTGTCAGAAAATAGTTTTTTTTCCATAATGCAATTCCAGCACAATTTTTATTTTTAAACACTCAAGTATTTAATTTAAAATCTGTATGGTAGTTTTGTTTTAGTAGAAAATAACATTAAATGTACATGAAAGTTTCTCAAGATCTCTTGCAGCCCGCTCTTACTTGATTTTGTGAAATGTGTCAAAAAGTTAAGCTTCTATTGATTTGTTTGGATTTCACCCCACAAAATGGAAAGCCCAGAGGGCTTACTTCAGTGAGACATCCTGAATCTGACGCTTGACACTCTCATATAAGAGTGAATATTAATTTCAAAAGTCCTTCCTGAACTACAGTGGATGCTTTTAGCAACCCAGTTATAGAAAGTATAGATGAATATATATGCTTTAATGTTTTAGGATAGTATATTATATATCTGCTTATATACTTGATAACTGGTGTTAAAAATGTGGTTTGGATAAGAGTAGAAAGAAAATAACAAAATGAAGTGCTGAGTTCTGATTTTCAAAGTATATATTTTTCTTAAAGTCCCCTTTGTGCAGCAGATATTCCATGTGCCGAAGTTTTCTTCCTTCAGATAAAAAAAACAAGCAAAACCCCATCACAACATTAATCCTGAGCTTGAAATTATCTTGTGAGAAAAGTGATCAGAGTCACAATATTATCTTGTATCCAGCTTTGAGTCTTGGGAGCTGCTAATTGTGATATTAGAACAGAACAAGTAACTCTTAATAAGAATGAAAAATGTTGCTTTTTCTCCTTTTCTCATGAGTTATTTCCTAGAGATCTGAGACATCTATATGCAGGGCATTTATGGTTTATATTTTTACATATTTTCTGTGTTATGTGTGCATGTGCTAATATGTTATAATTAGTACATGAACCCAAGGCCAATCCAGTCTGAAAATATAGGTTGTTATTTTCAATATGTTAGACTTAGAAAACAAGGGGGTTTTGTGCTGTAAGTTTTTTCCTCTAAACTTAGGAGGAACTGAAAATATTGCAGAGAAATATCTGTGATAACCCTGCAAAACTATTCTAAAGAAAGAGTTTAAAAATACAGGATAGCTATTTGCACATACAGTTAAGCTAGTCTCCTCCACCAGCATGATCCAAGACAGGTGTTAAGTCCTGGTTAAAATTATGTAGTGCAGCATTATTTGCTGCAAGAATTGAGAACATAAAATAATTGGTTACTTCATTTCATCACTCCTGTGCTTTACTTCCTGCTGGTTCTTTTTGCTTCAATATAAGAATTATTCACAGTCAGTAATGCCATTGCAAATAGAAATCCTTTAACATAGGATCAAAAATATTCTGGTTTTATTATATTTTAGAAGAAAATGTAAGTATCAAATCCATTCTGCTAGTAAACAAAAGATAAGCTGAAGCCTGTACGAAATTGGTTCAGCTTCTGCAGTTATATGCTTACAGCTATAGAAACACTTATGTAGATATGTCATCCTATATTGCCTTGAATAAAGTGACTTGTTTTTCTTTGGAGAGTCAAAATAAACATGCAATTTTTCTATGTCTCTTGAAAATGTTGCATGCTCTTTTCAGAGTCCAGGTATATTTGGCATTGTATATATGCTTTAATCATTATAGAACTCTTGTATGTACACACACCTGCACACCCTCACAGCCTCCACCCTCATTCTATGGAAAGGATTTTTATATAATAAAACCCACAGGAATATGGAAAAATGTGTGTCTAACATTTTTTTTTTTAATAAAAACATGGACTTTGTAAGGTATCTTAAGGGTCTAGGCTCAAAATCAACTACCCATTAGTTTAAAACTAGGTTTTATATAATTTTTTAGTTGACTTTGGAGACAAATACTTTTTTTTACCTTCTTCAAGAGCTATCACAGGAAACCAATATGTGGTTACTTTCCTTTCTTAATTTTGGAGTGGAGAAAACAATGTATTTCCAAATAATTCAGAGATTTTATTTTGCTTGTGTCTTAAAACATTTGATTCATACCTAAGATAAACTTAATAATATAGCAACATAGACTTAAGAGTTCTCCACATTGATACAGAGGTATTCTTCATGTTGCTCTAGGGTCTATTCCACTAACTTGTTTGGGTTACTCATTAACACCTACCACTACTGAAACTGGAGGAGAAGTGTCCTATTCTTTCTGGGTGCCTGAAATCATTATTGTTAAACTAATTTCAGGTAGGAGTCTTCAATCTTGACCTGAAATGTTGAAGTGAAATTAAAGTTCAAGTTGTAGTAGAAACGGCAGCAGTATCAGGGCTAAGTGTTTCCCTCCCAGCACTAACATTATTACCTGGCCTTTAGCCCCACTGTGGCAAGCTGAATATCTGCTGAACTACCAAACACTGTCAGAGAAGGTAAACTAGGCAGCTTGAATTTAGTTATGAGCAGTAAGGATAGATTCAAAATAATTTTTGAAAGAGTTAGTTAGCTACTATTCTTCAGACGATGTTTTATGCGGTCTTCCTAATCATACTAACACAAGGAAAAATCTTTCTGTCTTTCATGTATTGTTTTACATATAGGGTAAAATGTGTTGAAGAACAAAAACAGCAGAAGCCCTGCTCAGTTACAAGAGAGGGAAAAGGAATTCAGTAATACTTGTGCTAAAGCAGTACCTGTCCAGCCTTTATGAAGCAGCATCTAGTACAGAAGAGAATGAAAGTATTCTGGACACATAAACTAAAGCTGAATCCAAGCTGGATTTATTTTAATGCAAGATGCATATATTTCAGAGTTGAACATATGTTTCTACAGAGTTGGTTCTGTTAAACAAAAAAATATATTATGCAAGTTAATATTTAGATTTCACCACATCAACTGTTTTTAGAAAATAGATAACACGTGAACTGTATGATTCTGTAATGATGACCTAGAGGCCACTTCAAGATGTCGATTATGTTGGTCCCTTAGGTGACCCTAAATGTAGTAAATATTAATTCTTGTAATGAAATCTGCTTTGAAAAATGTAATAATACAGGTTCTGTCTCAAATTCTCATCTATTGTGAAGTCAGCTATTACCTTTTGCCTTAACCTCCACCATTTTTAAAATGTATGTCAAAGTCTGCCACAAAGTCAAATTTTGATGAGTTATGTTTTATCTACCACATGGAATACTGGTAGACTTCTTTTAGCTGAGCAGCTGTGGTCCAACATTACCCCAGAATAAATTTATCTGGTTAACTTAAAAATGCCAATTAGCATTAAGCTGTGTTTTTTATAGTTTTTATGATAGACAAATCAACTACTTTCATAACTGTTCAGTTTATCCAACTAGAGTCATGACAGACTGATACACATGGAACTTCCTTTTTATAAGAATTATTAGAAAATACTGAAAGTATGAGTGATCTGTAAGCATATATTAAAATTAATTTCTAAAAAAAACCCTAAAACCCAAGAAATTTTAATGAATAAAGTAGTGCCAATACATCCTCCACAATGGAGGCTAGCCTTCACATAAAATACCAAAAAATTATTATAGTAAGAAGGTTAATTGCAAATTCTCTTAATTTTGAATGCTCTATACTGAAAATACTGGTCATGGAAAACATGCAGAAAAAATTTGAGATAAAAGTATATACATGTAAAATTATATTGACAGAATAGGTTGTTTCAAAGAACTTAGTTATTGTTATTTATATGATAGAGTATCTACTTATAGTTTAGTATGTATATTTGTGTACACACATATATTTTTGCGCATGTACATATTCAGATAAGTGTACACCAATCTTTAACTTTCCATTTTGCATAAAATCTGCATATAGGCTCATCATGAATGCAGTTGATAACAGGGAAGACAAGCTTCTCATGAATCTTCAAATTTCAGATTGTTAGAAAAAAGTATAAATTCAAAGTTTTTAGGAAAGTTGCTTGGTTGTCTTAATTTCTTTATATCTTAGCCTCTATCTTAGGTTACTAATGTAAGTAAGTGAAATTATCTGGGAAGTCCATTTAAACTATGCTCTGAAGCAGAGTTGAAAAAAATATATCTTTAAATTCAATCTTCTACTTAGAATATCTCTAAGATGCATGTGATGTTGTAGCTGTCACTGCAACCTGGGATAAAAATTGTACATAAGTTGGTAGGGTATGGAGTGATGTCAAAGAGCTACAGCCTAGAAAAATACTGGAATGTCATGCTAAGAAAATAAGTAGCAGGCAATCAATTACTCCCCTGTATTGCCTCCAAGAAAAAAAAAAGAAAAAAAAAAAACCCCAAACACGACGGAATGTACCAAATATGAGGAACTTAAATAAAAAATAGGAACACCTAACACATATAAAAAATATATATAAAGAGAGACTTTAAGTGTATATAGAGACCGAACATTACTGGATGAAAATTACCCCCAAATGTAACAATATAGCACCTTCTCTTATGTGAGGAAGTATTTTTCAAGAAACACTGGGTTGGGCAAGAACTTATTTCTTTACTCTAGTCCTGACTTGTATGTAACACCTAGATTGATAGGGAAATGCAATTAATATCATTCTTTCCATAGGTATTTATTCAGTATCAAGGATTAATGGAGTCAGAAGGTCCACTAATAGAAAAAAATGAAATTAAGCAACAAAAACCAGCCAGGGTATAATAAGGTATATCTTTTCATTTAGAAGGCAGTTTCAAAGGGCATGATTACATGGTTTACAAAATATCTGAACTCCATTATAATATCTAAATTTCTATTATGAACATTGTCCTCCCCAGCCCAGGTTGGGCTCCCTAGAAATCAGAGGATGAGTGAGGGCAGTGCACCAGACTGTCCTGCACACTGGTGATCAGCATTCTTAGCTAAGAGAGAGGGTGAAATGTGGTTGAATTCCTTCAAGTGAGTGGTGAGTCTCCCTCAGCTGTCATTCCTCAGAAAAAGGTAATTCAATGTTGTCATTTCTACCAGTAGCCAGATGCCTCAAGCCAAGAACTTTTAATACAAAATATTGCAGCATAAAAATACCTTTATAAATATATTCCTGAGTGCAATCATTTGGAAAATGTTATTTGTTACCACAGTAAATTAAAAAAATCCAAAAGTTTACTAGTTTTCATATTAACTTTTTTATATCATTTATTTTCTTAGCAAAGTGTTCATAAAATATTAACTGCTGGAATATTTTTTTCCAGGAATGCATTAACTTATATGTGCATAGAGACACCATTGTAAATGTTTTGAAGCGTGTGCTACAGCACTTATCCTCAGGAGACTTCTGAAGTGGAGGAGGAATCTATTGTCCTATGAATTATGACAGAAACTATAGAAAAGAGTAAACAATAACACCCCTACACTTTACCATTATTGAGATGGCTAATTAAATAACACATTCAGCGTATAATATATGCTTTAAGAATAAAATCATTACCCAATAATTAAAAAGTAATTAGCCAAATATATTATTCTGACTTTCTGACTAATGAAGACTTTCCTGAATGATATGGCTGATAGGGGGCTTATCATCTAATGAGAGATGAAAACTTCAATATAAGATTGAAATGAAGATTTGCCTTTAACTATCCATTTGTGTGAAAATATTGGACACAGCATAGGTTTCAGTAATGTGTTCCCTAGCTTCTATTTTGTGATACTGCCTTTTTCTTTTTCTTTATATAATCATTAGATCTAGTTCTAGCTTTTCCTTAAGCTTCTGAACTCAATGCACAGAATTTGGCACACGGCATCTCCTAATCCTGGGTCCAACCACAATAATTCTCTCTGATTGCTTCTCAAAGGCAAAAATATGTGGAAAGACTTGAAATTCCATGGATAGTTTCAACAGTGTTATAACCAGTCAGATTGAATATTCAAATGGAACATCCTTGTCTAGAATGTTTCTGGATTAAATTAATAGGGTTTCTGTGGAAATCAAAAATACCAAATATCAATAAGGTTAGCCAACACTATCTTTACTACTACTATTATTATTATTATTATTATTACTATTGATATTTGCATTTTTTTTCTGTTCATTTGTTTCCCAGTAGGTGTCTCTATACTGCAGCTTTACTGAAAAAGAAGGAAGAAGCAGGCTAATTGCATAAAAATATTTTTAAAAATTAAAGAAAAATATAGGCAAATGAAACCTTACTATGACATCACACAACACCAAAGGAAAAAAACAACTGTAAATAGATGTTTCTTATGAGCTTCTGGATACCATCATGCACCCACGTACGCAGAACCAAAATAGACTTAGTAACTACTGATTACAAGAAAAAGAGATGTTAAAAATGGTGCCCCATAAAACCAAAAACTAAAAACCTGAGTTTTTTGTACATTCTCTGAAGACCAATGATCTTTCCAATTTTCATATATATAAATATATAACCTAACAACTGCTGGAATTTATCTACAGCAGCAGCTACATTGAAAGTATTAATGTCTCATAAAGAAATTTTTTCAGCCTGTGTTGAGTACATAAATGGGGAGGTTAATGAAGACTGCAGGGGTCTGGAGTAGTGGTGGGAAAAAAAGTATGAGCAGTAATGCAAAATTGTGATTGGAAATAAGAAATCCAGTTTGTTTTGACTTGGGGCAGACCAAAGTAACTTCAATTAATTTGCATAAAATGCAAAAATTAAAAAAAAAAAGATCCCTTAATTGACATGCAATCTCTTTAGACAAATAAAACTTATGCTTTGATGGATCCCACTTGTATTTCTGTAGTGATTTAAGTTGAATAAAAAGTCTTGACTTACCATATAAAACCACTAGTATTCTATTTAGCATTCGATTTTAATTGCAGATTTCACAGACCAGAACACTGAGATGAATAACTGATGATGCTGAATTGAAACAGCTGAAATTCCACATATGATTCACAATCTAGAACTAAATCTATGAAAAGTTGCATTTTCAGGTCTTGCTGTTCACAGGAAAAGTATTTTAAGGTTAGTAAAAGCTGATAGTCCCCAGTTTGTCCATTAATCAATAGTTCACTGAGTATTTGGTAAGAGCTCAATGAGCCATAAAAAGGAACAACATGACAAGTTTTATTGATTTTCTCATAAAAAGGATAAAGAAGTGACAGATGACAGGTCCAGTTAGACCTTTACAGCAAGCAATACTCATGCTACATTACTTACAAGAATTTCTATTTTTGGAACAGGAAGAGATAGAAAACCACATGTCATTTGCATAAAAATTTTCTCTCTCTCACACACACATACACGCACATGTACATAAACAGATCCAGAAACTGATTATGATTAAATAAGATGATATCACAGCTGAAGTCAGACTCTGGTCTTGAATTTTTCTTAAAGAATTTGGTTTTCTTGTACAACATTATATACAAGGCATTTCATGGTATTTATGTTCTTGCCCTCAATGCTTTTTATTTATGGACTCTCAGTGCTCTTCAACATTATTTATAAGGATTCTGTCAAATTCCAATGTGTACTCAATAGTTTTTGGTCATAAATCATTGTGCTCTTATTAGGACTTTGCTGCAACATTAATCCTCAAAATTTCAACTTAAGAGCAGGGAGTGGAACATGGAAAGTTAATGAGTCAGATAAGACCTTTACCTCATAGTGCTGTCAAAATCCAAGAGTTTAATGGTCACGTTAGGGAAACAACATTCTGCAATAACAAAAAAGCTCTTGCTGAGAAGTTGTTTAAGGGATTCAGTCTGAAGTAGTCACACAGATTTTAGATACTTCCGTCTAGAATTTTTTTGCAAAATTTGCTTTATGAACTTTTATTGTGCCTTCAAAGTCTCTACTTAATTATGTTTCTCCTTGCTCCTTCATTTCTCTTTTACATTTTTGCAGGATCATGTTTCCCTAAGGAATACTGCCTTTTCCACTGTTACCTGTTCAGATTCACATAACATGAAAAATGTACTTGAAAAATAGTTAGATCTTTAAAGGGGAACTTAAACATATAAATATATGTTTGTTCATTCTGAAGTAAAAACTGCTTACTTCCTTCAAATTTCTTAAGAGCAAGTGAAGCATGACTGAGCTTCCATTAGGAAAAAAGCTCTTCCTGCTTCTGTGGTGTAAGAATTAATTTATTTAAGTTACTTAATTTTTAGAGAAGGAATAAGCAAAAAAAACCTTGAAATTCCTCTAGTTCCTTGTCCATATTGCACCTCTTGCAGCACTGAACATGGGCAGTGGGAACAAGGCAAACATAAGCAGTTCTTTTAAATAATGGCCTAGAGTGAGTAATAGTGTAGCTGGATATCTGCTTCCCATCAAGGCTGCTATACATTAAAAACATCCTGATTTGATATATTACTGGGGACTTTTTCCATTTTTTATTCTAAAACTATTGAGAAGTCTGTTGTAACTTAAAGAAATATTTATTTGCTAATTGCTTAGATGGACAGAAGATGTTTAGATTAACATACAATTAAAATTTCAATCTTTCACACAATTACCTATGCTGGCCATAATTTATTGCTGTAGGTCAATTTCCTTCTATAAAACTATTTTCCAGGCTTGGGTAGGGGTCATGGTTTAGGTTTGAATTGTCTATTTAATTGAATAATTGTGGAGTTTTTTCCCTTCAAAAACACCTGTAGTAGCTAGTGTCCATTTAATAAATCTAGTTTCTACTCATTGATGCAACGGGGATTTTCCAAGATACATCAGAGAGAAGCTGAGGAAAACAGTGGTGTTAACTCACTTGCCCCATAGATTTTATGGTACTGAGGATACACTTGCCTAAAGGTGACTTATTTTTTTGAGTTATCATCTAATAGGTTTACTTCTGCTGTGTACTGAATAAAAGGTGTAGGGTTTCTATCTTCAGTTACAGCATTATCATCACAAGCCAGCACTGAGAAGTGGGCATGCCAAGATCATGCTTGAGTTAAGTATGTGCTGAAGTGCTTTTCTGAATCAGAGCCATAATTTATTTAGCTCATAAAGTGATTCCTTAAAGAAAAACAAATCCCAGAATGAATGACATTTATGAAGGCAAGATTTCTTTTCTGTAATCTTGTTTTTATGATAGGGTTTACTTCTGCTCTTTTCTATATTCTGGCATCAGTAAGTATATATGAGTACTCAAAACAAATACGTTATAAAATCGATGAAAATGGCAGTGTTTTTGCTGTCATTGTAGAATATCCTTCTTTAAATATCCCATGCCATTACTAAGTCAAGATATCAGAGTATTTGGAAGTGTGACCTGGAACTTAGCCAGTGAGAAGTTTAAATCTGCACCATTCTGAATCTAGTCAAGCTTTCAAATACATAATCTGTGAGAATACACTAAACCAGTCAGAGATACTGAGTAACATGACTCCATAGATGGCATAAAGAGGGGAAATGGGATGGAATGAGTGACTGGCAGTACTGGCAGTCACGAGGGATCTTCCCTCTAGGATGCTTTCTCATGAATATTCGGGGGTTTTTGCCTTCATTGCAGTGATTCAGCTGCTGGACATCTTTTTGCCAGAACACATCATCTTCTTGTGTCCTGCCAGCGAATAAGCAGGTGGCTGGGATGACACAGTGCCAACTTTGAGTGCATGCAAAGGAGCAGGCTAGGGGCAACATGACCTACATGTTTTGCATAGCACCAATTTATTAGCAAAGCTGACACATTTAACCAGGCACTATTCTGAATACTTTATCAGTCTCAATGGTCTGTCCTGACTGACACAAATCCTGCATCAAGTATCATCTAAGTGGCAATGTGCTTGAACTGGTTAGAAATCAAAGGGGAAATAAAGCAGAGCAAGGGTGAAGAACAAATTTTTATTATTGCATTATTTGTTAGCCAGAATTCTTGGTAACTGTTTTTGAGGAAGGTTGTCTCTGTTATTGGTCAGGGTGTTTTTCTAAAAATAAAACAAAGACATGAACTCTGAAGACAGGGTTGGATGCAGAACTGTAAGGCACATGACTAGAACTAATGAGGTTTGGACTGGACCACCTCACATATTTATAACAAAACAAGTTTTAACTAAGGCAAGACAATCTGTGTTGCACATACATAGAATGGAAAATTGCAAAGCAGATAGATGATGATAAGGATAGCTATAGTTATATTTGAAATTTCCTATAACCAGAAAATTTGTTGACATTTATCTTCCTTTAGCTTCTTTTGAAATACAATTAGAATTGCACATTTTTCAATTTCAAGGGTATTTTGAAAAAAATGTGAATTATTTTGTGCACTAATACATTAGCAGTTCATCTTTAGTGTTGAATTCTTGCTCAATCTGTTCAATCACTGCTAATACTCAACTACTAGGAAATTTTTTAAAGTAGTCTGAAAAATGAAATATCATTTCACCCTTTTTTCTTTTCTTTTTTTTTTTTTAATATATTCGGAATATCTGCAAAATGAGAATGATGTTTGGCCACTGCATGTAACAGCATCAAACTGAAGAAAAGAAAGCTGAATGTGGATGTTAGTCAGGTAGAAATATGAGGAGAGGGTCAGACTGGAGAGGAGTTTATCTTGAGTAGCTCATCTTTGAAAACAGCACTTTGAAGTGTTTTCTCTAAACTTTTCAAAGGGATAGAGACTGAAAAAAGAGCAAGAGCTAACTAGAGGCTAAGTACTGGGAGGATAAGCCAGCTGGAAGATAAAATTCTTTCTTTGTATCAACTGTGTGTGAGCCCTTTAAAATCTTTCTGAGTAGATAGGAGGCACAAGAGTTGAAGTGATAAACATACAGCATATCCCACTACCTGAGCTCCACTCTTGTGGGCTCATAATGTGAAATGATGGCTCCTCTATACAAGTGGGACTATTAAAAAAAATTGACAATAGCTGTTAACAAAGCCCCATCTGAGTGCTTTTGTAAATTGAAACAACAAGGATCAATTTTTTAAACTACTGAAATGCAGTCTTTGTCAAAGTGAAACCCAGTAACTCCTCTGTAGCACACAGCCAAATGGAACTGCAGGGAACCTCAGCCAAAGAGAAGGCAGTTCCATATGGGACTGGGACAGCCATGAAAATCTAAAGGCCTTCTCAGAAAAAACTGAACTCAACAGCCATCATCAGCATTCTTTTTCGTGCAAATTTATAGAACTAGAAATGAAGAAGTACAAAATAAAAAACAACTCTAAAGTTTCCAAGTCTAAAGTTTAAACATACATTAAGAGTTGAAGTACAATAACTGATTTCTCAGATATAATTGATTTAGCCATCTCCCAAACTACTTATTTGCATTTCATGTACTGAAAAGTCAAGTAAAAAGTCGAGCTGAAATATAATTTCCACCACATTTAAGAAGAAATTGATACATTCCTAAGGGACAAAATGTAGATTTTCTGTCTGCTTTAATTCACATAAATTTCCTTAGCTGCAGTGTTTCAACCACCTGCCAGAGTTCAAGAGGAGCTTGGACAACACTCGCAGACACATGGCGTGGTTCTTGGGGTGGGTCTGCGCAGCCTCAGGAGCTGGACTGAATGATCCTTTTGAGTCCCATACAACAACCATTCAGCTCCTATGATTTTATGATTTATATTTCTCTTTAATGCTAGTGAGAAAATTTCACAGAGATATTTCAAAGCATTGGTTTCAGAATGAGGAACATTGGCTAAATTAGTGAATTATGTAAAAAGGCTGCCAGGCAGGCAAGGTGTATCTCAGCTGTTGTCCCAAAGGTGTGGTTTTTCTACAGAACACCTTAAAACTCTCATTCTTGTATGACATATTTGAGTTGAAATACCTCAGTGTTGGCAAGACTTTTTATTTTGAACTTTTGAGTCCATCTATTCTTTTTCTCACTCTACTATTACTGCACTTTTGAGGTTTGCACGCATCATTAGAATTCTGCTGAGATTGGTGAGCTCTTCTACCATATTAAACATTTTTTCTCTTTTAGTATTTCAAGGCATTGTCATAATGCTGAGCCCTCAATTCTGAAAATTATTTTTCCCCAGCTATCTGTCCATAATATCAGCAGTATTTTTTATCTATTTCTTTATGCTCTAGATGCTAGAAGTATTGATAGAAAGACAGAACAGATATGTTTGATGCTAGTCTTCATGTTCAGATATATTCTTTTCCCAAGAACATTAACTCTCATGACTTCATATGACAGAAATGTATTCCAAAATATGAGTCTACTCTCTCAGACAGCTTGGCCTATAAAGTCAAACGAATATCTGTTGCCTATTGATTGCCTTTAGAATTTATTCCTACTAAGTCTTGAGAAATAATTTTTAGTACTTTTGTAACAAGAACTTCAAGATATCTGTTCTGTGTAAAATTTAATGGCCCTAAATTCAGTTTTGTCCTTCTTCAAGTTTTATATACATTATGAAGTATGATTTCTTTTCAGCTTTTGAGATAATTAAAAATTTCAGGATTTTTCTGTATTTCCAACTGTTGCCATATATCACTTTTCATATAGTGCTTTCACAGTACAAGGCACATTTGCAGCGTTCTATCTGCTTTATTATTTGCTTTCCCCATCTTTTATTTTTCTTTGTATTGTATTCTAGCGCTCTTCTTTGGCTAGCTTCCTGGTCTTTGGCTTGAAGCACTGAGGCTTGAATTCCATTGTGCATCTCATTTTTCTTCCTTTATAGTCTTTGCCTCTGTCTCTCATAGATACTCAGTTCATCTTGAGCTTTCCTTCTTGGATTTATTTTCATTTTGGCAAAGTTAAGATTATGGCTGTTCTTGATATGACTGTTCAATGTGTTTCTACATTGTTTGAATATAATCTATTTGATTTTCTTGTTCACCATCTGGCAAATTTGTGTTTGTTAGGTAACATGAGTTGGAAAGAACTAGGCTGTTCACTAAATACAAATCGATGAATTTCTCATTGTTTTGATGATGATTTCCTTCCAGTGCTTTCCCAATGTTCTCATTTCTTCATTTTACCATCCTAAAGAGACATTTACAGAAGGAAATCAAGTTTTGGTTTCTTTCAAACAAGTAATGGGGGGAAATGTGGATGGTTTTGTTCCTTCTGGTTATATTGCTATGTAAGAGAACAGTATGGCTCAAATGACATCCTTCACAAGCCTGTTGTCCAGGTTGGTGTGTATATGTTGTACAATTTAACAAAACTGGTGAGAGTTTAGCAGAACAGGGCTCGGAATGCAATGGTCTTGAAGATCTTGTAGTCACTGAAGCATATGTACATGACATGAAGAAATGACATGTACATGACTCCTGAAATGAATTGTGGATTCCTACATTCCTACATTTGGATTCCTGAACAATTGTTCAATCAATTATTCTGATTGATAACATCCATATTCTGAGGACTTTACTCTTTTGGTGTTTTGTTTGTTGTTTTATTTTGAAGGGGGAAAGGGTTTGGGTTCGGTTTGGTTTTATTTGTTTCCAGAGCATTAGTGTAGTGCAGGAAATGATTCAGTTCCTCTGAGTGGCCATATTGTTAGAAAGGTAATTTCATCCCTCATGTATAACTAGCAAAATGTTTACAGATATAGCCTTCATTCACATTTGCATGCATTTATTTTTATCCAAGCTTAGGAAAGTATCTATACAAAGCAATCACAACAGCAGAGCAATTGCTTTTTAATATTGTTGTATATTGCAGTAAAACAGTTACATATTTAAAATATTTTCAAGCAAATTTCAGCAACACTATTCATAAGCTCACTCAAAAGAAATGCATTTTTTTTGATTACTAGCACATAACTTTGTTTCAGAAGAAGGCATTTGAAAGTCCACTGACACTTCTTTCATAATAAGGTAATAGTTTTCTCAAAACTGTCACTGCTTTCAACTTAAGATGAATGTCAGTGAGATTTTGGGAAAGAAATCTCCTGTTGAATTCTAATGTATATAATTTGAGACTGCTAGGTACTTCCCTCATGAGGGTGTACTTAATGCAGAGGCTTTTTCTTCTCAGCTTTGCCTTCTTGTGGCACATTCTCTTCTGTTAAGAGAGGTGCCCTCAGGAATGCCTGCAAAGCAAGTTCCACTGCGGCAAGTGTTTAAGTTTTGCAAATATCTTGAAAGCTGTTTCTGAATCTGAGCAAAAGTTGAAGTCATTGCTCATTGTGTCCATGGAGACACAAAACCACTTCAAGCGTCTAGTTCAAATACACTAAGCATTAGGGAGAGAAGTGTAGTTTTGTACCATTTGTCACAGGATGCTCATTTTGTGCTTCTTCAGTCTTAAGACTTGTTAAATAAGGGTATAAAACATTCAGCACATATTATCACACCCTTTTGATTGAATTCATCAAGACATCAATTCATCAAGTTGCTAACAAACAGGAGTAAATAACCAGTTAAGAGGGTGTTACAAAGCAAAATAGAACACATAAGCTGGTCAGGAATTGTGGAATACCATCAGCCACAAGAAGTCAGAACTAAGGGGCTATAAGATTGCTGAACAAACATTTTTAATAAGCTTTTATTATAAATTCCATCAGTTACACATTATTAGCTCCACTATGCTGCAGAAACACAGGAGGGATAATTTGAACTGCATTATTTATAATACAACAAACCACAATACCTCCAGGGTGTATATAATCCAAACAATTTCATTTTGCCACTCATTGCTGCGTTTCCTGGATGTCAGCACCTTGTTGCCTTACCAGCTGGATTGTTGCCTTACCAGCAAAAGATCTTGCTATTACTCTAAGCCAGTCAGCCTCAGTGCTGTTGACTTGACTGCAAGTGATCCCTATTTCAGCTGAACATCAATCCTTCAAAAGCCAAATCTAAAACAGGGATAGGATACCACTTCAGAAAAAGAACCAAATACCTCTCCAACGGTCATAGGCACTTTTACAGTGCAAAACATCACAACATTGCCTTTAAGAAACATTATATCAATGCTGCGTGCAATTAATGGTTTAATAAATGCAGTAGATGACCAAAGGCATGGGCCTTTTTTTCATAAGTTACTTCTTCATGAATTTGGCTGCACTAATTTTGTGTGAAAACTCCTAATTATATTGCTGAAATGAAATCCAAATTCCAAATTCCACAACAAATTCCACCTTACATTTCATTTCATGACAGCTCCATCCACTGCAGGCCTCAAAGGGAATTAATGAAATAATTATAGTTGTACCAAAGAAAGGATTATACTTCCTTCTGAGAACAATACTAGTGCAACAGTCACTAAAAAGTGAGAACATAAAGAAAATATCATGCATATTTTCAAGTTTTGTTTTTCAGCTTACTAATTAAATGATAAACAATATAGCATACTGTATATGAATAATAGAGCAAAATAATAATCTTAATGGGAACTCTATGTTTAAATGTTTTTTTCTCTCCTGTTACTATCCTTCTCAAATGTTTTCTATTCTGTAACCTTTCATGGATGTTGGCATGTGCTAACATGTTCACACGTTTTACAGAGATGCACATTTTTGTCTTCTATTTACAGAGAAAGGAATATTTCCTGAAATGTAACAAATGCAAAATTAAAAAAAAAATCGGTTAGGAAGATTTGTTTTAAAGAAAATTTTTCAGCTAGCTGAATAAGTAAAAAAGTGAGGAGAAAAGTTAAATATTTTGTGAAGCTGAAAAAATTTAGCATACCTATTTTAAAGCATCCTATTTTATCAGCTTTGTGGGATGGATATTAATTATTAAATTTTAAATATAAATATGATAAAAAAATTCATGGAATGTTTTTATATCAGTTCATTTTAACATTGTGTCTGTGGATACAAATAGGTATCTGCTTCTCATATAACTTCAACAGGCTCATCATTTTGCTTTAATTTAGTTCACTCACAAATGGTTGTATACTCATACAGTAAATATGTCAAATTAGGAGTTATGTTTAGGACTTGTTTCTAACATTTGTACTTATTAGTTGTTATTATTTCTATTGATCATAAGGCGTTTTTCTAGGGCAGCTAGACAAAAGTAACTGCTACAGTCAGAAACGGTGATCCTACTGAGATCTAAATTTCTCAAGAAGTAAAAGTTACTTATGACAAAACATGCAATGAGAATTTTAGAAATATTTGAATCTTTTTCAGACTACAATCCTTCTACAGTAGACTGATGAAAAAAGAAAAAAGGCTACTAGCATAGCAAAAAATTTTAAAGGTCTTCCTTCAGTCACAGATAAGAAGTATGTATGCAGGATTGAGCCAAGCTGTAAAGAGTACAGCCAGAACCTTCTCTGAGTCATTTAATTGCCTCTGAGCTAAAGCCACAATGAAGAACTCAGGGAATACTGTCTCTCTCCTTTTTAGTAATTATATTTATATGCCACATGTATTATAAAGAGCTTCCCTTGTGTATATAAAATTTACCATCTAGATTGTGCAATCCTAAAAAATTTTCTGTTACCTTAAGTGCAGGTAAGTCTTGACTTCTGGACTGATTTGAGATAGTTAACGCAAGAAAAAGGAAATAAAGATACTGGAGAGTCCAAAGCTGTGTATTATGATCATTTAAATAACTAACAGTTAAACTCTCCTGGTTTTAGCTGGGTAGAGTTAGTTTCTTCTCAGTACCTGCTAGAGTGTTGTGTTTAGTTTAGTTTTTTTGATAGAATTTATTTGTCCTAAGTCAAGGACTTTTTCTCCTTGTCTTGTGCTCTGCCAGTGAAGAGGTTTGCAAAAGAGACTGGGAGGGGGCATAGCTAGGACAGGTCACCTGAACTGACTGAAGGGATATTCCACACCACAGAACATCAAACTGGGGAGAATTACCTGGAAGATTTGGGAAGGCTGGGTCAGGCACCGGTCAGCATGTGATGAACAATTGTTTTGTACATCACTTGGGTTTTACTTTATACTATAAGTGTTATTATTCATTATTGTAATTATTATTCATTATTATAATTATTATCAATTATTATTTAACATTATTATTGCATTTTACTTTGCTTTCAATTATTAAACTGCTCTTATCTCAACATACATTTTTTACTTCAATTCTCCTCCCTATTGCAAAGGGTGGAAAGAAGAGAAGGGAGGTTGAGCAAGTGGTTTTGTGGTGCTTCATCTCCAGCTGGGCTTAAGACCACAACAAAAATAAAGACCACAAATCCTACAAAAGAGACAACTAATTATTTGTACTTCAGAGCTGAATGAGTGTAATAAAACTGCAGAAAGCAAGACATGATTTAAGAATACAAGAGGCCTTGGGGAATGCAAATAAAAGATGACACCTGAACATAAAGGACCTGATTCAATCAGTTAAAAGTCAGGAGGTGTCAGACTTTAGTCAAAGAATGAAAAAGGGGATCTTATAAAAATTCTTATTTTCTATTCCACAATGTATTTTCTCATCATATATTTTTTAGTTTAGTGATAAGATTTTAATTCTAATCCTCAGATGCTCTATTACTAAATGACATGTTAGATAATCTAAAATAGTGTCACAGTTAAGTAGTTAGTAAGGAAAAGAATACAGTACTTTGCATTGAATCAATCTGAATCTAAAATTCAGATCTCTGTACTTATTCCTTTGGATTGAGATTATTATTCTTCCCGCTGATTTACCAGCTACGTAGTTTGGACAACAGTAAGCAGATGATACTCACAGTTATAGGTGATATTATTTAGAAGTAAAATTTATCTAGAAAAAAAGACCATAAAAAATACCTATTTTTCAAAGAATCTACAAATTTTGACACATAAAAAGATTAAGAGAAATAATTAGAAGACAAGCTGTGTCAAGTCTTTTGCTTCCTAAGTTTTTCAAACTAAGGGAGTTGTTCTAATGTTATGGTTTTGAGACAGAAAGCACACATTTCACAAAATAGATCTGCTTACTATGTAAAATCAAGATGTGTGGGGTTTTTTGTTGTAGTGGAGTCCTTAAATGTTACGGCAAAAAAATCAAAGAAAATAGCCTGGAAAAAGTTATCAAAACATGTCAGCAGATGTCTATATGAATTCCTTCACATTTATGATTAAGGACTGAAAAAGCCATTACCTAATCAGAATATTAAATGTATATATATAGTTTTATTGTGGAAAGGTACTCCTCTTCTTATATTCAAATTGACTACACATTTTAAGAAGCGATTCCTGAAGAACATTGTAACAGTAAATTTACTACACTATCTTTTGCTATGTAACACTAGAAAAACTATACAGACCACCAAAATAAGGCAAAGTGTTTTATTAATGGCCTTATGTCTATGTATACACAAATGCTCTTTAGGCAAAAGCTACTTTCTCCCCAGCAAGCCAAGGCGCTATGTTCCTTCTACCCAAGAGCTGATCATGGTTCTAAATGTACAGTATTTATAACAAAACATTTTATGATCTAGACTTTGACTTTTCATGGATCTATTTAACAATTTATCAAAGACAGGACACAGATTAAATGCATTGAACAAGCTATTTAATCTTATTACAGTACTTATTTAAGCTGCTTAGAAATGAAGTGCCAGTTCGGATATCCTTTTAGTATCTTTACCTGTCCTCTGCTGTCCAAATACACTACATTGTATTAAGTAGTTTAGAGCTTTATTTGGTCATACGTTTATGAGGAACTTTATGATTCAGGAGCTACGAGATGGAATTCCCATAAGAAATGTAAAATTTTGTCTTTTTAGTGAGCAGTATAAGGAATGCCAATTTTTAGCAAAATATCACTGTCTAATTGCTAAAAATAATCACTAAAATTCAGCATTTAATTCCATACTCATCCCAGCCTTTTTATATAAGGGTCTCTTTAGCTTAGATATTTCTTTATCGTTATATGGTCTCTTGTGAAAATACTCTCTTTGATCTTAAAAAAAGCTCTAGGAAATCTTACAGCATATGATGAGTAATAATCATGAACAAATTCTCATAAATTCCATAATTCTACTACTTTTTTCTAAAAGTTTTAGTCTGCTGTGCTTCATGCCAGGCTGTTGAAGAAGCTATAGACCAAGCAAAACTGATACTGAGCTAAACATTACAAAGCAAACACCAACATAGAAAAAGCTGCATGTTCCTGACAGGTGTCTGCTGTTCTTGCCCAGTAGGGCTCCATGGAGATTCAATGCAGCAACCCCCAAACTATTGCTTACCTAGAAATAGTTGTATCTTCTGAAAATATAGCAAGCAGGTATGTAGAACAACTATTTCATCCAGCACTAAATATACATGGTTTTTTTCACTCTGGTGTATCTAACATCCCCTGGGACCAATAGGTTAAATAGTAATCTACTTGAACTAAATGTAATCTGTATATAGTCTGTCTGCTGCTCGTATCTATTCAACAGGCAAGAGCAAGCCATCAGGTAATACTGAATAGTGACAATGTGATTAGCATAAAGGTCAAATTTTCTTAGACGGCAAAATTAAACAGGAGCAAAAATATCATTCTGCAGTCAGTGTTGCTGAAAACCATAAGTCACTTAAAGAAAATTGTCATCTCAAACCATGTGAGAACTTTATTTTTAGTCAGACTAAGGCAGAATTGGGATACAAAAATGACTTTAGGACATTGCTCATCTCATTCTCCTGTCTAAAAGTCAACTGTGCTTATGACATTTCTATTGTCTTTGGCTTAATATTGAGCATCCAGTGACAGAAGTTCCACAGTTACAATATGTGCTTTTTAGTATGTTACTGTAATTTATGGTAATTTTCTTCTTATGTTTCACCTTCCTAAATAATGTATCTATGTCTGTCATCCCAATTTTTTTGCACTTGCCAACTGTCCCATGGCATTTCATGATTGCTGCAGTTTTCACAATCTGTAAGCACTCTGCAAAAAAACTGTTTATGAAATTATGTATTTAAATTCATATTTAAATAAAAAATGTTTAGCTGGACTGTGAGCTTTCATTAGAAGCTTTTTTCTTTCTTTTCACTTCTACTCTTAATAAGCAAGAGCCTTACTTGGCTTTGAATTTTAAAACTACATGAAAATCTTGAAAATGCAGTCTGAGTATATGCCAGTGGAATATGTTAGAGTCTTTTGCAAAAGAAATTGATCTGAAAACATTGAACTCCAAATAAATATTTCTTAGAAATATATATTCTAAATTATATAAGTTTGAGTTTTACTTGAATTTAGACAGTCAGAGGTATTGGTATCTATAGAGCAGATTTTGCAGTAGCAAAAGGATTTAAAGGATGTGCAGGATCAGGTTTCAACAGTAGCCATATTAAATATAAAGCTTTATTATTGTTTGCAATAGAAGTTTAAATCAGGTAATAAATGATCAGGAAGCAAAACACATTAAACCCTCATTCTTACATAAGTGGCAAAAATTTCAAATTTATAATGAAGCATTTTTACAGTCATTACATTTTTCTTGCAGTTGTCAAGTGAGATGGACATTCTGTGTTTTAGAAATATACCTAGTTCCTTTCTCTTCCAAAAATTGCAAAACACATTCCAATGGCTCACCTTGGTAACCACATAAAAGTGCTACCAAAGTTACCAATATTGTGAATAAACACAGAATTTCTGAATCACATACTGTGATGTTAGCATTTCTTTTGAAAAGCATTGTCTTTTGAACTTTAACAGGAATATTTTAAAGAATGATGAATACTAAAGTAACAGATAAATGAACAAAGAATCTTGTATACTGAAGATAATGAACTGAAAAAAAAAAAATCAAAAGGCAAAGATAAGAAATTCAAAGATTTCTCTACTCTTTCATTGGTTCATTGATTACCGAATGAGGAAACATAAAGAATTTTAATGCTCTACTTATGTTATATTAAGTGTATTCAATACAGAGAGATGACAACTAGGAAAAGGAGAAAAACTAAATTTATTTTATTGATGTTGTGTAGGCAACCATTTCAACCTGAGAAATGCAGATTACATATTGTTACACATATACAGCATGTCATGGAGATTCTGCACTTCAGCATTAGCACACAGCTCACACAGTACTGGAGCTGCAGTTTGCTATAGACCAATGATCCTAGATCTGGAATTGCATTTTGCATGCCATTTTTTTGTATGCTCTGAATAAAACTGGATTGAATGCAAGTTCTGCAGAACACTGAAAATAGGCATATTAACCTCAGTTTCACTAAAAGTTATCTAAGGTCATCCTTTCCAGTACTTCTTTGTATATATTTGTGATAGAATGTCAGACCTTTGTCTGTATGAATGAACACATCATTGTACAATGTACAATATATGCAGTTCTGATAATATAACCAACAACACTAGTGTGTGTAAATTTAATGTATAAACCTTAGAGAGTCATCTCTTTGTATGATTCATTTTAAATCAGTATTTTATAGTGCTTTCTATATGTAATCATGTCCACAAAGGAAATAGATTGCATCTGAAAATAAAAAGATGGTGTAAATACAAATGCACTTTATCTGAAGTAGTAAAAATTCAAAATATAGCACAATGCTTTTTGACTATCCTTAAAAGGTTTACTGATAAGAGATTGATGCAAGTGACTTCAGAGCAGAGTGAGACAATTGTCTCATCTTATCTCACCTAAAATGTAGGTCATGGAACCACCATCACCCAGTAAAATTTACATCAGCCTCACACTTTCTATTTGAGCAACAGCATGTGCATAGAAAAAAAAAATTCTCATTTCAGGTTTTGAGTGTTATATCCTAGTACATATTTTTCTCTAGTACATCACACTAATTAAAAGCAGAAATTTATTTCTAGGATGGATTTGTGACACAATTAAAATCATGGTTCTATGAAAAAAGGATATAAAGGAAAATCTCTTCCACTAAGAAACTTCTTGTATATCCTGACATTAAAACTTAGGTTTCAATTGGATTTGTCAAAAGATTAATAATGAGAATTTAGGTACAGGTAGAGATGCTGGTTAACAGCCCATTTTCTAGGACAGGTAGGGTTATTCAAAAAGGCTACCATTATTTAAATTAGTTTGTTTTCTTGGCTTCCTGAAACCCCTGTGAAGCAATGGATTCTGCCAGAGATTAGATGATTTTCAAGTATCCTCACAGTCAGTATAAGAAAGATAAATATTTTCATCTCGTCATAGGCAAAGGTCTGAAGTCTGATCATCTTTGTACTGCTGAAATATCAACCCCATTTATGACATTTCCAACTCTGGATACTAACCCTATTTCAGTCTCATTGAGGTCCTCTGGATACTCCTGATATTCACATGATTTTTCTCCACATATATATATATATATTTATGTTTCATAAAATCTTAATAAGAATGGTTTCATTCAAAGGAACATTAAAGATTACCTTAAATATTTCATGATGGAGAAATTAATTATTGGCTAAAAACTCTACTTACAGACACCTAGCAAAGAATCACTCAGTTTTTGAGGCATAGAGTGCACCTTCAATATGTTAAATTGCTAAACACACAGACTTTAATAATTCTAGTTTCCAAGTCTTATAATGGAACTAGATGGGAGGTCTGGAATTAATTTTACCTAACTTTAGATTTCTATTAGTCTTCTGCATGCAAATTAGTCTATAAAGTTCCAATTTATAGTCAACAGAGAGAGATAAATACTTTTGGAAGCAATTTAATTGCATACCTTAGGGCAGGATGAATTACATTCCATAAATTCATATTCCTCTTCATATATTTTAAAGGGAAACTACTCCCTGATTTTAAATTCTACCCTAGGTATTTTTGAGTTCATACCTAGGTACTATATTAAAATATAACACTTGTAATAAGAAAATCATGCATCTTCTTATTAAGTCCTCGTCATCGTACGTTCTGAAATGTTGACAATATCAGTGTGCTTTATTTTCTTTAATTTCATGAGGAATGGTGGGACTGTAACACAGATATACAGATAAGGAGTTATGTACCATAAATATCTTACATATGTGTACTTTACTGAACAGATAAGCTATTATTAGAATCTTAACCCCCTTTCCAGGCAGGCAACTTATTTACACTCAATAATATTTATCTTTGAGTATATTACTACCTGAAATACACAGTCCCAATAGTCTGCTGCAACAATAAGAAAGGAAATATCAGCTAAAAGAAAAAAATGTGAAAAAGCCCTATCCTTGTTTGAAATATCCTATTCAATAAAATAATTCAAGATGAATTCCAACAATTTTTAATTCTAACATTTTTAAAGTAAGTTAACATTACAGAAGTATTCCCAGAAGACCTATCTATTAGGATCTTGCCACAGAACTTGGCATATTTTTACATTGGGCTAGCTGAAAATGTTTTATTTTCATTTGTCGCATTTTATTCCTAATTTTCAAACTTTCTTTAAGATATAAGGAAGCCAAGTTAACATTATACTTATGGTTTATTAATGAGGTTTAACATACTGCAAATTTAGGGAGAGAAGGAATTACTGAATGGAAAAGATTGAAATGAAACAGCTGCATGTTTAAAATACTTTTTAATATTTAATTTTTTATTATTGTGACCATATGCCTATGGTAAGGTCATATGGAGTTCAATCTTGTAAAGTTACAGTACTATTTTAAACTACTCAATAATAATTTGCCTTTAGAAAAGCAAATGAATACTTTGATCTAGGTTAAAGTGACTATTTAAAAGTAGGGTTAGTTGGAACAATAATGTAAATTCCAGGATAGCTCTAAATAAAAAATACATTATGGAGGTTTGGAGTACTAGCTTTAATAGGCTTGGAGCTGATTTCCATTTATGAGTAGTTATTGAGTGGGTCCCAAAAATCATAATTTTATATTAACCCTGTTATTACATTTGGTACATAAAATAATAAGCAGGTTGAACTAAATATAAGGATATTGCTACTATTGTTACTATTGTTACTATTTTCTAAAGAAATATTAATTTAATTTTCATAAAAGAGAATACATAAACTGAGCTTCCAAAAAATTCATCCAACATTTTTGTGACCAACATCTAAGATAAAAATTAGGACAATTTTTAATCTAACAGCTGAGTTTCTATCTGGGCATGAAGAAGGGATACAAAACTTAAGAAAACATGGAAAACATCTGTTCTTCTTATGCAGAGTAGTTAAACTGAAGAAGGCAACATGATTCTTGTCTTGAAGGTTACAGTATACAGAATATTTTATATATTTCTATACAGAATTCCACAGTGTATATTGATAGATGATATTAGGAGTTTGGCACACTGTTTCCCAAAAATATTGTGGAATAGCAAGCTGAATAAATATGTAGATTTAATAAGAAGGCCAGCAACTGGTTTACTGAGAAAGAATGTCAATGTATCTATCTGCAGGCAATCAGGCCACAGCTGTAGAATCTGAAGCAATCATGAAAGTGAATGTTCTTTTGAAGTAGGAGCACTGAATCACTGAGAAACATACCAGGCGCCAGACACTAGAGCACTTGCCATATTTACCAAGGCACCAGAACTGTAGGGCAATGAGTCCCAAGCAGCCTTTTGAGGAGGAATCATATTTGGAATGAAAGACTATGAAAATCAGATGAAGCAGATTTGCATTAATTTGAGAAAACTGGTGCTAAATATGAAGCAAGATGATATATTAGAAAAAATAAAAAGCTCGTCTTCTAACTTAGGAACCCACTCATGATTTTAAAAACAATTCTACAGTCTTTGTTTATGCACCAAAATTGTACCAGCATAGCAACGCCACTTCAATTATTTTTCCCCATCCTATTTATGGTGTATCAAATGTTCTTACATTAGGATAGAATACCAAAATTCATAGAATCTTAAAATGGCTTGGTGTGGAAGGTACCACTTGATTCCACCCACTGGATCAGTTTGCTCAGGATCCCAGCCTACCTGACCTTGAACATTTCCAGGGATGGGGTATACCACTTCTCCGGGTAACCTCCTCCATTGTCTCACCATTCTCATAGTAAAGAATTTCTTCCTAACATTGAACATACAATTCTCCTCTTATAGTTAAAAGCCATTACCCCTTGATGTCTATGTAAACATCTCTCTACCTCTTTTTTATAAGCCACTTTTAGGTACCAGAAGGTTACTATAAGGTCTCCCCAGAGCCTTGTCATCTCCAAAATGAACAACTACAACTCCCTAAGTCTTAGTATATCTATGTGGCAGCCACCAAAATATGAGAAACTCACGCATATAATTGGTTCCCATAATGTAATTCATTCTGTTTGGAAGACCACTGTAGATTTTCAAAGTGCTGTGGAACTTGTATATTTATTCCATCATAGGGATCTGCTTTAAGAAACTGGCAAGCTGTGTGTTTTCCATCAAGCCCTTAATTTTAAAAATATATATAAATTCCTAAATTTATTCCAGTTTGATCACTCAGTCTATAAATGTGGTGATAGGTGTCCTAAGGCTACAACTGTCTCTGGTGAGGTGATCTAAATGCCTTAGCTGTCAAGCCCTCATGATCTCAATAATTTTTGACAGAAGAGTATTCTGAAGGTATTCATGTAACATTTACATTTACATTCTATTTTTTTTTTTTTTTTGTGATTAAAATACTTGTTTCTTTTAATAACTTAGTTCTGTTCTTTGCAACAACTCAAGACTTCCCACTTGGCAAGATGGCTTCATCTACTTGATAAACTTTCTGTTATGGTAGGATGTCTTGTAAGACTTCAGGTTAGTCTTAGTTCTAGTTCCTACGTCTTTCTGCTCCTTTATGAAGGCTATCTAGAGCAGGATCAGATTTTCAGAATCACATACCTATAATCAGGTTCCTGAGAATTCCAAAGATAAAAGGAAGTCTCCAAGTTTTCTTTGAAATTTCTTGTCTTTTTGCTAAGCAAGACCTGCCTCTTCAGTTATTTTCCTGGTTCATATTTTGCTATAAACCTTAGTTGCAACATCTAAAAGATTCCATGTCTCATAAATTGTGAGTGCAGAAATTATTCAGTAACATCCCCAAGCTTTCCTTGTTAAGCTATTGCATTTACAATCTAAAGGTTGGCTACTTTTGTACTTCTGATGCCAGGAGTATGAAAGACCAAACTACTGTGAAGGGCTTAGACTTTTTTGGTGAACACTAACTTCCACACCTACCCTTTAAGGAGATAAATCTGCTAGTCATTAACTATCCTGGACTTGAATATATTTTGCTGTACTAGTGATTAAACCTCATTATGGATGAGGACATGTAGCTTTTTTTAAATCTACTAAAATGCCAAGTACTGTGTTGGAGATCATGTTATATATTGCAGACACTGAAAATTAGTTTTTCAATAGCTATGATTTGTATTTCACCTTACAATCTTTATTTGGGTAGGCTGTATAACATACAGTATTTTTTTTCCCAACTCTCAATTTAAGTGTGAGCACTAAAGTACTGCATAAAGGAAGGCAGAAGTTAATTCCAAGGCTGTGCAAATTTACTGTACATAAATTTTGTTAGAAAACAGTGCTTTATTGCCACTACTGCATTCCTAAATTCAAGTGTATAAAATTAGGGTTTTTAAATGTTGAATCTCTGCTATTCATTAACAGCAAGATGTGCATTTATATGTTAAGTCCTAATATATACATCTTTGATTTCAGTAATTACAGATTCACTTATCCATCTGTGTGAAATGTATTTGGTAGATATCACTGTCAGAATCTATAAAAACATCACCAATTTGTGGTGACAACAAATGGCACAGAAACTGACCATCAAAGTTTACATATTTGGTATTACCTACTCCCTGCTAATAACTAGATTCAGAAATTGATGTCTACTTGCAAACTGAAATATGGCAGCAATACTTTTTTGATTCACTATTACTTCTGGGACTGGTTATGTGTCTTACAATTTGCTCCAGTGTGATACTGACAAAAGGGTGGAAGGACATGGGTAAGGAAGATATCCCATGAGACTCACGTGTAGGGTGTGACTGATCAGAACAGTTTCAAAGCTGACTTTATCTCACCACAAAGGAGACCACAATGTGGCCAAATTTTAAAAAGCTATCAACAGTTGAGTAGATCAATGTAAATGTGTTTCCCTGTATCCATTCATTGAATTACTACCCTGATGTAGTCAGGCCAGCAAGAGGGGAGTGAGTGTTTCAATCATTAATTCTAAAAGTCCCAACCAGAAGATTGTATAAATTTAGAAATTACTGTAGCTTCTATATTCTTAAACACCACCAAGTCCCTCTTTGAGTTTCTAGTCTGAGCAAAACAACTTAGTTTGGGAGTTCAATGAAGTTGTCATTGGAAGCCAGACCTGTTATTTCCTGAAAAAAGACTTTAAATGCTGCCTACACTACTGTCCAATTTAAGAAAGTAACAGATGCTCTCAAAATGACCTAATTTGAAATAAGTCTTCTTGTGTTTCTAGAATGGTGGACTCCTGTCTGCACTACTCCATACCCACCGGTCAGGGTTCTGAAGGACTGGGACACAGCCTTGACTGGATCTCAGCCTGCCATGGTAACTCCTTGATCATTTATTATACTCTTTTACATTCAGGACCACCAAAGCTGATAGCATGGGTCCTATTCACCTGTGCTAACTCTTTTCCAGAGGGAACATGGAGGGAAGAGTACAGATGGGCTAGGAGTGGACTGCTGGGCACTCTGGGAATCTATCCCAAACCCAAGGTCAAAACCTCTATCTCTACATATCTTGATACCATCTGAAATGAATGATCAGATGATCTTACTCAATTGGTAGTATTTAAATTTAATTTTTTCCTGTCATTAACCTTATTTGAGCTCCCTTTCACTGCCCTAACTCTCCTGTTCAAATGCTGCTTGCTGTTATACATCAGTTTGCTCTTCCTGCCTGAACTTACTCTACCACAGGTAGTGAATGCAAAACATCTGCAAGGGCATAGTGCTGAGCCTTGCACTGCTGGTTCTGCTCCTTAAACTTCTTTTTCAGATTTCAAGTACTCAAATTCTTTGCATGAGCTGTAAATTTCCCCCCAATTTCTTTCTTGACTGTCTTTAACAGACTATTCAGATTATTTGTAACGTTACACAAAGCTGTACTTCAGCTGCCTTAAGCATCTTCTGTAGATTTAGAGTTATCCTGGGGGAATACAAGCAATTTTCCTGCTTTTTATTCAGAAAGGCTTACAGCTTCCTTGGCAGATGAGCTGTTTCCCTGACCTCTCCTAAACAGAAGAAAATTACTCTCTCTCTCTCGATTATCCTCATCATCCTAATAAAAACACATTCCTTAAATTTTAATTTTCCTGCTTCTACTTGTGGCCAGACATTTAAGTTTGTATTTTAAATCCAAGCCAAGAAACTATATTTGCTAAAAAAAACCAGGCTGTATTTTCCATTTCAGTTAATATGGTATAACTGGAAATTTGATATCTCACAGTCTTCCTCCCTTCCAAAATGCTGAAGTTTATGCAAGCCCACAGGAAAAAAAAAAAAAAAACCTTTTAAGAAAGTTGAACTGCAAAGAACAAGGAACAAGTATTAGCTGTATTGCATTGCATGCAAATTCTATGCTTCTAAGTAGTTTTCTAATATAGTAGAAGCAATAACTGTAAAAAATGTTTGTTCCTGCACACAAAACTTCTAAGATAAGTGTTTATTGCCATAAGTTGCAATTACTGGCAGCAAGACAGCTGACTAGGGTCCTGAGGATAGGCTAAGTTTCAGTTTTACTACCCCGAAGATTGATATTCACTGCCAATCTAACATGAGATAAAGCTAAAGATATGTATTTAAGTTTTAAGGAAAGATTTTACCCAGAGGAGCTATATACAGAAATTTCTCATTGCTACTCTATATATTTCAGTTTACATTCTATTAGCCATAGAGGTGCTGGTGGTACAAATTACTATCTGACTAAGCTACTCTTTTTTATTATTATTTAAAAAAATATATTTATATTTAGGTAGTTCTGTTCCAAAACCCTTTGAAGCTGAATTTTATCAAGTAGATGATTTTTCACTCCAATGTAGAATGATGACCTTTTCCTTAAATAAGTATTTTGTCACAATTCCAAGCATCTTCTTGCAAAGAACAGCTTGAAATATCAAATATAATGTTAAACTGTATTGATGAAAAATCTTGGAAGATTATATCTCTTTCTTCTTGCAGCAGATATTAATATTTCAGATAGACTGTCAGATCTTTATGCTCTGAAACTGTTTGTTGCACAGTTATGATGATATAAAGTTCATTTAGTCAAATTCCTCTGTTTCCCCTAACAAGGCAGTGCTGCTGAGGGGTTGCAGTTTAGTGAGTTGTGAGTAAGTTTGCGCAAAGCCTATCCTTTTCCAGTCTTTAAAGTCTTTAAAGATCATTTTACTATTGAGTTATCTACTCATATTCCAAAACCATCCAAAAGCTACCCCAATGTCTTGTTTTTTATAATTTTGATTAACTTGAACTAAAAATAGTGCATCAGAAATCAGCACTTTGTTATTATTTAGATCAATCTTCCAATCCTCCTTTTTTTTTTTCCATGATTACAGGACCAAATCCACATTTAAATTTATGGGTTTTTAAAAAATTATTAGGTTTTGTGGACCTACAATTAATTTATTTCCTTGCATACTCCATATTAGGTTTTTTTTCTCATACAAACTCTGGGAAAATACAAAGCCAATAAATTACAAGTTTATTAAGATAGACAATAAATCATATTTTTAAGCAATCTTTGCCTAAAAAAATAAAATTCTGGAATTAGTTTAGAAAATAATTATTATCTGTAATTAATATGACTGCCTGCATTATTAAATAGTAAATTAAAGAAATGAAAAATAGACAGCTAAGAAAACCTTTGCTCATTTTCTCCTGTATACAGAAAAATTTGGTAATTTAATTCCAAATTTAGAGTATTCTGATTTAAATTCTTCTAGTTTCTAGAACAATAGAAAAGAGTTCTGTCTCATTTAAAATCTGTAATTAATTATAGATGTAAATATTTTTATTCCATTATTTTCCAATAAAAAAAAATCTACCTGCAGCTAAATGTGTAAAACCCATTGATTTCTAATCTTTTGGGGAAGTGCTCTGTCCTTGTGATCTTACAATGAATTCCATATATATATCAAGTAATTCTTTTCCATACAATCTGCCTGTGACACTGTCTGACTTTATGTGGTCCAGCTTTCTTCTCCCTGTGGTCTGTTAATATCTCACTCATATATACATATAAAAAGATAAGAACAATGAATTGGCTGATAAAGCTTTTATAATCAGATCATTTCTACTGACAGTAGCCAGCTCAAAACTACTGTATGTTGCTGATGCACAGTAGCAGGAGCAGTTCATTATTTCTGTTGTGGCTGCAGCGCTTTCAAGAGGAGGAAAAAAACTGCTTTAATCAAAAGCTGAGCATCTTAGGATTCACTTGGAGACCTGATTCTTTGAAAAGTCTGTGATTCTTTGAAAGGGGTCAGAGTGACATTTCAGTAATGGTTTTCCTTTCTTCCACTTGACAGAGCAGCTAGTCTGTCTGGTAATCAGGCTACAAACAGGACAGGGGGAATCAAAGCAGATACTGATGTTTAGATGGCAAAATGGCTTACCTGAAAGCTGAAGTATTTTATGAATGGCTTCTGTAAATACCCATAAAAGAGGATATGGGCTTCAATTCAGGATCACTTTGTTTCAAAGGTTTGGAACTCAAGAATGAATTTACTCTCACACCCTTGAAATTAACCTTGCATTATCCAGCTTTCAGATATTTCACTTGTTTGTGTAATCTTCTTCCTCAAATTTGCTGCACTGCACAATTACACACTGGGCATAAAACTCTAATTATTAAGGAACTGATTTGCACCTTTACTGAGCTAATTAGCTTTAACTCAAAAAGACATGAAAGTGTTACCTTATTCAAATGGCATCCCTTCTATTTTTATAATACTATTTATATATTCTTATTAATTAATCATTTGTTATTATTATCATTGTGGTTGCTATTGTTACTGTTGCTATTATTATAGTATTTTCCATTCCATTCCAGGAGGCTATTGATTGTGTGGTAACTCTTTGCCTTCTTTCTCTTTTAGGAGCCATGAAATTTAGGAACCATGAAATTCCAACATAAAAGAATTAGCCCTGCAAAAACCTGTTGTATTTTACTTCATGTATTGTTCAACACATAACACTGGGGGATTTTAGCCTACACTGAGAACTCATTTTCATCTAATACACATAATTAGGTCAAGCCAATGGATTACAGATTAAACAAGCAGGGCATTTTGCTATCACTGGAAGAACTTTATGTATGTATCTGAAGTCCTAATAGTATATACTCATGGTTTTAAAACACTGGTTATTTATTGACAATTTTAGCTTGAAGTGGCCTGCAATAAACTAGCAGCTTTTAGGGTCTTACTAATTTACTTCACTTGAGAACAAATATTTCTTTACATTAATTTCATGTTTGATAACATATTGAATGGTTACTGAGCCCTGAGTTTTATGTAGTGCCATATAGCTAAAATTTATATGACAATGTTATGATCCTTTCTTTCTGTTATATCTGTAAGATAGACAGATTTAAATATCATATCACTTTATAGATCTACACCATTTTCCTTTGTCTCTCTCTTTTTTTTCTTCTTTCATTTTGAAGATATAGGACTCTATAATGAATTGAAATTTTTCATTTATTCCAGTTCACACATCAATAAATCAAGGGAGCTACTCCTGGATGCTGTCTCTATATGAAAAAGAATGGTTATTTGAGGTTCTCCCTGACTTTAACACAGATATATGTAACACACGGAGTGGTACTAGTTAAATACCTGAGGTGTTTTTTTGGTCTGTTTTTAAGTTTTACCTTGCCCACCAGAATTCTGTTTAGACTCTTGGATATCTTGCTAATGCATAGATATAAAATTTGCATGCATTCTGTCTTCCTTCCTTTCCCAAACTAATTTGAAAACACAAGACCCAAGCTATTTAGAGAATCTGACTTTCTGAATACAGCTATTTTCTCTCTTTCCCTCTTTCATTTTCTCTGCGCATTTGTTTTTGAAACACTACGGCTAATTCAGATGTATTTACATCCATTAACTAACCCAAGTACTTTGAGAACCTGTCGAATTTTTGTTTTGTTTTGTTTTCCTTTGTCTTTTTGTTTGGGTTTTGTTTGTTTGTTTGGGTTTTTTGTTCTCGATTAGATTTTTTAATGGCAGAAAGAAAAAAAGAATGTCATGATTGTTGGTAAATAAAAGGTTCTGCATGAGTGGTTTTTAATAGCTTATCATCAACATCTAATCGAACTGAGTAATTGCTGCTTAAGAGAGTGATTCTGAACCAGCAGCTGCCCCTAGGCAGTACTTTGCTGAGGAATGTCACTGCGACAAAAAGTGCTGGGCATATAATGCATCATCAGCATTTGTGCTACAGGCATGTCATATAGGTGGATAGGAATCACCGGGGTGTGGTAAACGTAGTGTGCCAATGACATCTCAGCGGTATTAGATGGATAGGGGGCAAGTAGAAAGACAAAAAAGGCAAAAGACAAAGAAGCCAAAAAATTGAGGAAAACAGCTTTTACAACGAAATGGAAATTACCTTCAGTGCTGCAGTGCACCACTGACTTTGACAGCTGAAGCAGCAGCAGAGAGAACTTGAAAAAGATATTGGTTATAGCAATTCTTTTGCAAGAAGCTAAATCTGTTTGATTCTCCACTGACAATATTAATCAGTGTTTCTTCAAAAAAATTAGACTGAGCAGAAGAACATTTTCTTAAGGTAATAAGAAATTACTTGAAAGCCTAGAATTATGTGTGCGAATGTGTGTCAACGCATGTCTATATTTGTGAACTAATGAAGCACAAGAGGTAAAACAATTGTGTACTTTTTTGCTCATTGGACTTGTCCTGGTTCAGTCAGGACAGAAATTTTAAATTTTTGCTGCAGCTGTGAGAGGGCAGAGCCTAGAGCTAAATGGGCATGTCCAGGTTGTTATTCCATAGGAGGTACATCATCCTTGGGGGGCACCTCCCTGGGAGAGGGGCATGGCATGGGGTTGAGAAAAGCATGATGGGAGGGGGAAACTCATCAGCCATTGCATATTGTTGCCAGAGCACCCTAATAAGTATTTTGCTTGTCAATCACCCTCTCCTTTGTATACTTTTGTAATCAGTATAGCTTTAATAAGCCCTTACTGCTTATTTTTCCTATCTCATTGCTGTTTCCAGTAAATAGTGCTTATCTCATGATCTCTGCATTTTGTCTCTCACAGGATGGGGAGGGGATTAGTTTGTGGTTTTCTTTTCAGTGGGAGTCTATTAGGGGAATACTGTTCCTAAACCATGATAGTTTAGGCTGTGTTATCCAAAATTTGAAAAATGTTTGTAATTTACATATATGTTCGCTTTATTTAACTTCCCCTTACTAGAAAACTGTATATCAAAATTATAAGCTTATATATTAGGATTAATTAAGATTTGTATACAAATCTGCCTGCTCTTCCTCAAATTATTTTTCCTCCTAAAACTTTATTTCTGAAAACTTTGCTTTACTGTTTTGTTGAGGTATCAAAGCTGAGTAGAGCTTATGTGGTTATTACTGTAGATACTAAAAAGAGAAGTTTGATATTAAACCATTGGGAAATAGCATTAAATATAATTTACATTTAGATACTTGAGTGAAATGCCTAATATAAAGTCATAGGTTCTATTAGTAGTGGAACCCTGCATAACCCTTAAGTCTCTGGATCTTTTGTTTAGAATATGTTGCTCCTTACCTCTATTGCTTTCTCATTTCATTTTGAGATAAAAATCATACTTTATGTTACTGAATGTAACAATTTGACAATTTCCTTATGGTACTAAGATTAAAAAAAACCCGAATTCACAGGCCAGATTCTACTCTCATGATTAAGCTTTCCTTTATATGAAACCATTTGTCTTTATAAAGTAACTCTAGGCCACATTTTCTACATCAGTCAGGCTATAGTGATGCTCAGTGGCAGCTGCCTCCAACAGGGCATGTTTAACAGAACTGGCAGTGACAGCCGTTGGTGTCTAAACCGATGTTCCTGAACTGCTTTGAGCCCCTCAGCATTATGACAAGTAACCAGAGCTCAGAGTTTCATTACTTTTATGGAAGGAAAAGCTGAATGCAGATGTTCACTCACAACCTGGGCACTTTTGACAGTAAACATGAGCTAGGTCACAGTTAATGTGGGGAGTGAAGCATTTCACAGGGTGTGCCAAGCTAACCCAGCATGTGAGAGATCTGGGTCCAGCATGCTTGCCTGTCTTTACCCCTGTCTGAAACTAATCACTCATAAGCAGAACACAATCTGTGTGCTCGAATTAATAAGTCACACAAACCTGTGCTGCAGAGCAGTTTTAGCAGGGAGTTGTATGTCCATCTACATGACTTTTTATGCATCTGTCAGTTAACACACAGATAACTTATATGAGCTTCAGCAGCTGGGCCATCAGGAAGATATCCAGTTCTCCCTGAAGGCTTGTGTCTCTGCTAACCAATGAATGAGTTGCACTCTTCCAGACACATAATAATTTTTCATCTACTGTAGTTAAAACACAGGCTATTTGCCTATTAAAACCATGGGCTACTTCTACAGCTTCTGGTTGCAAAGAATTGGCCTCCATTTTTACAGGGTTTAGACTACAAGTGTCAGAGGACAGAGGTGGAAGGAAATAGCTTTTACTAGCAGATGAGAAGGACTGTGGTATTTTAGACATGTAGCCTGGCTGTCAGTGAGGTGATCAACTGACACACTGAGCTGCTCTGGAGGAGCACTACTGCCAGCTGAAAGCTTTGAGAGCCCTTTTCTTTTACTAAGAGGCTTTCTCGTTTTACAAAATGCAGCCTTCTCACTGAGAATGTACGTTGGGCAAAACATAAACTGGGACACTTCAGTTGAATGCAATTACTGTAACCAGAGGCAACACAGTCAAAATAGCATAGTCTGTACTCCTTGTTCAAATATCTATTAATTATTATGCGGGTCTTACAGCAACATCCAACATTTTTATTTCTGAGATTAGGTCAGTCTGGGTTAGTAAGATCAGCTACATTAGATAAAAACAGGAAAAAAAAAAAAAAAAAAAAAAAAAAAAAAAAAAAAAACCAAGAAAAAACATAGAGGGAGAAATCCCAGAACTCAGCTTTAATGCTTGGGCTGTAGGGATTCGATCTCTTCTCTTTTTTCCCCAAATTGGATTTTCCTTTCTACTGGGAGATGGAGTCTTAATTTTAGGTGCCTGAAAGATCATGACAAAAAACTCTTACTGAAGCAGTCCACTTTGGATCCTCTGCCTCTCACAATGACAGAACAGTCTTCCAAAAACTAGATTTCTTATTCCTTTTTGAGATATTGTAGGTCCATAATCCCAAGGGTTATCTGAACTCTGTGTTTCCTGAAGGAGAGATCTTGCTTCCTCCAGATGAACCCCTGAAGATATTACTGCATCTTTCCTCCCATCCTTCTCAACATTGTTGGTTGCAACAATTCCAGTGTGGCAATAACCAGGAAGGGGAGTAAAAATTAGAAGGAGAATACTTTCCCTTTCTAAGTCTGACTTATGTTCCCACCGTACAGTACAACTCATGAACTTCTTTCTCCCTGCATACAACTGAAAGACAGCAGTACATGAAAGCTGGTAGAAAAACTTGTACAGACAGAGTATTGTGTAGATGACATGTAATAAACTGAATGGAAAGGATGTGAAGGAAGATGTAATTAGAGGATTAACTGTCAGAAAATAGATGCAGTGATGGTTTATGCACAAATGTCCAAAGACATTTTAACTAGATGATAATCTGGATGAGAGAAAGGAAAATGAGAAGAAAGAGGAGAATAACAACTTCAAACAGACATTTTTCAAGTCTTTAGATTTTGAACATAACATAAGGAGGGAATTCCTTCTTTGTGATTGTAAATGTGAGAAAATCAACATAAGGCTACCAGAAAAAATAGATTATCTTGGAGAGTGGAAAGTAAGTGAATTATCTACAAAAGGATTTTATGGAATTAATAGAGATAAAAAGAAATGGAGGAACATACTAAGGTTTTACATTCATAGATAAGGAGAATGGCAGTTTAGGGAACTTTTTGACAAAAAGTGAAGTGGAAATATATGGAGTGAGGTAAATAAAATCTAGGTAATGAAGAGTGAAGAGGAGAAGTCTGAAAAATAAAACCATGGGTTTTTTTAAAAAAAAGGAACAAGAAAAATAGATCATCTAACTCCAAGTTCTGTTAGATTCAGAGATTGTAAAGTAACAAAGGACCACCAGTGCTTCTGATTTAGGATGACTTTTAGAGTTATTTCATTCAGCTTTCTTTGCTTGGAAACAGTATTTAGATATTCAGTTAAACCATTGTGTCCCAGAATGACAGAACCACAAAGAGGAAACGCCACAAATGTCTAAAGAGGTTTCACTATCATAGAATTGCTACCGTGGGGAAAACCCAAGATGATGCTGATAGGTCACTGATGATCCAATGGGCAAATATCTATTCCACATAATTAGACATTAAAAAAAATTCTTCTCAATGTAATTATGAACCATTAAAAACCTGTTCATGTGAATCACAGATAGTTGATATATATAAAGGGAATAACCTTGTTCTACAATAAGTAAAGAAAAATTTCTCTCTAGCAGGAAAATTATATTTCATTCCTACTTCAGTGAAAAAAAAGCTCAGACATGCTGTATTGCTACAGGTGAAATTGCCCTTCCCCAGCATTAACCTAAGTGATGATTGAAGTGTATTAATGGACATTTGTACTTTTTATTTTGTTAAAACTGAAAAGTATATTAAATCAGCTTGTTAAAAGAAAATACATGTTATAGAGCATACTGACACAGAAGTTCAGGCAATCAATTCTTTAAAGATGAGAAAAAAAGAATTAATGATTTCCAAAGAAAACTGATGCAATCTTTTGTTCATTACTTGAAGAATCTTTTTATATCTTAAGAGTCATAGGATTTTTTTGTTCTTATTTGACATTGTGAAACGTGACCTTTGCCAGGAGCAGAAAATAAAATTTATATAAGCAATTGGATTCTTTGAGATGTTTATAAGCTAGATAGACCAGAAGAAAATAAACCCAAATATTCCATTTAATTTTTAAGTTAACACATATCCCATTTAAATGTCCAAACGTTCAAATCTAAAGCACATGAATAGCTTACTGCATTTTTATTGCACTATTCATGGGATCTTCAGCTCAGCTCCTAAAACCACTTCTTCATTAATTGATTCTTGCTCAATTTTACAAGATAGAATCAGCTCTTTGGTGTGAATGTTGAGACCTGCAGTTGCACATATAGAGGTCTTGCTTTTCTGCACAGAATTTAGAGTGCTTGAGGTTTTTATGTTACTGCTTTGGAGTGGGGTTTTTGAGCATCTCTTCTTTCTACGTACTTTTCTTAGTATGTGGATTGATTATATCCTGAATACTCGTGCATGATAAAAAAGGTACTAGCTAAAACAGAGCAGAAGGGAAAAAGATAGCACAGATCCCTTTCAGTCTGATAGAGACACATGAGCCTTAAAATTTAACACATACTCTATTCATCTTTTTCCAGTCAGGATCTTACCATAAGACAGATAAGTATTGAAAGCTAGCTGAACAACAGGTTGGAGTACAAAGTTATCTTGTTTGTCTTAGCCTTAGCTGAGCTTGGCTTCTTTGCTAGTACTGAGGAGTAACAAAGCAACAACACAGAGGAAGAGCTTGATTTAATGATGTTGGAATGATGAATGAGCAATTCATCTAAAGCTTCCTTTTGGTTGGGAGAACAGTCTCGGACCTGTGTGTGAACTACTTTCTGGGCAGCTGGATAATAGGTCAAGGCAATGTCATTCCCTTCCTGAGTTAAAAACAGTACTTTCTGTACTTAAGAGAGATGTGTTCCTTCCAATGGAAGCAAGAAATGCCATACACATGAGTCAGCCTTGAGGGTCCAGGTGGTGCCATTACTCAGTTTTTGGACACTGTGCTGCAGCATATTCATGCACTCTTTCAAACACTTCACAGTTGTGTAAAAGGGAAACATCTTTTCACATTTTTCCTTCTGAATTTTTAAATTACAGACATTAAAACTTTGTTTTGAGCCAGACACTTTTTTATCAGTTTTAATTTCTCCTGAATTTTTTTTTCAGATGTTCCTATGATTAGATTAAAACAAAGTAAACAGCAGAAGTTACAAAAGCTTCCTTACTGAAAGGAAATAAAAAAGTCAAAGGGATTTCTGTCTCTTCAGTCAACTTTCTGTCTCTTCAAAGTCTACTTTCAGCAATTTCCAGGTTAACATCTTGGACACAAGATTTCTGAAATGAAATAGAACTTGAATAATCTACTTAGAGTTCAGCTGGCATACAGAGCCCTGCAATTTTATTGCTTAAAAAGAAATCATAAGCAGAAAAGAGAACCTGATAATTTTTATTTTGGATATATACTCTTTTTGATAATCCTAAGTATAGTTAAGAATCTGAACATACCTTAATTAATTTTCTCCAATATGAAAAGTAACACAAAAACTGTATTCTTTTTTAGCTTAATAAATGTGGGTTGACCTTGGCTATATGCTAGGTGCCACCACACTTGTTCTATAACTCCACTCCTCCTAAGAATGATGGGCTAGAGAAAATAAGATGGAAAAAATCAAAACTTTTAGGTCAAGACAAAAGCAGATTAATAAAGCAAAAGCAATGATTGTGCATGGAAGCATAGGAAAACAAAATATTTATTCTCTACTACTCATCATCAGGCTGTGTCCAGCCGCTTCCTGGGAAGCAGGGTTTCAATATGCGTAGCAGTTGCTCTGGAAGACAGATGCTGGCCACAATCAATAATTCCCCACCCTGTTCTTCCTTTCCCTTCATTTTTATAAATGAACTGTAGTCATGTGCTTTGGAACATCCCTTTGGTGCTTTTGGGTCAGGTGTGCTAGTTATGCCTTCTCCCAAGGTCTTGCTCGCACCCAGCCTGTTGGTTAGGGATGTTGGAGAGCCAGCCTTGCTGCTGTGTGAGCACTGCTTACCAGGGGCCAAAACCCTGGTGTGCCATTAACACCTCTCTAGCTACCAGTGCAGAGCACACCACTGTCAGGGCTGTGGGGAATGCTAATTCTATCTCAGCCAGACCCAATACAATAACAAACAGGGCACTGAATCAGTATCATTACCTCCATATCAACATCTTGCATAGCTGCAAAGGGGAAAATTCATTCATGGTCACTGGCTAGAGTTAAACCTCAGTTAAAAATCTGAAAAATTCTATGGACCAGCTCTGGATGGGCTATTTGATTTACTTCTTGTTAGGTACTCTTGCAAATTCCTTCTGAAATACTAGCACAATCCATTACAGCAGTTTTCCATTTGTTGCTATGATAAATAAATATTGTCTTATTGTTGCTATACAGTGGGCTTCTGTATATCCCATGTATTTATTGTAGCAAGCCTAAAGAAGGAAAAAAGCCTCTGAATTTTCTGATAGATAGTGATAATTCTCACTGATTTATTGACTATCCCTAACACTGTTGCTTCCGATGCCTTTTAATTCTGTGAAAAAATGATGGTGAACTGGCATTTGTTTTGCTTGTATTACCAAAAAAATCCTGAAGAGGCCTAATTCTGGTAAAGCATCATTACTCTCCAATACATATGCTTTAACTCCAGCTCTCAGCTATCATTCTTTATCCACCTTGAAAAAGTATTTCCCAGTCTCTGAACAGTTTCATCAATGATTCATGTTGTAAAACTTTCACAAAAGCTTCATAATCATAGAGCTACACGAAATTTGCTGGTTAACCTTGATCAAAATCATTATTTATTTTACTAAAGAAGCACTGGAAGGAAATACCTAAGAGATTTATTGGATTTATCACTGAAAACTCAAAAACGAAGTAAAGAATATTTAGAGATTCAGATAAGACTCTCTAAGCCTACAAAATAGTCAGTATGCCTAAATATTCAGAACAACTTTTTTAGATGGAAAAATCCAGATGATAATTTTATCTGGCTCTAAAAAGCATGCAAAGGCACGCATCATTAAAAGTACTAAAAAAAATCATAAAAAACAGATTTCGGGGTTGGCCTGGATTCAGGATAGAGATGAGTGAGTTTATTAGGGACAAATTCTAGTTGTAGCTGCAGCAAAGAAATAAGAAAACTGAAAGTAAATTTTTAGTGGCACTTTCTGGTCTTACTATTTAAATGTTTTCTACTGTCAAATGTTTATTCTCTTGTATATTTTCCTATTCTGCTTGGGCAAGAGCTTTCTTGTTGTCTTACCCCTCACAGTACCTAAAAGAAGCTCTTTGACTTGGAAATACTCAGATCCCATTGCAATACAAACTATTACTAATTATAAACTTGACCTCTTAAGTTAAAAAGAGTTTGCAATATCCATATTGCTCCCTCCTGCTGCATGTGAAAACTCAACACCCAAGTGCTTTGTTTCTAAATAAGCAGCCCTTACACATGCTGGAGATTTTGGATGATCAAAAATAATGATTATCAGTGTCCCCATTTTCTTTTGAAGCATTTCAAGGAGTGCTGGGTTACTTTTTGCTGTGATGTGCATTATTATACTTCTGAGGAACAGAAGCATAAAAAATGACTACATCCACATTTGGAAATGTACTTGTGATTATGAGGAAGACAGTGGAGAACATCAGGCTGAATACTAATTATATTTTTGCAAACAACTACATTGTGCTACATTTTTAATCTAACATAGCTTTGCATTATATCTGCTTGAGGTGGCCCCATAATTAAACCTTATACTTTGAAGTCTGAAATGCTGAAAACAGTGAAAAAGGCTTTTACCATGTCTTCTTATTCTAGAGCAAGTCAGGAAGCTTGTGTCACAGCTGAGGAGTTATTATCAAGACTGCTACCAGAGATACCATGAATTCTACAAATGTATTCTACAAATATATTCAATATATTCACTGGGAAGCACCACTGATGTTATTCATTAGGTTTTTCTTACAATACCTTAAAAAGCTGCAGAAGAAAAAAAGGAAGGAGCAAGGATAGCAGAACACAGTTTAATGCCTGAAACGTAATGGTTAATTTTTATTTCATATTTTCTTTCTGTATTTCTATACACAGCAAAATTGTATGCTGCATTCTTCTGCAGCCATAAGTGATACAGTGCAAGGGTGTATATGTATACAAAAACTGTTATAAAACTATTGTTACTTGTTTCACAGAACTTTAATTATTATCTATGGAACAGTTAATGTTCAATAAATAAGATTTGAGTAATCCAATGGTAGCTATTTTGCCCACATACCTCATAAAATAAAATCTAAATTAATCAGAATGACAGTTAAAACATTTCATCATTTGCTTGTTTTCAAATATGTCCCATAGTTACTGCAGATACTGCATTAGTGCCAAGCAAATTTGCCATGTGGAACCTGAAGCACATTCACCCATTTTTAGTGCAAGTTTTTAGTCTTAGAGACTATCTCCTGCATGAGGTGGGATATGAAGAGACCTCTTTCAGTTCTTAAGGTTTAGTATGGTTAGTGACCAACAGCACCACTTCAAGCCTTTCTCCCCAGATATGGATGAGTATCAAAGCATTTTAAAAGTTTCCATCCTGGTGGCTATCCCTTCAGTCTCAACCCATGGAGTAACCTAAGATATCCAACAGTGATTTTCTGTTTCTGGGAGGTTTTGAAAGAAGCAGTAGTCATGGCTTCTGTGGCACAAACCCACATTCAACTCAGTAAATTCTGGAAATAAGCACCTCAGATTTAGAGACAAATCCTGTTTGTTCTATAAGATTATCTGATCTAGGGACTACATTTAAGTTAGAACATGGGCTTAAAGAGAGAGCTGTGTCATACGGCTGGATGTAAAACATTGTCTGCGGACAAATAATACTGTAAGCAATGCTATCTTACCTCATTCATTATAGTCAGCTGACAAAATAATGGAATTTAGGCAACTCAAAGTTTATCTTGTTAAATCTAATTTTCTAAGACAGGTAACTGAATCTACATTCAGTTCATCTAGGGTGTTTCCTTACCTTCCTGATACAGCCTTTCTAAAGTATTCTTAAAAATGCCTTGTGAGTGGATTTTCTGAAGTTTAAATTAGCCTTCACTTCAATTTGAACTCCTATTTCTCATCTCAACCACAGGTATAGCAAGCAGATTAAGCTCCTTTTAATACTTGGACTGTTGCAGTGTCTCTCCGTAGACTTCTCTGGAGTAAAGAAGCTCGGTACATACAGTCACTGAGCTTGGCTGTTTTCTCTCAACTAGGTCCTAACTGTCACTGCACATATTCCATACCTTCTTAAAATCCTAAAATAACAGAACATTTTAGGATGAGTAAATCCCAAATGTATGCACAGTGCCTTTAGAAACCTCTTCATCTTCTCTTTTTTGCCTTGACTTTTATGAGGCTGAATGCTGTGCAGTGCTGTACATTCTGTACTGTTACTCGTCATTCCCACACCTTGACACTGCACTCAACAGGTATTACAACTTTGTTAGATAATAAGTTTGCAAAACTCAACCTCTGTCACATAAATGAAGGAGGATCTCAGAAACAGTGGCCCCCAAAACTGCACTTCTATCACCTTCTTCAGAGACTATTCTGGGCACAAGTCATCCTTGTTAATAGTTATAAGGAAAGGGCACCTTGAAGCCACCCATGTTCTGAGGTACAGGAAAGGTGCATCCACACAACACAGCACTGACTGAGTAGTGTTAGAAAATATCCTAAACTAATAATTTCCATAGTGAATGTGAAATAAACTTTTTGCTAAAAAATGCTTTTATTATTCCTCCATCCTAAGAAAAAATGTCACATTATTCACCTGTTATACTAGTGTTTTTTAAATGACAAGTGTTCAGAATAAAACGTTTGAGCATATAAGGAAATAAAATTATGAATATATATACATATATATTCCTTTATTTGACCAGGTTTGAGGTGTAATATTCTGCCCATGTCTAAAGCAACTGACCTGACTAGGTTAAATTCTATACCGGCATAAATCCACTGAGATTGCAACAGGCTAGGTTTTTGTTATTATTTAATGGCAAAATAAACATTTACACTTGAATTTGTGAAAGGGAATGATAAGAGGGTTGTACAGGTCAGATTCTTATTAATGAAACAGAGATACTTTCAACTCTGAGCTACTCAGATGAATCTGAAGCAGGACAGAAGTAACCAAAAGTCATTAACATCTGACAGCTGGGGGATGGCCTGTGTAAAATGAGTTGGTGCTCTCAGCCCAGTACATAAAACATCAGAATAATTGGTGTTAATTTGCACCCCTGTTGGCAGTCTTAATGCAGAGGCCAAAGATTGAATGGGCATGAAAATTAAACTATCCTGTCAGCCATAAAGGTTCTTTCAGGTCAGGATTGAAGTGCATTAACAGGATCCTGTAAAGGAATTTGCTCTGTCAGTGCTGGGGCTGTAACTGGTGAATAAGCCAAAGACTTCATGACTAAAGTCCCCAGACATTACACTGAGGCTTTTCCTTCCATGTTTTATTTATTTATTTGAGAGAGAAAATAAATTTACATCAGAAATACAATGGTGGCAGGTTGACCTCCATAACAAGTGCAAATTATTGTATCAGTGTCAGAATCTGTGGAGAATCACTAATGTATTTTTACAACTGAGAAACCTTAAATGGCACTTTGTACTTCTGTGCTGATGGAAAAAAGAATTGACCATGTGGCTAATTAGCCTTATGTATGTTCTGGTCCAGAGTTAACTTCTAGTATAACTTTTAATTTAGGATTATCAATCCAACAGTGATGCAAGTTTTAGTTTTTTTCAATTTAGTGCAATCACTGTTTAACACCAGGCATGCCTGTTCCTTTCAATCTTAGTTGCACATAAGAATAACGTTTGCAGTTAAATTGGAGAGGCATGGGAGATATTGAAAAGATGAATGCCTTCACCTTGCCAGCTGGCAGAAAACCTGGCTGGGGAGATTTGAAAGAATTCTGCAGTTATGTGGCTCAGTAAGGGAGATGAGAGTGAGTAACACGTCCTCAAATTCTTTTTGCACAGTTTGTTCACCATTTCTCAGGTCTAGCAGCTACCAACAAGAAACAAAATAAATCTTCTGAAGATTTAATCATATGTTTAGATTTGCTTTGGTCTAAAAGAAAGGCAATCCTGAGTGAGCTGCAGCATTAAGTAATGCGGATGTGGCTTTCATGTGCAAATTTCTTTTGACTCAGTGAAACAACAGCTCCCAGAGTCTGGACTGATGTCCACACAGCCGGGCCTGCATGTGAATGCAAATAACTTCATTATAGGCCAAATCTCCGTGCACCAATGAGCTGTACAGGACACTTGCAGTGATACCAGCTTTGTGCGCAGCTTTCTTGCTGTTTCTGTTTCCTGTCTCAAAAGAAGTGGCATCTTATCCGTTGCTAAGCAGTAGAGAAGGGGTCCAGTGTGGCAGGGGAAGCAAAACTTCTCTTTTTGTTAGTGTATGCCTTTCACCCTGACAACTGATAACTTTTATATTACTCTTTTCTTCCATCATCTTGAATTTCACAACAGCCACCTCAAAATTAGTCTGAATTCTGCTTGCTGTATTGATGAACTCATTGAATACACATAGCAAACAATATATTCATTGACAGTGGTAATAAAAAAGACCAGTTATTTTCAGCTAACTATAGCACAATCTTTTATAGGAAATATTAAAGGAAAATATAAAGAGCATGAACAATACTTTATGTATATTTTTACCCTCCTAGCTCAGAGACCAGTACCTCTGTACTCTCTGTAAAGAGAGTTCCAGATAAGCACTCCAAGTTTTTGTTTAGTTTGAGAGACAGGCTCACAAGTCTTTTTAATTATGCCACACAAGTAGAGCACTTTAACAGATTGGGTTAAGAGTACATCCTGCAGAGCTTCTTAGCAGTTCCTGTAGCTAAAGATCTTTTTTAGGTGAGGTGGGAAATGTGAATTTGTATCACACCACTGAGTAATTGAATTTGGATTGCTCAAAGCATATGTGTGGGCTGTCATCCCCAAAAGAAGGTTTTATTTCCTACTAGGGAGATTTTAGGCACTCCGCACAATTGGTGGCTTATGGACAGCAGGTACATTGACAGTATGTTATAAACTTGTTTCAGAATCCTAGATTAAAGAACCCCATGTCTACATTCCATTTGAATGACTGAAATCTTCATATCCTGCTTCACTGCTTCCTCTTCTGCCCTACAAAACCTGCGGAATGTTCAAGGAGTAGTGCAGTGAGGCATAGACAGACAACTAATTGTTCTTTCTTAGCAGGAGGAGGCACTTCCCATAGCGCAGATATTTAATTTTAGATCTGAGAAAGAGAATGTATATGACAATTTGTTGCTGAAAATGAATTGCTTTTTGAGTTACTGGTCATTGAGAAACCCTCTCTCAGGCAGGTAGCTCTACCTTTGCACAAGAAGCAGAACTTCATCCCTGCATTTTGCTATATGTGTTGCCTGACTACTTTTGCAAGTCTATCCTTTTGAGAATATAAATGCATTGCTTTATCAACCCTAGCTTTTATGTATACCGAAGGCCAGGTATGCTCTTCAGCTAAAATACTGTTCTTTTAGAGCATAAAACTGAAAAGAAAACACATCAATATTTCCCTTATGAAAATTCTCATGTTTCTGCTGAGTAAAAATTTACACGTAAACAAGAAATTCAAATACAAAGCAAAAGGAAAATCTCTCAGCACACCTTTAAAAAATTGGGCTTTCCATCTTGCAGAATTAGATACATAACATCAACAACTGCAGTGCACAGCTAGATGTAGGAGTATGAGGGTCATTAGTCACCAGGCATTTTCTCAAATGAATCACAATTACATGACCACCTATCCCACCATTTTGTGCTGATCCATCAAAACGATTAATTAGTCCTTAACATTTTTCAGTGTTTACTGGATGGGAGTACTTGCTGCTCCAAGGTGATCCAGTGCTCCTCTTGTATGTTCCATTCTGTACGTAAATGGCATAGGAAGACTAGCTCCAAGCACCAGTACCACCTAGTAACAAACACCAGCCCCTGGAAGTACCTCTAGGGAAAACAGGCCCCTGTCTGCTTTCCCACATCTCATGATAAGCACACAGCTATTTTCTATTCCACTGCTCGGATGTCCCTGTGCTTGAGCATATGCTGTTGTCTGTCTTGGGCATACATCCAAAGAGTGTGCCTGCAGGCTGTATTCTCCTATAATCCACTGCATGTTCTGAGAAATCATATGATCTCATTGGTTTTTCAGATACCAGAGTTTTAAGCTGTCAGAATTGACCTAGTGTCATGTTTCTCCTTTGCTTTTTTTTTCTGCTAAAGCTGTCCCCAGTCGTCAGGTTCAAGTATGATTGAGTGCACCAGTATGCTTCTGCCACAAAAGAAACAGATTTTCTGGGATCAGACATAGTATTATATAGACCTTACAAATTTCCAGGCTGTGCAAACTAAATTTCAAGATACACCAGTCTGTCCCCCTAAGAGTTGAATTCAAATTTTTTGTAGCTGGAGACCCAAGACTGTTCTGATATATGTGATAAAACTGTCCATCACTTCAGTTTTCTTCACTTAAGTTATACTCAGTGTACCAATTTGTACTTTTAGTCACAGCTCAGAAAAAGAAGTAGCACTTAAGCCACAGAACTCAGAGTAGAGCTCCCTCCTATGAGTGAGGGACTTCCCTCCTCTTTTCACCTCTACCCTCAGCACATTACAGCACGACTCTGCACCAGCTGTGTTTCTTAACACAGGGAATAGGCCAAAGGTGAGTTCTACAAGGAAGGAGACCAGGTACAAAAATCCAGTCCTCTGTTATTACCAAACGATATTCAATATTTCCTATGGTTTCAATATTTTTGTTTGGCACAAAAGCTGATTCTGTCTCAGGTTGACTGCTTGAGGGTTTTCTCCAACAACAGCAATACAGCTGGTTGGAGAGTCAGATAAAAAAAAAAATATTTAAAAAAATAGGAAAGAAAAAGTGTGACAGAGACAGATTAAACAGAAAATATCCCTACTTCATGTATTCTTTATACAGTTTTGCCATAATGAGCAAAAATCCTTCAGAACCATGCTTAAGCTATTAACCATAACATTTCAGTCTTTCATAACAATTTATATTGGTTTTATTATTTTCTATGTTATATTTTTGGCATTTTAACAACAGCCAACAAAGTTTTCACTCATCATATGTTTTTGGGGGTATCTGTGCATACATGTAATAAAAATCACTAGGAATCATATTTAGTATATGTCTCTGGAACTTCCAAGTGGTGCCCTTTTTGAGCAGAAGAATATTTTACTTAATAAATTCTACTGTCATTGCAGGAAATTTAGAGCCCAGCAAAGGAATTTTAAGACTCTTGGACCAAATTTAACAGTCTCTAAATAAATTCATTTAATGTAATTCTCATTAAATTATACTTTCAAAACAAAGAAAGAATAATGCTGAAGAGAAACTACAGTGGCCCTAAGTTTCAGATACAAATTTTTTTTAGCAGACATTAAAAAACAGCTTAGGCAAATAAGAAATAAAATACATGAAGAAGTCTGAAGTGAATATTCATTTACAAGGAGAAAAATACCTTCAGAATATTTTCAGAAACCTTCCTCCAGGATTTTATATGCCAAGCATCATGCGGCCATTAGGGAATTAATATATGAAACAGGTTAGAATAGGCTTTATGAAATTTTTATGCATTTACAAAGCCCAAACCAGCAATGAACTTCCAAGAACAACAAGAAAAAATATCCCAAACAATACATCTCTCATTGACTTATAATTCATCAGGAATTTGTTCTTTTCTCCAAAAAACAGCACAAGACTGGGCAAAGATCAATAATTAAAAACAATCAGATTCTGTATGTTGGCTTCTAATGGAAAGACTAAAATGTCTTCAAACCATCTCCTGTATGTGGGATAGTTATAATTGTGAAGGAATTATAGTTATTTCATTTATTGTAGTATTAATTATTTTTCTCTGCATTGATTATACAAGGAGATAAAACTTGACAGACCTGAAGAATAATTGATTTGATGGGCTTTTAAAGCCATTACACTCAGTCACAGTAGATGCCACAGTATGTGGTCCATAGAGCACTCTGCCTTCTCTCCAACAGCTCCTGGAGCCTTGTAGCTGTGTTGGAGGGTAGAGTAAATTGGTGCATATTCTTTACACATTCTAGGAATGACCAGAAAATTTGGTCTTTAGAGCTGCCAAGATTAAAACTTTCTTGAGCAAAAAGCAGCATTCAGGGGCTGCCTGTACAAAGAGTGGACAGGAATTTAATGCATTTCAAAAGGAGAAGTAAAAAGTCCTGCACCTGGGAAGGAGACATTCAAAAGCTGTCAGAACACAGGCCTAGGCAACTGGGTCTGGGTAGCCTGGCTTGAGTGATGGAGTTGGACCAGATGATCTTCAGAAGCCCCTTTCCAACTCAACCACTCTGTGATTGAGACAAGTCTAAGCCCAGTTTTTTCTCCTAAGCATGTCTATATGAATCAAGTTTTAATACCAGTCCATGTTAAAAACACAATATAGATTCTCCCAATGAGAAATACAGCACCCAGGATCTTGTAGTACTTGCTCCTACAGCAGTAATTCAACTAACTTTTTAGGGAGGGGGAATTTTGTACCGAGATGAGAAAGTTGGTCTTGATGAAAGTTTATCTCTAGCCAGATATATCAAATAGAAAGAAAGAAATTTGAGTGAACCTAAGACAAATCACGGCTTAAAAAGGACAATAAAATAATGGGAGGACTCTTTCCTTTTTGGCAAATAATAAAAATAAAAACTTGGAATTTCCATGTCATATTTTTAATCCAAATATTTTCCTTAGTGTATTAGGAGTTCAGAGTGAGAAAGAACAATAAAGTTATTGTCAACCTGCAGGGAATTCAGGACATCCTGAACAGAGATGGTGATGATTTGCCTGTTACTATTAAACAAGGACAAGTCACAAGTTGTTTGAGATGTCTCTCTGACAAATTAAGCAGTGTCTTACAACACCTATTTAAGGACACCGCATTCAGTAAAAACAATCTAAAAGTTTTTACTCAATTCACAGTTCATCACATTTTCTTATGGCTGTTATTTGCATAACACCCACTCCAGAAGTTAATGCATCTTTATTACCCAAAACAGGGTTTTGCTTTTGGCACCAAGCTCGTGTCTATGTTTAATGTTGCACAACTTAGTAGTCCTCCTTTTTTTAAAGGAGCCTATTTTTCCTTCAACTTCTTTTCCTTTCACGTACCAATAACTTAGCAACACTTGTCAAAATTTCTGAAATTACTACTTTGTGCGGCACCACATACTACTTATTTTAATCTTGGCAAATTGTTTTCTAGTTTGATGGTAAGCTCTTTGGAGAAGGAATATGTATTTGTTGATCCTCTACATATACCACAAAAACTCTCTTCCAAACGTTGGTCTTAGAGTCCCAGCAATGCAGTAGTAGAAATTGCTCTGTTTTACCTCTGTAAAACAACTTTTACATCCTTCCTCTGTTTCACTGTTAAACTCTATAAGCACCCTTCTCTTTCCTTTTAAAGTTTAAAATATAATACTCTACGATATTTTTGATGTAAAGTGGACAGAAAGATTTATAAAGCAGGTAGCAAAGGATTTCCTCATGGGATAGTAATATCCAAGTGACATAAAATTAAAGCACCTAATTTAAAAAAAATTAAATAAATAAATCTTGTCTATTTTTCTCTTGCTGTCCTGTATAATATTTAAGCTTCTGGCAGGAAATGAAAGCCCAAAACATTTTTGAATGAAAACTATTAATTTTTAGCCAACTATGAACATTAGGAAATGCAATTTTGTGACCCCCTAGGGAACCCTAGGTTAGAATCACATGCTTCAGTCTTTTTTCCAGGCTGGATTTCATGGCATGATACAAAGACCTCCCAAGACGTATCTCAAAGCTACACACAGTACACACGGTGCATTGTTTCTTTTCTAGGCAGCCACCTGCAGCCACAGAATGCTGTGGTTACAGACATTACTGAGATCATTTCAGATGAGCTGTTAGACTGTTAACATAGCATTCGATTTTTTTTTTTTTGCAACTGCTCAGCTCGATCCCCCAAAAAAAATTAAACCAAACCAAAAAGAAATAAGGAAAAAGACCACAAAAAATAAATACAAAGAAGAAAAACACCCAGAAAAAATTACTCTAAGTCAAGAAAATGTTTACTGTGTAGAAATTTCCTTTTAGAAAGAAAAAATTCCCACTGGAAAACATGTGAAATGTTCCACATTCTTCTCCATGTAAGAGAAAGGATTACATTACCATTATATGTCACAGCATATATCACAGTTGAGATGTCCACGACAAACAGAGTATTACCACACAATTTCAGAAGGCTTTAGGCATTCACACATAGAGTTTTTTTAAACAATATTTTAAAAATAGAGTTCTCCTCTTACATTAGTCCTTTTGACCACAGAAGAATTTGGGTATAGACTTACTAGTATTTGATAATTTGAAGACCAAAATTCCTGGAGGATTCCCTGAATATTTTATATGAATTTTACGCCTAATTTTGTTACCTTTGTATCAGTCGTCATTAATTCTCTGAAACCGTCAAAAATACACCTGCTTACCAAAGATTTATACAACGAAATTGGGTAGACATTTTCTATCTCTCAGACAGTATTGGCCTATCTTAAAAAACCAACAGTTCAAGCTGAAAATTTTAAAATCAAAGGAAATGAAGATATTTTTCTTCCAGAAGGGAACAATGGCAGCTTTCTTGATTCTTTTCATTATTACTATGTATGCAGCAGCTTCCAACCCACCTTATCAGCGTGTCAGAGGTCACTGGCACTGGCAACTCTCAAAGTGTGTTTGTGCAATTTAAGCCCTTCTTACCAGTCATCTACTATCTGATGGTCTTGAGCTTCTGTTAGATTTCCTTGTCTAAAGAAGCCTTATTATAATTTTATATGCATCTTAAAATAAATGTCAGAAACATAGGTGTTGAAGACTTCCTGATATATTAGATACATAAGACATATTACTAACAAGAGAAGCAGAGATAAGAACAATAATCAATTAAAAACTTGTGTGTTTGTATGCAGCGTGAAGTGTTATTTAATGTGACATTATTAAATTTTTATACATCAAATTATGGTTGCTGATTATAGTGATCTAATTGTTATATTTCTATGAATATAAAATGGCCCATTGCAAGAAAGTTTTATTTCCAATAGTAACAATATAAAAAAATTGGTTTTCCTATTTCTAGTTTTGATGTTTATAGATTGTTTATAGAGAGCTAATAAATTCACCCAGTCCTTTTGAGAATCCAAAACAAAGCTGAGTTTTAACAGAAGTGCTCTCTCCATGTCTGTGTGCCCAGTGTCTCATGATCCTTAACTCCTTACAGCATATATCTGCAACCTGGCCTTTCAAAGTGTACTGGCCTTGTTCAGATTGGTACTGCTAACCAGCATGACCTACCACTAGTCTTAATTCTTTTAGCCATCATATAAACTGAGACCTTTTGTAGCATCCTCCTTCCCATGAAATTCTTAAGCATTTTTGCATTGCAGAGAGCCAAATATCTTGGAACTAGTTTGAAATATATGACAACTCTAACAAACACAAACCAAAAATGTATTTACTACTGTTTATTACACATTTATTTCAGAAGAAGGCAGCATGGGCAAATATAGATAATCTTTGGGTGTAGCCCAATAAGGTTTATTTAAAGTAGCTATGATGTGAGTTTAAAAATATACTTCAATAATGTAAATTTTTTAAAGGCAGATATTATTTTTTTAGAAGCCAGATGCCTATATCTATTTTGCATTTATTTATCAGAACCCATATTTTTAGCTAAAAGAAAAATTTTAAATGAAGAGAATCAATTCTCATCAGTTTAATCACAGGTTATAATTTGAAAACTTGCTGCAATAAACAATGCATTCAAATACAAGAATATACAAATGAGAGGGAGAGTGAAATTTGTAGTACATGGGTCAATTTAAGACTTGCATAGATCTTACATGAATAAATTCTCTTTGACATCTTTATGGTGTGATATTGTCACAATCAGTTTGGGTTTATTGTTTTTACTAGGATGTCTGACTAATTTTAGTGAAAGATTTGTTATATTATGCTTTCTGATCAATAGTCAATATGTGAGATATTTTTCTGCACTCTAGTCATGAACAGTCATTGACGACTATTGCAAATTTTCACTAACTTTCATGCAGCAAAATTATCTAAGAAACTTGAAAATTGAAAGTCTGTGTATTCAATTGCAGAAATTATACATAACAGCATTTTCTCTGAGACTAATAGCAGTAGATGAACTTATGTTTATGGGTAATGCTTCACAAAGTACTCTAAAGGTGTTTCAGAAACTCTTTCAGAACTGTATGTACTCAATCACTATTTCAGAATCACTGAACACATCAGTGAATTGCCAGGTCTGGAATGGCATGGAGTACTAATTTAACAGAATACAGCAACATTTTGTAACAGCTCTTATTGCCTTTGCAGTTATTTTCTAGGAAGAGATGAAATATTATGTTATGGAATTAAGTGCTCTTATGCAATGATGCTGAGTTCAACATCAACCAGAGCAGGAAATATTTAAGCTCTTGTATCTAATTATCCCAAGGTTCTAACATTCCAAGCACCAGGCATAATGATTTGTTTTTTACCATTGTTATTATAGCTACATTGGGGAATGAGTATTAATTTTGAAAAAATCCAAAAAAGTAGGCGAAAAAAGAAACCTGAATAGCAGAAGCCAGGTTTCAATTAATAAAGTCCATTCTATCTTGAGAATTATATTTGCACAGAATTGAAACGATTCTTATGTTCTGTAGCTGAATATCTACTTATTTTTACTTCTGTTACTTTAAATTTACAAGAGGAGTATCACTGTTACAAATTATCTTTATCTTTCTTTGGGTCCTGCTAAGTAACAAAAATATCTTTATATATAGTGGTCCATTTTTGGAATTATTGCTGCATTTGAAGAGTGAATTCTGACTTCATGTGATAAATAGGTTCAAGTAGACAAGATATCAAAGAAATTCCTGAGTTTCTATTTGGGAACAGCATAGAAACTGTCAGAAATCTTCAGACGCAAATTTTCGTAAATTTACAAGATGATGGAGTTTTAGTGTCACATTTTACTACTTGATGAAGTTTTTTGTTTTGTGTTTATGAAAGAAAATTGCTGATACATCCCTTGCTCTTTATTTTACTTGACAGAATAGCCTTTTTCAGGGGGAGTTTCACAATTCTTTCTGTTAGGAAAGACACTGGTTCTTTCCAGTGTTTCTAAGAAATGCAAATGACCATAACGGGTTCAAGGCAGCAAAGCTGGTGAAATGCAGGTATCTCCCCCATGGTCTTTCATGGTTCACCTGGCTCTCTTATGGTTTCTCTTTTCCCTCTGTGAATGGCACTGCCTGTTTAGGTGGTGCCATAGTGCTACCTGTTTGTTGCCACTTTATTTATGAGCAACTTTAATTGCTCAGGTAGCCCAGCCAGGAGTAGAACATGGGGAGCACTATGAAAATGTTAAATAAAAGTAATTTTCTTTGCAATCGTGCACTTTGAACATAGAAGAGGGACTCAGTGAAAAGCAAAAGCTGTCATTCTACTGCTTTAGCAAGCAAACCAGAATGTCTATAGGTAAGGGAGTGAATATTTGCTTATGACACAACAATATTTTCCTGGTTTTAATAACAAAGCTGTAGGGAATCCTCCATCTTAATCTCACCAGTTTACTAACTATTCCAATGCTTACTAACTATTCAAAGGTTTACTAGCATTTTGAAATACAGTAGTCAATATCTTTAAAGATACTGAAAATAATAAATATATCTTTAAAAACTCCATTAAAGAAAAAAGGAAAACAAAACTTTTCTCTTTTCAGGGTGGAGGAGCTTCTTTTTCCCCTCCTTCAGCACTGATGATTAAGTAATGTATGCAGGTTATGCAGGTGAGAATTAGGAGAAGGGGAAAGAAAGAAAAGTTCATTTAGAACAATTGCAGACTTCTAAAACGATGAAATTCAAATGAGAGCATAATATTAATAATACTTAAAATAATATTGTATTTGTTTTTTCTTTCTATCTAGGCTATCATCTAGTATATGTTAAATCACTGTTGATTTACTCAAGAGGAAACATTATCTCATTTGCAATTGTCTCCAAGTGGGGGAAGGCTGAGGGGAGAAGCTTTTGCCAAATGCAGCCCTTTGAATTTCCATGTGTTGCAACTTACCACGTTGTCTTGCTTTTGAACTGTTCCTACATACATACCTACATATCACAACAGGAAAATTTCTTTAAATCAGAAATTGATTTCTAAACTATGGTGGAGTTTTTTCCTACATGCATTTTGGCTTTTAGAGTTTAGAAGCTGTTACGCCTGAAGTTTGAAAGGAAAATAGATTGTTTCTGCAGGCTGCCACAGTCTCCTATTTATGGTGGCGTATCACTTTACTGCTCCTGCTGACGGCCCACCTGTCTCTGCTGCTCTGAATTGACACTTCAGGACTCAGCACCTACTGTTAGCCACTAAGAAATACTCCCTAAGGCAGGAAAGAGGCAGCTAGCCAAAACCAACATTCACAGCCAGTTAATGAATGTAGAAATTAAAGCAAACAAATAAACAAAAAAAATACCCTGGAAACTCAGAAAAGCAATTAAATTGTATGATAAAGAGTGCAAGGTAGAATTGCAATACAGACTGATAGAACAGAAACAAAACAATTTTATGCGGCACTGGATTAGTTCTCTGTCCTGTTATGATTTGAATGGTTTATTGTCTTATTCTCATCTCTCACTAGCCGGATGTCCTTAGTTTTCATGTAAATTATATTGAGTGGAAAACAGCCCTTCAGCTCTGAGGTTGTTTGTAGACATCAGCTGAAACATTAAAAAGACAATTCCTTTTCTGTAGAGAATTTTTACCCAGAACTAGAAGGTGCTTTTGAGGTTCATAAATTCATAAATCTTGTCACTTTCTCCTATAAAGTGATACCCTGAGATAAGAAAGAAAGAAAAAAATTAAGAAATCTTTATCTGTTAGGGAGGTTTTAAAGTACAATCTGGTTTAGCACAGATGTATGACCTGACACAGAGATTTTTGAAGCAGCTTAAAAGATTTCTCTTGATTTCAGCAGGAGTTTGGGTCACCTATCAGCACAGTACAGAATTCTAATATTACCTGAATGGTAGGGGGAAAAATCATGTTTATTAAGGTTCTCAGCTCAGCAAGAGCTCAGCAGGAGATGAGTTATTCATTCTCAGGCTCATTGGAAGTATTTTGCTTTCCTCCCAGCTCCTGCTGAACTAGAATATGCTGGGAATTACCAGCTATCGTCTGTGGTAGAAAGCGTATTCTGGCTCTTGCAGCTCTTTCTAGTTTGGAAGCTCCTGAGCTCTAGAGATATTTCACTTATGAGAGATGAGGACATCTTCATCTTGATGAGTTTTGCATGCAGTGCAAAAACTTGTGAGCTAGAGCTTGCAGTTTTACACCTGACTGGTGGATGCCAACATGTTTCAGGATTTATTGAGCTCAGGCTCTTCAAATCAGACCTTACTGGCTCCTGCAAAAGTTATGACCATTACTTTTCATCAGTCGCAATCTTGTCTAGCTTCTGCTGTGAAGAAAACCTTAGCTGCTGCTTGGAACTAGACTGCCCTTCAGAGGTCCAGAAGAAATTCAGCTGGAGTAACACATCTTAATGATTTGCTGCTGATATGCATATTCAGTAATTTATTGCAGAAATGTTGGTATGTTAACGCTCTGAAGAGTTTCACACCATCCATCATGAACTACCTTACTATACACTGAAGGTACAGAAAAGCCATCAGGATGTAAAAATAATTAAGTGAAGAAATAAAAAAATTTTTAATGGAATTGATAATGAATAATACTTTGTTTATTTCTCTGCCTACATCCATATTATACAACAGAGGCTTGGGATTTGGCCATCCAAGTGAATGTATTGCTACTTCATCCAAACGAGAGTATATTTAGGTATGCATTTCATCATTACAAAAGCAAGAATTAGACTTGCCTTTTGTAGCACTAGTGATAACAATTGCTCAGATTAGCTCTTGAACTGAGATAGTTTCTTTTTGGTTATTGTTTTTGGCAGAATGTGGAAGGAGCTAACACATACATGGTCACTAATACTTACATAAGAAGTCACTTTACATCTGAGCAGCTTACTACTGTTATGCCACTGCAGCAGAGAACAGAAATCGTACTGTTTCTCTCACTAGAAAGCAGAAACCAACAGCACCTATTCCTGGTTTTGAAAGGAGAAAGAAAACCCAATCCCAAAACCCCACCAAACTTGGCTATTTGCCTTAGTTTTATGGGGAAGAAAAGCTCTAGGATGTTGGCTACTGCATGCTAGGCACTGAAGAGAGAACTCAGGTGGTGAACCACTCTCCTTTGAGGTAAGTACCCTTAATTGCATCTTCTTGCATACCAGTTAGTGGTAAAGACAAAACTTAGTCTTCCACTCCTTTCTCCAAGGGGCCACATGGAGAGATATTTGGCTCAGGTGGGAGGTGGAGCCATACCTGTTAATTTCCAGGACAGTAAGGAAGATCACAGTGGCTCAGCTGGAAAGTGGTGATCAATGGTAAGATTAAACAGGGAATAACTTTTTGTCCTGGTTCTTGTCTGTGACTCAACATTGAATTCATACTGACAACAGAGTAAGGTCTGACTTTCCCAGAAGGGAGCTGGTCAAGATGCTCTTGATGCTGCACTCCTCTAGAATGCACATGTTTCATACTGCCACAGTGGAGCAAATAAGCTAGTGAAGAAACCTGGGCCCAGGGTAGTCCGAATCTGTAGTCTAGGCATGAATTCTGTCAACCCTTCTCTTCTCCAGTGTGGAACTTGCTGGGCTCAAAATATATGTAAAGAATTGATTCTATATATAAAACAACAAGTATATAAAACTTGATCTGCTCCTGCTCTGTTTGTCCTATGCCTGATTATCTAAAAGCACAGTAAATTTGTAGTGTCAGTCTGCTTTATAAGTTTCCTTCAGTGGTATAAGATTCTCTAGTTGCAGCTGTCTTATGAAGCCAACCTTCCAATACAAAAACCTTCTGAAATTAACTGGAAATTCAGTTTTTGTCTTCTGTATTCAGCTATTATAGATTATTTCTTGTACTGATACTATTACTTAAAATATTCTACAATCTATTTCAGTGTTCTAAAGAGCTGAATTTTAATCTGATTTTTATGGATGTAACTTTTTAATAACCACAGAAATTGGCTTCTTTCTAACTTCCAAATTTGTAACATGGATGTGACATGATAACAGCAACATTAGCAAATATTCGGCAATTTCCAAGATGCAATTGGAATCACTGGAGACATGACATAAACATACACTCTTGTCCTACACATTGTTTTTGCATAAAAATATTTTATTGTGTTACTGTTAACAATCAACAACTCAATGGCCCATTCAGAGAAACAAAAATCAGAAAGAAATTCATCCAATAAAGGCAGCTTCTAAATAGCATGGTTCAGGTACAAACACCCTTTGTTATAAATTTATTTGAGGAGTTGCAGTCTCCAAGCCTGTCTGGTACACATTACAGTTCCCAGTTGCAGTAAATCTACAAAGTGAGATTCCCAAACATCCTTTGGTGTGATCTTTTAATTTACAAGAGAATATTTGGCAAAAGTATGAGTGTTTCAGCAAGACTTCAAAATTGATTCCATGTCCTACCACATGCAAGTGCTGAATAAATTGCTCTCCATTTTAGAGAAGTGGTTTGTGCTGTTAGCTTGCCAATGGAAGCATTGCAAAGAGGATAAAGTTCTTCGAAGCAAGACTGAGAGAACAGGCTTGTAAATGAGAAGCTGAAAGCAAAGTCTACATACTGGGCATGACTGTGTGATGCTCTGCTCTGGGCTGCATCTTCAGGGATTTGATGTTTCACAGTATGATATCTTGACAGTACATTGCAGATGTGTTCTGAAAAGGCTATGCAGCATTTGACATGCTTTTGCTTATGTCAAGCTTTGCAGACCTACAACAAAGCTTTACAAAACCGTTTCAGTTCATTTATGATTTTAAATCTGATTAAAGAACACAACACTAGAGCCAAATAAGTAAAGAAAGCTTTAAATTTAATTTGAGTGACCTCTTGCTTAGAACTGCACTAGAAAAACCTCTCCTCAGTTGAAATTCTGAGTTAGTAACTTGGTATGCCAGCCAGTAAGACTCAGGTTTTCCAGAATCAATATTGCAGTTATTGAGTAATTATAGTACTTGCTTGGGAGATGGACAGTGTGATATTTGTTCAGGGGCTGATGAGTGATAATGGCGCTCAATGAAGGACGATAATCGAAAACAAAATGATCTTAATGCAGTTGACTGACACAAAAGAAAGACTATAGCTTTTAAATCAAAACACAGTTTTTCTTCTTGATTATCAATACATTAGGTAAAAAATAGCAACCAGTAGCACGACTTTTAGAGGGTAATATACCACATACACTTCTTCAGACCATCAATAAAGACTCTTTAAATGCTAATGCTCTTAGAAAAGCATTTTCTCACTCGAGGTGTTCTTACAGGCTATTACCAATCAGAAATAAGAGGAAGTGTCTGCATTTAAAAGCTAAGAAAGTTAAACTTTGCCAATACACCCTTTCACTCTTCCATAACTTTTAGCAAGAGCTCATTTAACATATGTAATTATTCTGTGCAGCACACACAGTGTGCATTCCTCATCTTTCTGCTACTGCATATACACATTAGGGAGTTTGTCTTGACTCCATAGAATTCTTACAAGCTTATCAAAATGCTTCCAGTCAGTAAGCGAAACAGGATGTCAGAACGTTCAAAGAATATTGCAAAATTACTTAGTATTGTAGACTTTGATAATACAGCCATATTCTTCTCAAGAGGATGAGAACCTCACCTAAATATGAGACTAGGAAAGCCATGATTTGCCACTCTAGTTCCATGGTATTTCCCCACTCTCTAGTAAAGTTGTAAGTCAGCAATCAAGCATTATTTCCATGTATTTAATTGTATGTATCTGGGAAAAATACTTTGTCAGGATGATGGCCTCCTCTGAAACTTCAGCCAAAAATTTACTTGGAGAAAAATGCTTGTTTCTATGCAGACTAGGCAACCAAATAGAACAAGGACTCTTAAAACCAGTAAAATTCTGGAGTCTTGTCCCAAGAGGGAGAGACCAAGAATATAGCTGGAATACAGCGGAAGAGGAGCTGTGGAGTGGAGAATAGATTGTGGCTGGTGACCGCTGCTAATTCCCAACTCTGTTGTCAATACACCCAAAGATGGGCAAAGTAAACAGCATGGATGTGTTACTGCTGCGTGTTTGTGTTTGTTGCCCTAGGCAGGTATCTGCTTTTTATTTGACAACACAGTTGGCAGGAATGCCAGATACACTCTTTTTATCTTGATAGACCTATGCCCTGGGTCTAGCAAAAATGAGCACCACAAGGGTTTCTGTACTTCTGCTGTAACCAAGAGGTCACCAGTGTCCCATGGTCTACTCATACTCTGAGCACAGAGGGGAGATATCTCCTCAGCCTGCCCTCCCTAACGCTTATCTCCTCACCTTGTGGGTGCTATGAAGGCAGTTAGGCCACCTAAAAGGATGGTCTAAAATCCAAGGTTACACTACCAGTGCCCTTTGCTAGAGAAGACTTCATTTAAAGAAGGCAACCTGCCCATTCTAACACCTTGGTTTTCAGCAGATATGTGTCGGTCCCTTCTTATAAGAAGCCACAGGACAGTCAAAAGGCTACACATCTTAATAACTTTTTAGACACTCATTGTCAATGATAAAATTAAATATGATACGTATTGTATGTATGTATGGCATTATGGAAGAAAAAATAAGGAAAGGGTTCCCAAATTTTAAAGCTGCTGTTTCTCTCAGTGTTTTTTCCCTCGATGGTTTATTTGTGGTTATACAAGACCATTATTGCTCTCAATTTCTCATTATATTTTCTCTCAATTCTGCAGTAACAAGCTGAATCTTTTTTTTTTTAATCATCTAGACCAGCAGACCCCTAGGGTATTTTTTTTTAATATGAAAAACAGCTGAAAAATTGCTGTAGTAGTTTACATCTAACAGAAACAAGGATTTTATTGTTGTGTTTATATTGTTTACTGAAATTAATACATGACCCATGTATTATCAAATAGCAATATTTTGTTCTCGTGGAAGGTAATAACTTTTATTTTTAGATAAAATTAGAAGACAGAGCCCTTACGGATCAGGTGGAATATGATGGTTCTTTCTCTGGTTAGGTCAGTGGACCGGGAATTAGATTTAGGAAACCCTTTTCTGCCTGGGGGAAAACAAATTTGATCTCTTGTGTGCAGTTTCTAATACACTGGAGCATAATATATTCACAGCCAAAAACTTAACTTGCAAAAATCTTAACAGGCAAAAACCTTCCATGCAAAACTTAACCTGGTGAGTAATTCAAAAAGAATGACCAGATAATCTTGCAAGGTCCCTTCCTATCTCAACCTTTTTTTTTTTTTATTCTGTGATTTTGTATACTTCTGTTCAGAATTGTAGTTCTGGACATGTGAGTTCCAATTTTTTTCCTTTTCCTTTTTCTTTCACTTCTTTTATAGACTAATAGCCAATAGGTTACAGACTTGAAAATTTAGCAATATGAGTTAATGTCCTTTTAGGAAACTGAAGAACAGAATCTGAGTTTTGCACATCTTGGATGAGCCACCCTGTCTTTGAGCTTGTTGCATAAAAGATGGAATCGTTCTTGATTTCATAGTGAAATTTGTTTTCCTCATTTTCAGTTGACTATTTCTCAGCTGAAGTTATGCAGGGAACTTGAACAAAAATGCACAATTATTTTAAGTGACCAAAAATTTCTTCAGTCATTTAATAACATCTTTGCCAAAAATACTGTTAAGGATCAATTTGACCAGTTCCAAAATAATTTCTCATACATTTTAGGCTTTCCATTTACATGGTCTCAAGCACCTGTTGTCAATTGTACAACTTACAGATGTTAGCTTCTATTAATTTATATGCAAAAATAGAGCTTATAGATCACTTATATTTTGTGTAAATAATTTATCATATGCGTAGATTTATTTGTATACATCATATGCCTCTTACAATATGTTCTCTGCAGATCACAAGTCAGAAAATAATTCCTATGATTAGTATCCCAGACTTTATTATCATCAGTATGACTTTTATAAAGTTAATTATGTCAAACATTGTGTAAATCAGAGTTAATAATTTTTTCTTAAACTGATTCAATTTTCTTTAATAAAAAAATAGTATACTACTGTGGGCTTTTTTTTCTGATGCGTTAATATTGAAAATCCATAGAGCTGTTTTGACAGATGAACAACACAATTTTGTAACAGAATGGAAAATTTTAGAAACTGAATAGCTGATAAAAGATGAGTGGAATCAGGGAGGATTGATGTTATAGCTGAAGGCAGCATTAGAGATTAGGTACTCATTTGGCTTTTCAGAAGGCCTGGTGACTCATTCCACATAAATGAAGTTTGTGATATGTAATGAAATGCTTTCTATCTTCACTGCAAGCAAATTAGCACGTATTTTGTGGGGAGAATATTAATGTTATCTTGCATGTGTTTCAGAGCAGGAACATATTAACAGAGGAGATTTGAAAAGAATTTCACTTTTATAATGTCAGGTGGTAAAAGCTATAAAACAAGGTCACCTTTGTAAAGTAAAGAGAAAAATTAGGCTATAAACAAGCCATGCCTAAAAATATATTCAGTTTGTTTCAATAACCAAATGTAATAGCTTGTTGCCTCAAATTGTAGATTTTCTTTACCAAGAATGATAGTCATATGTTCAGAATGGAATCTGTAAAGCTGAGCTATTAGAAAGCCATGGTTTGGTGAAGGAGAAGGGATAAGGATCTCAGTGGGCAAAGTAATTTTATGCCATTAAGGGAGAAAACCAGACAGGCTGTTTTAGAGCCTTTTCTGTTCCACACTGGAAAGCAATAATTCTTTTTTGTCTTTCTTTCTTTTTGCTTTCTTTTTTCTTTTTTTTTTTTTTCTTTTTCTTTTTGCTTTTTTTTTTTTTTTTCCCAGGAGAGCAGGAGTGAACAGGAATGGAGATGTATTTGAGGAAAATAGTGATAGAGGAAACTACAGTAGGTGAGAGATACAGACAATCAGTATGCCATAAGAGCAAGATAGGCAAGACAGAGAAATTAAAAATGCCATATTTATTATTTATTTGAAAAGAAAAAAGACATGAAATAAGACTGTACATTTGCAAACATTGGATTAAATGGGACAACTGGCCAAAGAAGGGGTTGATTAGTAAATTAACAGTATTTTCTTAGAGAGGTTTGGATTACTGTATGAGAGGTTTGTGAATTAGGCACAGTAAAGTATTAAAGTGAGAAAATGAAATATATATATGTGTGTGTGCGTAAATAGATATAGTGATAACATAATGGAGATTATTTAGGAAGAAATATTGAATATAAGGAACTAGTAGTTTGATATGAAGACACAGATAGTGAGAAAGATAGAAAATTGGTTTTCAAGACAACCTGAAAAGGTAGATATAGAAACACATTTGACGATAAAAGAAACTGGCCTCGCAACCTTGCAATCTTAACTTACTATCAAGATGACTTGTGGTAACAGTGGAAGTACTTAGTAGGTAGCGTATTTTTAGACATGATACGTGACTTTTTCATCCCTCCTGGTTTATGAAAGGGCCATAAAGATCAGAGATTCTCTTATTTACCCAACTTAACTTTAAGCAGAGCTCTTCAACATCATTCTTTTAAAATATGTTTAATAAAACCCTGCCAGCTTTACACACACACACACACGCTCACATACATCACAAAGCTGCTTGTTCAAGCAGTGGTTTCTATCTTTACAGCCTCCACACATCTCTGGGTCAGTACAACGAATCTGATCAAGGATCTAAAAAGCAGTTGGCTGCATTTTTTTATAATTTAGCTGAAGTTTGTTCATCAAAATATTTATATATTCCCTTTGTAATTTGATTGGTGATCAGGTAGAAGTTTGTGCTGGTTGGGACGAGTTAAAGTAGAGTGAACTTTTCTGTTAACTTCAGCAATTATTTTAGAAATGCTATTTAAGACGCAACATTTTATTATTCAGTTTCTCTAAAATATAGTTCCCTTCCTTTGAAACTGTTTATAAACATAACAACTTCAAATTTTTGATAAAGAAAACACCAGGGAATCTAATAATCCTTGTCTACCACACATTGGTGAAATAAATTTTGTTCAGTTAATGTTTCTGAAAGACCTTGAGGGCTTTTGATGAGGTGCTTATTACTTCTTGAGCATGCTCTTATAATTAAATATTGTGCTTTATAACTTCTGCTGGTGTACACTGACAGAGCACCAATGAAACTAATACAGCTGTAGATTTATACCAAATAAAGATCTTCTGAAACATATTTATGCTTATTACCAATAAATAACTTGAGTAGTCTAGATAAATAAACAGCATAGTGCTAATGGTTTCAAGGGAGAAAGTCATATCAGGAAGAAAAAAGAAAGAAAAAAATATGGCCTTATTTTGCATCAGTCTCCCAGATAAAACATAACATTTTAACCAAAGGTCTTATCTATGGATCCAGAGTCTGGGGGAAAAAATCCATATGATTACCTATTGTTTTCTAAGTAAATACATTTAAATTTATCAGAGCATTGCTTTCAGACAAACAGAGAGTACATCCAAGCATGTGAAAAAAAAGTGAAGAAGGAGAAAGGAGGTTTAATATGTATTTCCATAGGTTCAGCACATGTAAAAGATATCTCTGAACATGGCACAAAAGCCAAGATTATGTCATTATTTGAAATATGACCTACCTTTCTAACTTAACACTTGTGGTCACTGATTTTAAAGGAAAACTAAAATAGACTCACCCTGTCAGAGAGACTGCATTTTTGTAGGAAAGACAAACTGTAAGATAAATTAAAGACAGCAAGAGATGAAGACTAGATGTATTTATTAATATATTGTAAGTTTGCCAAAACAGACCCATGAGATCTGTCTATAGTTGTATGAACCATATTTTAAGATCCTGTGTTTAAAATTTCATTGAATGCATTTACTGGGAAAAAAAAAAAAAAAAAAAAAGCTATGCATGTCTTCCTTCTCACAGTAACAAAAGGGAATGGATGAAAAATTTGAAAGAAATAGAGGACACTTGTAAGCAGCAAGGGTCTACAGAATTTGTATCTTTTTCTATAATAGTCTGAATGCATTTTCACTTAGATTTGAAAATCATATTCACAGTGAAGAAAGTGCTTTGTGTGCTCTCCCGTAATACAGTATTGTCTAGTTGCCTGACCACACTGATAGCCAGCTTTGTTTTATACTCTCATTGGAGATTCTGAAATTGGTCTCCAGGCAGCATCAGCTACTGCAGAGATTTTTGAGTGTTGTAGCCATGTACAGCTTCCAAGTAGGAGTGGCCTATGCTGTGCAAGTGTCAGAGAAGCACCAAAGTCTGCACATTTTCAGAGCTAGCTAGCAGTGTGGATTAGCAGGTGTTTATTTAATGCAGACCACCCTGCAGCCTCAATCTATCTTTCAGAATCCACATCACTTTCTCTCCTAACCCTAAGAAATTGTTTGATTACAATTGCAGAGAAAGATCTAAAAGACCCATGCGGGATTTTTGAGCTGTCACAAGTAAGGATTTCATGCTCAGACTGAATTCAGTAAAGTCTTCGTTTATTAGGACAACTTACTTAATATCTATTTTGAAGTAGTTCTTCATTAACGCTATTTAAAGTGATATTACTTGGAAGCAAATGTAGAAGGTTTAGGTTACCTATAGTTCAACTTTAGACCTTTGTATCTAAAGCTTTTAAATTACTGTTATTTTCAAGTTTAGGAATCTGCAAGGCAGAAAGCTCCAACTTCTAGTCAATTAATCTTGTGTTGATAATTATCTGTGAACCTGAGTTTTTAATGTAAATCCTTGACACTTCACTGATGACCCTTTTATGACATGAACCACCTTTGCTTGCTTTATAAATTAACAGCGAAGACTCTTTTTAGTAGAGGAATGAGGGGATGATCAGGGTTTGCTTTTGCAGATCTTCATTTTGTGATTGAAGGTCATATTAACTCCATCTACTCAGCCTTTTCTTGGAAATGCCCAGTCTTTGAAAGTTCACTCATTAAAAACATTAAATAAAAGATGAAAGGGTTCATAAATTACTGTGTATCACCACTTCCATGGACAAATGTGAATTATTCTTTTTTACTAAAACCAAATTGCATTATTTCACTATTAAAAAAATGTTAAAAATGACACTGTTAATATATGTCATATTCTTTTGTGATGACAATTCATAATTAGAAAATTATTAAGCTATGATTAAAGCTATTTTAGTGCCTATTTTATGATACTACAATTTTTGAAGGTTTTGGGTTGTAGTTTTGTTTTCTTGTAGTTTTATGGAGAAGAGTACACTGAACATTAATAGGAAATACAGAAAAGCTTGCTAAACTGTTCCTTTTTAATGAAGCTATGCTAAATATTTTGGCCTGTAAAACCAAATGCAAGTAAAATATATCAGCCTCTCAGTGAAGAAAATTATACAGCAATTGATAAAACTGCCTTTGCTCAATAAAGCAGATTATAATATCCATGAGTACAAATCCTTGCTGGTATTTAGTACTGCAGAGAACGTGGCTTTTATGGCTCATAAGCATCACTGTGGAGGGAGCTCAGTATTCTGTGAAAGATTCTTTTCTCATCTGTAGCATCTGGTCTTCGACCAGTGTTTGAGCTGCAGCTGAGATTTAAGGTGCTTTGTTTGCCCGTATAGTCTGCACATTGTCAGCCTCTAACTAATGCCTTTTGCAAAGTAATACTGAAAATTTAGTATAAAAATAATATTAAAATATCCAAATTATTAATTTTTAATATTCTTTACATCTGCTTTCATTGAGAAATGTCAGTACTGGTTTTGCTCATTAGTAACGAGTGTCTGTGCTAGCAATTTTGCTGTCACAATTAAAAATAGTACTGATTAGGAAGATTTTAGCATTTTCACAAGTACTCAAAAAAATACTGGGAAATGTGCTGTAGTAAACTGCCAGAACAAGGACTCAGCTTGAGCACTGCTGGACAGTTCAATGGAAAGAAGTTCAGCACCTTCTGCCTTGGATTCCTGTCAGGTGTTGTTATATTGGTGTATTGGGCACCCAACACCTTGGGAATACCTTTGACTCTGCATAAAGAGATGGATTTCATCCCAGACAGCATGTCCCACACAGCTGTGAACAATAGCAGACTTCCTAAGTGTCATATCAGTGGAGTCACTTGTTCTGGGTTCCAGGGTGCCAGGCTGCTGGCCTGTAGCTAGCTGACAAGTCACAAATTCGAGTCACAAATTATGACCAAAGCACTGGTCAGCTGTCATGGCTGAAAAGACTGAATGGGTCCGGTGGTCTGAATATTCTTTCTAGAATAAGAATACTACTCAAGGTGGTGTCACTTGCTGGTTTTATATGAACCTGTAATAATACTGTAAAGATTTAATTTTTGAGTAAAATCAGAAAAACTAATCAGAGAGCAAGAAATATTTGTGCTAAAGTCCAAATTCCATTACTTTTAAGCACACAAAGTGGTAGTGTCCTATGAAAGTTGTTTCAGTGGGTTTTACGGAAATCATCAGAAACAACCAATATTTCTTGCTTCTTTTCACAATTTTTCCTTTCTCTACTGAGAAAATACTAGAATTTTCCATATCAAGAAGCTTTAGAGAATGATATTTGTATTAAAAAATGAGACACCCAAAACAGAACTTATATTTACTACCAGAGATGAAGAAGATATTCAAGAGACAAAATAGATACCTGTAAAAATGCATTCCTTTTCCATATTCAGAGTTCTCATATTTAATGAATTTGTCAAAGCAAGAAATCTGATATTCTGTCAATCTGCATATGTGACTGTAGGTACATGTAGATTCACTTAAAATTAGCTATATAAACTGACAGCCATTTATCTGACATTATGTAATTTTTTCAGTCCTCTTTCTTTTATAAATAGTTCTGTTTTCTTTTCTTTTGTCATATTGTTATTTTACTATGAAAACTAAATCAGGTATTCCAGTGAAATTTTGTGCTTTGAAACTAGTTTGAGAATGTTTTTCAGGAAATTAAAAAGTTCACAGGTGACCTTCAGACTGGGAACAGATTGATTCTGTGTAGTTCTTTATGACAATTATTTTTCTTTTTTTCCCTAAAATTAAAGGCTATTATTAACTAAAAAAGATAGAGGATTAAAGCCACTGGAGGCCCAAATCTAGCTTAAAGTGTATTTTTGTAATTAATATCTCCCTATTCAGAACCTGAATCCATTTGGTTATGTAATACTAAACTGAAAATCTTTAGCAAAGCATTTTAGCACAACATTGTGATATTGAATTGATGTCTGTATTAGATAAGAAAGTAGAAAGATGCCTCCTGGGGATAAAGGTGGCTTATTTCACTTTACAGCTATGTATCGGTGTCCCTCAGGGTTTCATGGGTAGATCAGTCTATCTGACCCACTCTATCTGACAACTGGATAGCGAATCCTAGCAGTGTGTGTAACGTTGTGCATGTAATGAAAAGTTTCATTTGACTTCTCTCCTTTCTGAGCACATAAAATATCAGAGCTGTGCTAACTGTGCATGCAATAAATATTTTCAAGTGCAGGCATAGCATTAAAAAGTAATCAATTACACTCTATCCCCTTGAGATTACCCTACTATTCATCCACCAGCAGCCACAACACCGAATCCTGGTGCAAGCAGTCAACTTGGGACTTTAACTCAGTGAGTTGTTATGGAACATTTCCAGGACATGATCGTGGGACAGCTGTTTTCTTCCGTAACAAGGTGAATTATAGCAGACAGTGAAGCCAACAAACCTCTTAGCATTTGAGTAGGGTGCTCTCTGCCAACCAGGGAGCAGGCATTGACAGAATTTGGCTTTGGAAGGGCTGGCATTTGTTCCATTGCTCTCATTTGCCAACAGCAGTCATTATATAGAATGGTGGAGTGGTGCCTCCTGTAGGGACACGAGATTACAGTGAGAGATAAGTAACAGCAGGGAGGACATTAGTGTTCTCCTTTGAAAAAGCCCATTTTTTAGATGACATTTTCTACATATATGGCTGAAATACAGTTTCTGAATCTAAGTGAACCCTAAAATGCTCATGATTTTCTGATATCTACTCATGATTATCTGCTCATGAATATCTGATTATCAGGACAGAATAAGGCAGTCTGTGCTGAAATATGTTTAATATGGAAAAGTCACTTTCTGACAAGCTTCTCATGGAGTCATTGTAAAATTGTCCTAAGTATTTCATGCATTTTTGAGAATGTAGGCAGTATTATCATTGACTGTGGTTTAAAACAAAATTTTTAGCCCAAAATCAAAATTATCTCTATATCTAGTGTAAAAAGTACAAACTTAATCTAATCTATATCCTAAAATGATAGAACCTAGTGTAAATAATATTACTTGCATTCTTGTTCCATAAATATGAAATGAATGCTCCATCTGGATTAAAACACCAGGTCAAGCCATAATTCCCTATTCATCAAGCAGAAAGGTACGAAAGCAGTAGACAAATCCCTAAAACTGATCATGTCTATCATTGTTTCATGTGTTTAATAATTGTCCTCTATTCAAAAAGACTAATGTCTTATGGTTGTTTCTTGTTTAGGCTGACTCCTTTTAGGAGGTTGTTAAACCATTGTTTTCTAACTAGGAATATTTGGAAATCTCTGTACGTAATGACAGGTTATCTGGCACCGTTTCTGTTCCAACATCTTGTCTAACAATACTTTTCCCAGCATGAATTCCAAACCAACTGCTAGCAGTACCTTCAGTGGATCTTTTTCAGGCAGACTGTTCCCCTTGAACAAACAAATATGCATAGTAAGTGTTAAAATACAGTATGGTTGTGAACAAAATATGAACTCAACCAGATTTGTTAACCATATGGACAGACACAAAGAAATACACAGGAATAGCATAAAGAAATGTTCTCCACAAGAAGATCAAACAAGTTATGTTAATCTGATTGGTATGTGAAAGAAGAGTTAGGCTTCCAAATAAAGAAAACACTTAGTTCATCTAAATTTCTCACATTAAGATAATATGACATTGAAGACTGTGGAGTCAGAATAATAAATATAACTCTCTGATTGGACTGATTCAAAATTTGACATAGATCTTCATTTGCATAGCAAGAAATTAAGTTAAAGTTAAGCAAATAAAAGAAAATCCATAAATTATAATATTGAAAATCTCACAAAAGCAAGAAAGTTGCTGTCAAAATGAGATTCTAAATGTATTTTTTGTTTTCTTTCTGAAATGAGTACCAGTTTCTTCCAGATTTTTTTTCAGGACAACATTAACGGTAAGATCTAAGAACATTTAAATGTAGTAATAATAGTATTTGAATCAATACTACATTTAGGATCAGCTAAAAAATACCATTAAAAGCAAATTAATGATGTGAAAGAATTATATGCAGAGTCACTGCTGCATCAATGAATACTGTAGTTAAAACATGTATGTAGTGCAAATTCACGTTCAGCATGGTTGTCAAGGGAACTACTGCAGATTTGCATAATCTAAGAATCCTTTTTTTTATTGTGAAAGTAGAATTATAATGCTGGAAATCTATAATGCCATACTGTTATTGCCAGTACCAACCAACAGTTTTCTTTTTCCTAATAGACAATTAAAAAAACCCCAGAACATAAAGAGTACTGGATTAATAACTGATTAATGACTAAACTATACAGATTGACAATTTTCTGCTGTTGGAATGACTTCCAATTTACATCATGCTTGGATATAGAAGGATGTCAATGGTCACTCTAAAGCAAGGCCTCACAATATTTTTTACAAGTAAATCAACGATGCATGTAGAAACATGTTAAGCCAAGCTTGTTGAAAGTTTACAGAGAGAAGTTAATAATCATTACTGCTTCAGCCCTACTAGGAATGTTGTGAGTTTCACACAGGAAGAGTACTGGAATTTGATTACTGCCAGATATGTTGAGATATAGAAGAACCAAAATGCAGATTACAAATCAGTCAAAGGAAAGGGCAGGGAAAGGGAGTAAAAAGAAATGGAAATGTTTCATATCTGCATGGAAGGAAAAATAATGATCAAATTTCAATGAAAATCAAAGAAAAAATGAGATAGCATATAGTTGTCGAAATTTATGGAAAAATAAAGGGAGAAAAACCAGTCAGATGCTCTGTCAAATTTTATTTTACAACTGCCTTCCAAGGTAACTGATTGAATCAGGTAGGCAACTTCCAATCATATTAATTTTATGGTAAATAATTATAATTATTGTGTATGTTTCATATTAAGTAATGTTAGAAAGGCGGAGAAGTTGCTTTGTGTAATTCTGGTCAGACACATGGTCATCTCAAGCTTTGCTTGCACTGCCGGTGATGTAAGCCTCTGATGCACTAAGGCTGAAATAACATTATCTGTTTCTTGAAAAGATTCTCAGGGAAAAGCAGACATTTCCTGCAACAATTTCCTGGTATCAGTTAGGCTGCTAAGGAGTTATTGAAACAATTTACAGTCCAAGTTTCACTAAGAAGAAAGGAAGGGCCAAACACACCTTCAGTATGGCACTGAAATGGACAGCTCCTGTCTGACAGCTCTGCATACTGATAACAGTCATACAAAGGAAAAGGCTGGAGCCTTGTGCTGCTTCAGCTAGGTTATGACTTGATCTCACGAGCTTAAAACTACATTAGGTGTGCCTCTAACACGCTGATGCCAGTGTAGAGAGGATCCCCTTTTTGTATCTTTGCATGATTCCAGTTGTCATTTTCAATGTAATTAAGAACAGGCCTTTTCTTTATGGATGCTGTGCAGTTGGGTGCAGCTTCCCTCACAACTAATTACCTATCTGCCTTGCCTAAAATGCAGGAGTCCTAACTTCTGGAAAAATAAAACTATTATTTTAAATCTCCTGGACACAATACTCTAAAAATAAGTAACACAGAATCCAAATTTTAGTGAAAATATATATGACTCCTTGGTTTAGGAAACTAATTTGAAAATAAAGGAAATAAGATCATGAAAAGATGAGTCTAAATATCCACAAGCAGGACTTGGGTAATGGAGAACAAATAGAAGAACGTTGCACATCAACCCAAAAATCACAGAAAAAAAGATCGCAGATGCAGTGAGAGAATAAGAAACACTTCAGGTTCACTACAGAGCAAATAAGCTGAGCTCAAAGATGACACTTTGCATTTATATAAAAAGTGTTGAGCTTGAAAAATATTTAATCTCAAGATCTCAAGACAATTTTTAAAAACTAATTAAAAACTAAGCATCACTTTAAAATGTGCCTTTGAGGACTTTAAAAATTACTATTTTATTCTCATTAAAAGTTAAAATACGCTAAGGATACCTGGGAATAGCATACTTTTCTTGACTTCTAGGTTTCTCTGTAAACCAAGAGGACATTCTCAGACCATCAGTCAGTCAATATGCCAGTTGGAGCTGGCATCTGAAGGGATTGTGACAGATGGTGAGTGTGATCATTTTTATTCAGTTCTGAGTGCACTGATTTAGCAATTCTGTATTGAACAATACATTCCAAAGGCATTTTATAGAAGATATCTCTGCTTTGATCACATGTGAAAACTCAGAAATAAAACAGAATAAACCTCTGAAGTGGTTAAAAAATTTCTGAGTACACATAGACTTTAAGAAAAGGATGAATAATGTTTAGTAAGACATTAATCTTTTAAAGACCAGCCCTCCAACCCATATGATATTATTAGGAAAAATGCTTTTCAAGAGATTCATTGCCAGTTACATATTCTTGTTGATATTTAGGAATGAACTTTCCTTCTAAGAGAAATTTATTTTTCTAAGTTTGATGTTCCTCATTCAAATGATAAATGCACCAGAGTGAGGGTAAAACTGCTGTCAGTAGTGGTCACTGACAGAACAGCTACATTTGACACGTGAATAATGTGTGTACATGCACATTAGCAGAACAGAATTAATGGTTCTTATAAGATCTGCAAACCAGTATATTTCTACTAAGCCAACCACGGGGTAATGCCAAGTTAGAAATGTCTGGGATAGTGGGGGCTGTCATATTTTAGAGATGGAAAGGACTTAATTTCTTTCCTTTCACAATATGCTCATTTCAGCTGTTGTTATTTGGAGGGTATAGATGTGCTGGTGAATAGGGAATATTTGGCTTCTGTCTATTCTAACTCCGGCTATCATAATTTGCTCTGTGTTGGGTTCCAAACATCAAAGGCTAGTTTTTTCCTATTTCATTTGTTTGCTGATACACTGCCATGATTTCAGGCATAAAGTTCTGCTGAACTTTCTTATAGAGTTAGAAATCAGATTAGAATATAGAGTCAGAATGCTTTGATTAATGTTCTGTATAGTCAGGATTCTGGCTTTATTCCACTTTTCTTTCACAGCATATGTGAGATCTAAAAAAAAACCTTCTCAGTCATTTGCAAGTTTAGTCAATTTAATGTCCTTATGTGTTTTTCTCATACTGCACTTTGAGGCATCATCTTTTCTGTTTCCAAACATCTAGTTGCTAACAGCATAATTGAGATAAAAACTTCACACCTAATTAGATATAAAAAATGGATTCAGATAAAGGTTCTTTTTGTATATGTTGCTCAACTATGGAGAAAATTGTGGAATATTTAGGAAACATTAACAAGTGTAAGCAATTTTGGGGTTTGTGGTTGCAGGAAATTAGATAAATAACCAGGTAAAAAGAGTTTACCATGTGCCAAAAAATTCTAGGAGGTTAGAGTCTGGGTGAAAGCAAGCTAATGTAGTTCTTGTAAGTGGTTATCATAATAACATTCAAAAATAAAAGCAAGCATCGATAAATTTGTATTAGAAATATTTATGAGGCCATTTTTTTCAGTTGTCTGTCTTTCTAAGCCAGTGATAACAGGCAACAGCTGCTGCAAACTTATATGTTGAAGTCACACAGAAATGTTGACAAGTCACAAAAAAGCATAGAATCTGGTCAGATTACAAATGGGTTTATGTAGAGCATTTCACTCTGTGTAAATAATAGAAAATAATTACTTTTATTAATTTCTATTTCAAATATCTTTGTCATTTTTATTAAGATCACTACATATAGTGCATAAGTCATAAACATCTTTCTTCTTTGGATAATTTTTTTTTTCCGCCACGGAAATACTCTGTATACTCTGTATCACATTATAGCCAGTTAGATGCTAACCAGAAAAGAGTTTACATGTTGTATTAAATATATCCCAGAATTTTTTGTCAAGTGCAAATAGATGTTCTCTTGCATACAATATATAAACAATTTCTTGTGAAAAAAAAATGTATAATTCTTTGCCTATATTTATAGATGAGTATTCTCAGTTCTACCAACTTTGATTTAGATATAAGGACAACCTGCATATAAATTTTTTTTTTTTTGTAAGCAGGATATTCTCATATTCTTCAGCAATACTGTTTAATTCAATATCTTTGTGTTTGAAGTATTAGATTTTTTTGCTATAGTAAGGTACTTTTTAAGAAGCCAGATAATTGTTTTTACTTGATTTGACTTCCAAAACAGTTGTTGAAAACTGTTGGCACTTTAAATAATTCATATTATCAAGACTTCATGACATGTACATTCTGCAGAAAATATATGATGCTAATTTACTTGTAACATCAATAAATAACATACTACTGTATATGCAGAAAAAACATTAAATCCAGACATATTTAAAATTAATTTTTATAAGAAGCTGGTTTTCTATGAATAGAAAAAATCTTACAAATTCGATTATTGGAAATGTTTTTGTTATGAGGAGTTGAAATATTTCATCTTGAAAATGTGCGCTTGCAATATTTAATGTTTACTTTGTCATTCTTAATATACTCAATTCACTGTTTCTATACTGCATGAAATTATTGAAGTGGTTATTTATTCCAGTAGAGGGATGTTCCAGGAATAACAAGTCCACCCACATGCAATTTTTTATTAATATGTTGAGATTACTCATGTTCCTGAGATATAATACAATGCAAAAGTAAAGAAATTAAACTTCATTTATTTGGTGCTATTACCCAGATATTCACATTCCATGTGACAAGAGATGTTACCAAAATTTCAAATTCAGTGATTCTTGACTACATCTCATTTCTCAGAATTCACTGAACTAAATAGTCCAAAAAAGTATGTTCTGATATCCAAATGTTAATTTCTGATGTCTTGCACTGATTTTAGCAATCTGCATTGTATGTGTTAGAATATACTATAGGACGTACGGATTTGGGGTTAATAGGTATTCAATATTTTCTTCTTTTCCTAATTAGACCTCTTGGCAAAACTTTAAGCACATTTTTGTTCCTTTAATATGTGCATTTACATTTAATGTCAAAACCAACTGTGCAGATGGTATTTTCATAAAAGCCCATTGAGAAAGGCTGAGAGAGTAATACCAAATAAGTTCCTATGAGAAATAGCAAAACATAGGGTCACATCTGGAAGTATGAATTTATTTTACTACATGCCTTACAAGCAAATGAGTGGTACACTACTTCACAGTGACAATTAAAATGTAACAGCTCACCCTGGGCTAAAGCTGCAAAAGGAATTTAGCCTGAAAGCTCAGTCCTCCAGTAGATATTCACTATCCATGGTTAGGAAACCTTCATGAGAACCTTGACTCTCTGCCAGTAGATGCATGCAAAACCCTAAATCTTTTTCAAGTACAAGTCTCTGTAAGAATTTTATTCTAGTTTTGGGGTTTTTTTTTTCAAATTATTTACTTCTATGTCCATACTCACACCACGCCTGTGAAATCAGGTCTTTAAAAAAAGTTTTCTGAGGATTGTGCTGATCCTATGCAAAGTCTATTAATTAGGTGTTTTACTCAGGAATTGCCAACTCTTAAGAACTAAATATGGGGAATAAAATATAGAGAAAGACCTTTTCTAGTTTTGTGTCTGTTTCCTGTACACTTTGGTGGCTGCATGTGCTAATAATTATCTACCAGCAGGAAAATGTTACCTACTGACACGATCCAATTATAAAAGACATCTCTGTCCAAACTGAGATGCAAACGACCATGAATGAAGTCAATAGTACAGATTTTATTTAACAGGAAATGTGAGGTAGAGAGATAGAAACCAGCACAGAGGGGAGAGAGAGTGAAAGAGAGAGATTAAGCAAAGATGTCACCACCATATGAATTCCTGTGGTATCCCACTGGTCCTTCTTCACCTGGGACTTCAGTGGTAGAGGTCCTGGAGTCATTCTTCTACAGGTACCACCTTTATACAGTCTGGGTCCTGGGTATCCATGGGGTCTAGATGCCATTGCCACAACTCGGGCCAGCATGTGTGTTCTTTCCCAGTGTGCTACCATGCGAATTTTTGTCCAGATGTATTACCCAAATCTGCTTTATCAGGCTTGGAATTACCATTTTACTGCTGTTGCTGTCCCCCATTCCATTGTGTTGGCTTGTCTCGTATGAACTTCCCTCTCTGACAGAGTTCTGAGACATTCAACTGCATTCTCCAAGTCCTCCCACCCACCTAACTGGATATGACCAAAAACTTTAACTGGAAGAAGTCTATAAAATCTGCCACTATTGTATGTCCAGTTTCACTCAATGTTTTTTTCCCTCATAGATTTTCACTTCAATAAGACCTCACTAATCTGCTTTTGAATTTAAATCAGGACCATTTTTACAAGCTATGTTGAGGCTGGGGCTGGAATATGACCATTAGTGTGAATCATCCAAAGGAGGATATCTGCAACTCCCTGTTATGAAATGCCCACAAAATCTTCCTGCAGCCTCAGGGAAATATGCTGCTCAGATGAAATAAACATAGCCTTTTTTTCTTTGATTGTATGTGATTTTTGTCTCATCGTAGTCCTCCACAGATTCCATAGTGGTTAGAATTACTTTTAAAAAATAAATTTTCAGGAAGTAATTTTAAGTCTTAAAATATTCACATTCTTGTCAGTACTGCTTTTATATTTTCACTGATAGTACTAATCCCTATTTACAAAGTATGAATATTTAATATTTTAATAGTAGAATAAGCTGGATATTGAACTACCAGAATTTGATAGATTTCTTAATTAGCTTGTAATATAAATATTCAGAAAAATTTATACGCAGTCTTTTATTGCAAAAGAGCCCCCAAAATGAACTTTTAAAGCAGAGCTTTTTTTTTCCAGCTATGCTATTACAGAACATAAAATGCTTAGCAAATAAAGAAAAATGGAGTACGTTCTCTCTTACACTATATAATTAGGAAAAATGCTGCAGTGCATCAGCTCTATGAAACTGAAGTGCATCAGCCTTACTGGAGAAAACAAACCTAGCTAACTACAGAATATACCTACTGTACTAGTCCTGTCAATATTAAATTAATTAATACTAGCTTATGAAAAAAAATCTTACAAGTTTGTCTTCAGAGTTTATTATCTGCTGAAATAATATTCAAGTGCAGTAACAAGTGCCTGCAGTCTCATCACCACTAAATACCTTCCTTTGGTCGTCTTCATCCATTAAATTTAAGGTTTATGAGAAATTACTTAATCTACTGATTCCATTTTCAAATGGAAGAGAAATTAAATTTTTTCACCTAGTAAGTAGAGAAATATTTGTGTCAAGGTTTTCAATGATATTTAGACACTAAATCATATTTGGATAAGGGGCTGATGAAACTAAATCTAGAAGCATGACTTTGTCAAGCTCTTAACAGTCTCTGCAACTACTTTTTATAAGTAAAATATTTATATGCCTAAATTTTCTCTGTTCTGCAGTCACCTTGGAAGAACTGAGTAATTATCAAAGCATAGTAAGAATCTACTTACAGTCTCTTAAAGGCCTGACCCTGTATCTGAGCTTGAAATCAATGTGTGTAACACTGGGAACACAGCTAACAAACATATTTTCTCAAAAGGATGATGGCCATTTTCCTCTAAAATATCTGGTAGCTAGTAGGTACTCCTGTATCTGATATCACCTCAACCATTTCCCCATCAGTAAGTGTCCAAAGAAACCTTTGTGGGATACTGAGCTACAAAGGGGTCTCTGCATAAAATTATTCTCTGTTTTACTGATACAAAGCCATTAAAACAAAGTTTTAAGAAAGAACTCACAGGGAAGGAACAGAATCCTCAAGCCTATGATTACAACTACTAGCTACACAAAGAGAAAAGCCTCTGTCATTTACAAGGTTGAAAATAAAGTTAATAATAAATTTGTAGAAATTAAAAAGGCAGACTTTTGAAATGTGCCTCCGCCAATATAAGCACTACCAAAAAGAGACAAAAAATCTGCTTCTTTCTGGTATTGAGATATATTTTTCACTTCCAAAGGAAAAGTACACGAAAGATGGAAAAGAAAAATATCTTTCTGCTTAGATCACAGAAGACTCCTGATTTATTCCCTTTTTCCTAGCTACTAAAAATTTATTGAGGTAGTCATCATCACGGACTACAAATGCTCTCCACCAAATAAATACAGCAACAGCAAGCAGAAATTTAGCCCTTTTGAACTCCTGAACACCTCTGGCTTTAGTTTTCTTTGTTTATATAAATGCAAAGCAAAATACAAAGAAAATACAACTGAGAATAATAAGATTTTTCCAATGCCTGGCAGACATGTAAAAAAGTTATTCTGGCAGCTGTCACCATAGTCCCTGCATTCCCTCTTGCACTGGAATTTCACCCTGGTGGATTCAACACTTTTACCAAGTATCCAGTGGATGGAGTAGGGCTAACTTTCATCTGTATATTTACGGTTACTGAGGTCTGGTGTTTTGTTAAGAAATATTGTCAGCACTTCCTGCAGAGATGAGAGCTTAGGTTCACAAACATGAGTTTCTAATGTGCTTCATAGCTACGCAAGTGTGTTCACTTGAGCATGCCACTCTGCCAATACTTTCCCCACAGAAATACTCAACACCTAGTGAATTCAAATGAGTTTAATACACAGACTTATGATTAATGGAAAATGGCAGAGAGTAAGGGACTGAAACAGTTCGTGCTTTGTTTGATTAATTAATAAGAGACTCTCTTTTCCCAGCTTCAACTCATTATGCTAATGAAATGTCATCAATTAAGTCTTTCCCCTGATTATTGAATCTGTCAGGTAGTGCTCAGCTAAAAAGCTGCATTCCTTTGCTGTCTTTGTCGAGATGCCATCACAGGTTTTTATGAAATGCTTCTTCCATTAGACAGTGTTTGTTCTACTTTCTCATTATTGTATCATCCCATTGACCTTGAGACAGGTGAATACAGAATGACCAAAATGAGACAGAGACAACACTATCTGTGGCACTGTGGGTCAAGATAACATTATAGCAGAAAGATAAATACCATTCTTTATTCACAATTCCTTCATAATTATTAATGGTCTGGTCAAAGATAAATTCAAGGAGAGTGTGTGACATTCAGAAACCTATGCTGTGCTGTACTAGACTATGATTTGTACAAAGTGGAAGGGAAATATTTTATCCATTCAAGATACATATTTTGCTATGAAAGTTATCTCAGGCATATGGAAGTGAGATTGTATAACAAAGGTATTCTAAGTAATTAGTGGAGACAGAATAAAGGAATCCACATTAAAAGAAATATAGTTGCCATATATTTTGAGGTGTGTACTATCTGTGCATATATTTAAGACTCGCTTTGAATAGAAATATATGGGGTTCAAAGTATTTTTCTGTATGATAGCAGTGGCTACACTAAATTCTGATCCATCAGTTATCATGGAGAGAACATAACAAATTCCACACCTGCTTGGGAATGAGCCTTTGGAGAGGCAGAACGAGGGATCTCTGAAGGTCTTCCACTTCAGCTGGAACACAATGAATTCGTTGTGAGAATTTCATCTCCAGATTATTTCCAGGTGATCATAGGTCTAGTCATATACCTGTGCCTCTCACATGGGTCATGAAGTAGGGGAGAAGCTCTTGTGCTTCAATGGAAATACCTGAGAGAGTGCCACAATGCAAGTAAACGTGCAAAGCAGGCTAAATATGTGACTTTAAAGTTTCTGTGAATTTAAAGTTGTTTTTTTAAAAATATAAAATTCATTAAAACCCTCCTCGAGGGAAAAAAGGTCTAAAATCACACAAGGGACTGTGTTACTCGGATTTAGAAGATATCTTTCAAAAGTAAAAAACATATTAAAGAAAAATCTTTACAAGACTTGATAGGGACAATGACTGTAACAAGTCATACAGTGATCTGTAATGGTCCTGCACAATTATATGCAGATGGATAGATAGATAGATAGATAGATAGATAGATAGATAGATAGATAGATAGATAGATAATGACTAGGAAGTTATTCTTAATCTGGTGTAAAAATGGCCCATGGATAAGGAAGAAAGGTATAGTATATTCTCTGATTTTTTTTCTTTGTAGTTACTAAGATTCAGATTTTTTTTTCTTTTTAAAATTCTGTTTATGCAGTAGTCATGGATTTCTCACTTGAATCACACACATTTTTCTGTAGTATCAGCTGGCCTGTGGCAAAGACAATAATTCCAAACAACTGGACTGCATATGATTGCAAATCTCCCCTCAGATAGTCCTGCTTGTTGAAATTTGAAACTGAAATTGGTGTTGAATTATGTCATCTAATGTTCTTTGGAAAGGACAGCAGATATTCTGGATACATTTCACTTACTGAGATTAAGCACCTTGTATGAGACTACAGCATGTCTGCAACAGGGCTTGAGACTAAACCTGCTTGACTGTAAACTTCATTATAGATTTAGTTTATAACATTTGTGGAGATATGCAACTCACATGCCTAATTTTTCTGATTTATTACGCAAACCAAAGAGTTTAAATAAGAATATGCAATAACATTTTGAGCCTCTTATGGCTCCACCAGAGAGTCGTGCTTCGATATGAACTCTATTATTTACTATGCCATTACCTTTCTAGTGCTGTGGACATGGAAATTCCCACCCTCCCAATGCAACTTCTTATTAGGGGGATTGTGTAGTAGTTAGGAAATCTTCCATGCATTATGGAAGCTGTAGATACGGGATGACACAACTTCATAAAGTTTAATCCAAGAACTATATATAAAAGGAGAATAAAAGTCAGAAAAGGGATTCAGTTACAGAAGCTAGATGAGGTGTCACAGAGAACTGGTTATTTTTATTTGCATACTTGGTGATGTTGCTATATTGTGTCTTTATTTCAGTATGGCAAACATCTCCTATAGTCCTTCATGCAAAATAAACAATCCATTTAAAATTATCTGTTAGCCATTGCTGATAATTATTTGAAAGAGTGCTGCTATTATAGGAAGGACTCTCCTTCAGGGGTGAGAACAATAGTTTACCAGTATAGGTAATTGCACACTAAGATAATAATGCTTTGTTGCAGTTTGGTTTTGTAGTTAAGCTGCATATCAGTGGAAAATACCACAATATTTTCACTTCCCTCTTGCGAGTAGTGCAGTTTGCTTTAGATGAGGTAATTGAAAACAAAACAAAACAGAAAAATAACTGGATCTAGTCTTTCATGGGTTTGCATTGAGCAGATATTAAAAGACGATGCAAAACCTACAAGAAATATTTCATGGAGCCAAAATTGAGAAAAGAAAAGATAAAAAGCAGAGCTTACTAGACTTTGTTATTGTGTGAAAATTTATAGGACAGATAAAATAATAGCTTTCCAAAGCTATCAAAAATTTTCAGCAATATTTTTAATTCTGGAATTATTTTCTATATAATTTGGATTTTTAGTAATTTCATGGGATTTCTTTTATTTTTTGTAGGTGAAACAAGATACTTTTAAAAGCCAAAATATCTGACATACCTTATGTTATACACTTTAAACAGGAAGAACTCAACTTGCATTACTCATCCAAATCTAGAACTCATGTCAGAGTCTGGTGCTAGACTAAGAGGGAAAGAACAGATATGATTACTCTGAGGTCTCCACCACACATATTAGTTGACCAAGAGAAACTGTATACTACTGCCTTCTGTGTCAAATTAATTTTGGATGAATATAGATGCAACTTTTCTGATTTACATAGCACATATGAACTCCAGCCTGCAGTAAGTCACTCTGTCATGTGAGTTACTCTCGTTTCTGTTTATGTGATTAAAACATCACTTAAATATATTAGCTTCAAACTCCACTTGATTTACAATGCAAAGAAAGCTAGAAAAATCATATCTTTCAAATGATTTTTTTTCTTCATCGATCTCTGAGACATCAGAATGAAACAATCAATCTATTGAAAATCTTTAGTTCCAGAAAGAGAAATGGATACAAATAGACACAACGAACGCAAATGTCAGCATGAGTGTTTGCACCACAATATTAAAAATAAATGGAGAACAGAGCTTTTAGATGAAAGTTGAACTTCTTGTTAGCTCTTGCAAGTTATGGTGCAGTGATCTTGTGGTGTTTAATGAAAAATCAGTGTAAGTGAAACCAAGTATCATTTTCCCAACAATGAGTCAGCTCACAATCCATACCATTGCCCATCTTTAAGGTGAATAAGAGTGTCATAAAAAGTGTTTATCTGTGGTCATGACTTAATACTGTGTAGAGTACATACTGAAACTACTGGATAACACCCCTATTATTAAAAATACTATCCAGTTTCACAGACATGGAGACATAGTAAAAGAAAATGATCCTGACCATTGGAGAAACCATTTTTATGAATGAAGCGTATGCAGTATAAATCACACAATCACAAATTGTGCTGACTTAGAAGGGACCCACAAGGATGATCAAATCCAAGTCCTGCCCCACAGGACCATCCCCAGTCCCACCATGTGCCTCAGAGTCAGACAGCAGCTAGGAGAACGAACAGAAAATTTAAAGGTCCCAGGTTTTTGTGGTTGATATATGTGTGTACATGTCAAAACAAAGACAATGATAAAGAGGTGAAAGAATTAGCAGTCAGCAAAGGAAATTATTTTTTCTTATTCATATTTGTTAGATAAAAAGAGACCTGAGGTAAACTAAAGAATCTCCATTGTTGTAAAAACCAAGGTCAGAATTATTTCCTTTGTGTAGTAATTTTTTTATTATATATATTTTTCTAAAATAGATATTTAGCAGTCATTTGTAAGAAAGATCAAAAAAAATTAATTAAGTACAATATAAGCATAAATTTCTTGATGCAACCAGTTTATAAAGAATAAAAAGCCTGAAATAGTTATAAATAATCAACTGGCTCATGAAATGTAATGGATAACCAAGAAACATTATAAAAAAGTAGAATTATGCATATTAAATTCTGTAAGCCTATTTTCACATCCCAGTCATTATAAGAAAAAATATGAATTTTAAAAAATATCTCTAAGCAGAATTTTATGGATTAAAAGGAACATCAAATCATCAGCAAAATTATGCAGACTATAGTACTTTATCCATAATTTTTCGTCAAATCTTTTGCAGATTTCAGAGAATACTCCATTATGGATAAAGACTAATATAAAATTCTACTTTTATAGTTCAATCTAAACACCAAAATTAAGTACAAGAACTGACCCTCTCTATCAAACTTAATGTTCCTGATAGCATCTTAATTTGGACGCTGAACTCTCCAAACTCCGTCTTTTAATCAGGATTCTAGCAAAATATCTCAATAAAAATACCATCAAATTCCCACAATTCTTAGCAATTCAGACAAGAATAATAGGCAAAAGCTCTTTTTGAAGTGTTATTGAAACTGTTATATTCTTAATTTCCAGGAAAGCCTGGCTATAAACTTATTTAGATCTCTAGATTAGCTAGAAGTGCCATATCTTATTATCTGCATTGTCTTTCATCTTAACACATAATTAATTATATGTACTGAGGATGCCTCCTCCTAGCAAAAAATTTTCCTCTTTCTTGGCAGCATCTGAAATGCTTCCTCTATATGATTCTTACCCTTATTAGAAATTGCTGTTTCTAATTTTTTTTATTATTTTTGCTTCAATTGTTACTACAGTTGCATCAATGGTCTTTGAAGTTGGTGGTGGGTTAGTTTCTTTTTATTGTTTTTTTGTTTTATTGGTAGTATTTTGGGGGAAGAGAGTAGTGAGTTTTGTTGGGGTTTTGATTTTTAATTTTAATAAACACTTTAATGAAGTAGTTGTCTTATGCATTCAGCAGTTATCTGTCAAGATGTTTGCCTATCTGAAATGGTGTCAGCAATTCGATGTGTAATTAAAAGATCTGACCTACAATATCTGTTTACTTGACTATCATCTCTATATATACATATATATATGTGTGTGTGTGTGTGTGTGTGTGTGTGTGTGTGTGTATGCACCTACACAAACACACCACTCCACCCCATATATAAATTCACATATGTGTTCAGCTGTGGGAACAGCAGTTTGTTCTGATTATGTAGTGAAGACACAAGGGATGGTAAAAAGACAAAAGAGCAAAAAGAAATGAAGTTACTATATTTGAACAAATGCATGCAAATGTATTATGAGAAGTTTGTCTAATTAATTGTGAATTGATGATTTCCAGCCAGGTTAGGGGTTTGAGAAGGGTTTGAGGAGTCTGGAGGATACAAAGCAGTCGAATTTCATTCTCCAGGTAAGGACAGGTTCCTTATCAGACGCTGCCAATAGAAGGTGTAAGTCTCCAGGGGACTGGGAGACCCTTATTCCAGACAGGGTTGCCAGACCTCAGCAGAGGGCAGGAACCGAGGCTGCGAGTGCTGCTGCTTGTGTCAAGGTTTCTAAGGAAATCCTAGCAAAAAGACAACAGTCCTTTGCAGGTAAGTGGTAGCCATGGCAACAAGTTGCACTGAGATCTAATTGCTAGATAATAGGAATCAGTGACTTTTTTTTTTTTTTTTTTTTTTTTTCAGAAATGAAAACTAGAATCTAAAGGTGTTGCAGTCATTTACACCTGGAAAAGGGAACACAGAAAACCATGAGCTCAACATGGCAGTACCTGATGCCCATTTCATACAGGTGTGAGCAAATGACAGGACTTGAGGAAATGTCATGGAGCTGAGTCAGGGAAGGTTTAGGTTGGATATCAGGAAAAAGTTCCTCACTCAGAGAGTGGTTGAGCACTAGAAAAGGCTCCCCAGGGAAGTGGTCACAGCACCAGGCCTGACAGAGTCCAAGAAGCTTTTGAAGAATGTTCTCAGGACAGGGTGTGTCTCCAGGGGTGCCCTCTGCAGGGCCAGCTGGCCACAATGAGCCTTGTGGGTCCCTTCCAAGCCAGCTTATTCTATGACTCCATGATTTTCTGACAACATGCAACAAAAGTAAATGGAAAAACCAACCCCCAGACCGTTGAAATAATATTTTCTCTGTCTTACTTAAGGAAATCTTCTTTTCAATATTACCAGGGTGCTACCTTGTATTGTGAGCAATGTCATTTCTTACAGAAAATGTTGCCATGGAAAAGTTTGTCACACACAAAAAAGGTACATGCACACACTGAGCATTGTGTCTATCTGGTACAGACTGAAAGAAAACATTGGATTAATCCACTCATGCAGGATAGAAATCATAAAAATACAGCTGAGACTGTAAACAAGGATTAATTTTCCAAATGTCCATAATCTAAAATATGTTAATATGCCTTTTGAATGTCCTGGAACAGTGAGCATCCTTCCATTTTGTTCAGGAGGTAGGTCTTTACTTAGACTTTCTTGATGCCACAATACTACTGAAAACTGTGTCTGAAATGTTTGAGGTCAATTTTTTTAATGGTTTCTGATTTGTTTCGTTTTGGGTTTTTTATGTTTATTTCTTGTATTTCCATTTCTACTGGTAATAATTTTTAGATTGCAATATGATATCAAATACTTTGTACTGTAAACAGTGGTGCCAAAAGTGAGCAGAATGATTTCTGCAGCTGCTGAAGTTTGGAGGACATATTTTTTAAGATCACTTGAGTTTACTTAAAAAAAATTTAAAAAAAAAGAGAAATATCAGAAGTGTCTGCACAGGAATAATAAAACACTCTGAAAGTTACTGGTATATTTTTTGTAGTGTGCTTATCCCTGGAGTTGTTGGAAGGGAACAAATCTGAATCAGTTTTCTTTCACAACAAGCAGAAAATTATTTAAAGCTCAGAGGCAACAGATGCATCAGATACTAGAGTAAAAATTAAAGCTTTGAATACTAAAAACAAATTTTAAAATCTCAAAAAATTCAGTAGGGAAGTCTGATCATATGGAATGATTTTTTTTCATTATGTAAAAACTGCAGAATTAGGAAAGGGGCTTGAGTGAGAGAGACCATTCAGGTGGTTTGTAGCTGGCTCCAGTATGGACCCAATGTGGAAACATATTTAAGAAACGACAAAAATACTGGATGGACAGAAAGGAAGAGAACAAAAAGAGTGAGAAGGAGTAAGAGGAACAAACACCAAGGTAATAATAGTAGGAGTAAGTGGTCCATGGTGCTGAAGAAGATATCCCCTGCAGCTCGTGGACAAAGGAGCTGTCATCTTGAAAGTGTGAGGGGAAAGTAGCAACAGAGAGAAATTGTTATGTACTGACTGTAACACTGCACAACCCACTGCCCTGGTAGGAGACTGAAATAAAGGACTGAATTTGAACCTGGGAAGGGTGAAGGAAAGGTATTATGTGTTTGGTTTTTTGTTTCCCACTAAAAGTTTTCTTCTTATCTCTGTATCTTCACCTAGAAAATTACCAAAATTGAAGGTCTCTTGTATTTTAGTTGCACACTTTCAGTTATACCCAAAAGCTTTGGGATCTTAAGTTCTGAAATAGAAGTATTTTGGTAAAAACTTGCATGCCTCTTATTTTTTTATTCCTGAAATACCAAGATAAAAGCTGCTGAAATTAACCTATCTTCAATTCTCCCCCGGCTGTCTAACAGGAGTCTTCCAGAGTTCTGTGGGAAGACAGGCTCTGGAATATGACCTACCCACATCTGAATTTTCCACAGTCAACAAGATCTAATGCCTTGAAGAACAGAGCAGCAGAAAGAGAGTTCTATAAGAGAAAAATCTGGGGAGCTATTCATAATACCAAACATTAGGGACAGAAGTCAGCTGGCCAGTCTCCCTACATCCCTTTTATGTAGGGGTTCAATTGCTACCTTTTTATCAGAATGTTTCAGGTCAGAGACCTAACATATGTGAACTGAATTGTTTTCTTAAAATTTTGTCTTTCTCCGCAAACTGCAAAAGCCCATGGAATCTCTTTCATAAAATAGGTAATTAAAATTTAAAGTTTGTCAGTATGAATACCTTTCATTTTTCATTCAGTATTAACCCTGCTGGGGGAAAACACCCTATGATATATTATATTTAAACAACATTGAATTGTGAGTGTCTTGTTTCTATGCATTACATTGAAATTTATTGCAAGAGGACTACCTGCTTATTCAACATGATAAATACCAATGAGCGGATCAGAATTATTAAAAACTAATATCTTCCTCAGGTTTTGTACCCTAGATATCACAAGAAATAATATGTAACCCTTTTTTCTGGATGTCAAGGTGATTAATGATTTTATTTCTGGGATGAATATTATAGATGAACAACACCACGATCTTTAGATAAAATGGGAAAATATAGAAGATGATTAAGGAGTTTAATTTACTAGGTATGTTATAATTTTGTTATGCTAAAATACAGAAAATTACAAGAAAATTTTTATTTTTACCATTAATATTTATTTTGCTCCAGCACATTTACATTAGAAATACTATCTTTGAAAACCGATGCAAAGGCTTATTTAATATTTTTTTCCTTTCCACATCTGCCTATCTCTATATATGAAATCAGGATCTTTCTCCATTATTTTTTCTTTTCCACTGAATTATAATTTCAGTTTCATATTGGAAAACTGCCCATGACAGCATTAGCTTATATGTGCATGTTTCCTCCCATTATTTTGTAGTTTGTTCTTTTAGTTAAAATCAATGGTGGCCAAGAAGAAGTTTTATTCAGTATTAGATAAGACATGAGATCTAACAAGGTCACACAGGCTCTAATGCAGCAGTCACCAAACACAAAACCCAAACTATTTCTAGCTTACATGGCAGGAGAAGCTGCTTCTAATTTTTCATGAAACATACCTATAGAGGATCCCAAATTTTTTCTTATTTTTTCCATGTCTGTTTTAATAAGTATTCAAAAACTCTTATCCTTCCCAAATGTGTTTTTCAAAATATAAATATATAAATTAACTAGACAAGTTAAAAAACACTTCCTTGTGATATATCAGGAGCTTACTATTTCATTCTCTTTGCATCATGACTATAAGAGAAGACTGAATGTTGCTATAGGCCATGGAATTACCATTTTTTATGCATACTGTGCTGTCTGGTTTTAAGTACTGGATGACTCTTGGCTTCAAAGTGTGAAAAATAACAGAAAGATAGTGACAGCAGAGAAATAAAAGTCCAAGGTGTTAGATAAAATGTTTGATAAAATTGCATTATATAGAAGTGCTTTTTATTATTATCTTTATTCAAACTGGATGAATTCTACAAAAATAACCTTATTTCAAAAATTTCATGGCAAGAACTCAGAAGGTGGTAGATGTTTTCTAGTACTAGGATTAGCCCAGATAAAATGGTGATTTCGAATAATTGCTTTGCTTCCCACTTTGCAAATTCTCATGAAAGCTGATACTGTTTAATTTGCACCTTCACTGGTAATGAGTAATATTTCATTACACCCATAAAAGTCTAGTTTTTGTGGAAGGACTACCATGCAACTTATAGTGAGACTCTACTTATTTTCCATCTGGCCCTCTATTCACTGGACGTGATTATAGACACTTTCACATGTATTTGCATTTTTCACATGTATATGCAAATGTAAAAGAAGAGGAAAGCTAAGTAATCTTTTTTAATTGGATCCAAGCATACATAAGATATGTCAGAAACTGGACAAAATAAAATTGCATGCTATTATTATGGGAATGCAGTAAAACAGATTCATTTCAATGGGGGATTTTTTCTGTGTGATCACAATTTAAGATTTGACATTCCTATTTAGAACATGATATTAAGTGAAAGTTGTTTTCCACTTTAGTTGTTGCTGCCACACAAATATAACCTGGAATTCTTCCTGTCACATCCACACTGAGTCCAAGATCACTCTAAGTGTGGCTTAAATGGTTAAGCTCTTACTAAAGAAAAGTTGCAGAGATAAGTCCAAGCATCCATCTCAAAGCACAGGAAGTACAAAATTTAACATCATATTTGTGCCTCACCTTAATGATACAAAAACCCCTGAGTTTTCTTCTATTTGGAAATTTTCTATAAGATCTAATCCTCTTGATCTTGATTTATCTTGACCAAGATCCTCAATTAATAGAGGCAGATTAAGCAGGAGCAATTTATAGGAACATGGCCTACAAAAAGGAGTAGGAGTGGTAATAAAGTATACCAGTGTGAAATTGTTATAATAAATAAATAAATCCATAGGTTTCAGTGTAAAAAGAAGAATAGGAACAATACAGGACTTTCTTAGATGCAGAAAAACTTCTTTTTCTTATATCAGTTTTGGAGGTAAATACAGAATATTGCAGTTCGACCCCTAGCATATAAGAAGGACAGATCTCTACAGTGTCCCTTTTGAACAATAAAAAATAAAATAAAATAAACCCAAAACACTTTCTGAAGCCATGAAAAAGTTTGAAAATAGCTTCTTTATTCAGCAGCTAGAGTAGGAATTCTTTTTAGAGATGACAGAACGTTCTTGCCAGAAACTACCTATAAGTGGGTACAATGATGGCATTCTAGATTGCAAATTAAATAATTAGTAGTATATTGAAATTATATTAAAAATGTATGGTTTTAACCTAAAGACTGTCTTATTTATCATGTTGATGATGTTTGTATACACTGATGAACCGCATCATCATTATGATAAGGGTTATAGAATTATCTAAATAGGTAATTAAAAGAAAATCTCATTATGTATGAAGTTCCTCTGTCTTTTTATAACAGGAAGTTCCACTTTTGTCATTATTTTGCTTCATTATTTTCACATACTGCTGACACCTAGTGACCAAATAATCCCATCTGCTTCGATATTTCTCTGATAGGAACAAAAATGTATTTTAAATTACACAAAGTTATTCAGCTGTTTCAAGATACTTCTAAACATAAAAATATCCATTCTTTAGTTTTTGTTAACTTAGTGAAAAAAACCTGTGTCCTATAGATAGAAGACTTGAACTGAAATAAAACATTACTTTTCTGTCTACACAGTAAATAGAAACAAAAATAAAAACTATCTTTGAAAGGCTTAATTTATGTGCATAATATTTTCACCTCAGTGTTTGCTGTGTAGGCTTTTATGTTGACTGTGTGGAGTTCAAGTTTTATTTTTGGATATTATACTAATATTGGGTTTATAAATAAACTGATGAGAAGGAGGGTTAGATTATAAAGGATGAAGCCCAATGAAGGTTTTCCTAAGCTTTGATGGAAAAGGATCAATTGCCTGTTCTGATGAGCACAAATTAAAGACAGTATTCTAAAGGCTAAAGTGTTTATGAAGGGTCAAAATTCTGCATTCTTTTGCATGTGGAATCAGACTACCCCTGGTAAAATTACTTTTGAAGTCACCCTTCTGAGTAAAAGAGACAAATTTGTGCCACAGTTCAACTGATGGACCCAACCTAACTCTCACTCTCAGTTCCAAGTGGTGTATACTTCAATGTTATACGTCAGGCAGGTAGAAAATACCACAGGTTCTCTGAAGTTTTTTGAAAATCTGATAAAAGTCGTTGCTGAAATGGCTGGTGGGTCAGCCCATTGTAGCAAAAAATAGTTCAGAAACAGATCTGGTAAAACAGGTATGTTAGTCATAATGTTCATTCCTAGTTCAGGCTTTAGATAATCCAAGAGTTAAATGGTTGATAATTTTTAGTTGTGGTAGTATCATGATCTGTTTCAACACAAACTACTTTGAGTTTCATGTTTTGAAATTCTTGACAGTTGAGATGACTCTGGGGCCAGAAGCTGTCTTCTGAGCATTGACAGTAATGTAACTTTTAAAATGCAGTTGAAGGAGTGTCATAAGTCCCCACATTTTCACAGAGCACAGTGAGAGCGGCTGTTTTCTCAGCTACACCTCTGGAAGTCTTATTGGAAAGACTTCAAGACTGAGGAAGCTAATAAAGAAAGATATATCAGCAGTGATGTGACTGTAGATTACTGTTAGGTCATTTAATATCTTGAAACATTGATTGAGGAGATGGATGCTCCAATTGTCTACATCACTGCTTTCTATGTGTTCTATACTGTATCCATCTGCATTGGATGAAAATTATAAAAATTACCTTGGATGTAGAAATGAGATCTAGAACAATGAGAATTCACACTGTCACTGAACAGAGCTTCTGAGTCACTTTCCTTTGTGCCCCATGAATCTTTCAGCTGGACAGGTGAGTAGACTTTATAAGAAAGCCAAGAATAGAGCACTAGTTTGTATGGTTTAAGAATTGTATTTGTCTCTATTGTGGTTAAGAAGAAAAGAGACTGGAGTTTTCCTTCCTCTGGATGAGTAGTTTATGTTGCAAGCTGGTGCAAAGGGGGGACAGTTCAGGAGAATTTAGTTTTATTTCGATATCAAGACTGCCTAAGTGGTGCTTAGCATTTTAAAATTAACTGTAGATGAGAATCCTGGTTCTGCTTCCTCTGTTGACAGAAGTATCATCTTGAAAACATTATTCTCAGCTCTCGAATTTGTTTATCAGATATTATTTTCTACTTATTTATTGCTGGGAAGCTTGCAGGTCTCTATTCATCCTATAAATCTTTGGATTCTGTCTGTGAAATGAATAATTCTTACTCTCATAGTTTAGGCCCAATTGCACTAACATTAAGCACTACAATGTCTCTGTCCCTTTTCCATACATTCAATTCATCCCATGTATCCATGCCTTAATATGAAACTATAAATAGGGTCCTAATATCTGTCAGTCAGTGAAGTCAGGAATTGAGATAAAACAATGTTTATTGTAAAATGATTGCTTATATAAGCATAAACTCTATTTTTATGTCAATAAGTGATAACAGAGATATTTTCTGCAGTCCAGTAATCATAAAGCCAAGGAAGGAAATCCTTCCCATGAAGACAATAGGAATGAATTTGTTGCATAATGTGTTTTTACATATATTTGTGCAGAGGACCAGATCTAAGCATGTTTTCTCTCAAACACTGAGTATCACTGTAGGAAAGGGGTGATCAGAGGAGAGAGTACCATGGAAGGGGGGCAGCACTGTTCTGAGCCAGCTGCCTGTTCCACTTGAGATTCGTGCTCAGTTCTATCCCTCTCCAACTCACTTCCTGCAGAAGAATTGGCTACGCAAATGTGAACAAAACCATGCAAAAAATCTAGTTTACATAAGAGGTGTGCACCAGGTGAACTATGAAAGGAAGAGGATCAAACCCATCTCATCTTCCGTTTCACTGAAGTTAGTGTTGAATTAGTACCTACCAACCCTCCTGGTAGTAAAACCCAAAACATTTCTGCCATAGGACTATATAAAAAACCCCACAAATTTTAGTGCCATTGGCTGCAAATTTTTGAGGTTTTTGTTTAATAAAATGAGAAAATTTATAAACAGGAAAAAAATTGTAGCCATGATAATCTGATATATTTGCCATGATTTTTCTTGCATTTGATAATGATATTAGCATTGCAAGAAGCTTTGTCAGCTCTATCAATAGATTTTCACTCTTAATTGCTATTTTCAGTGATTTTTTTGGTGTTTGATGGTAATTTTAAGCCACAGCTGCTGTTTCCATTTTGATCTGTTTACTTTCCATAAGGCAATTTGTATCACAAAAATGAATGCCATTAAAGAGGGCCTCTTTTGTGTAATATATGAATATAATTCTTGTCTTAGGCTTTTCATTTTAATGAACACTTTTTTTTTATAATTGCTTGTTTGCAAAATATTAGTCTTTAAGTTTTATTTTATACATGTTTATTTTCTTAAGAAATAATGCAAATCATTTGTGCTGTTTTTAAAATAAGCCAATATGTTTTAAAAAGGAAGAATGAAAGGTCCAGCAACTGGAGAGGAAGATCCCTTTGCAGCAGTGGAAGGTGGGGATTCACTGAGCATCTTGTCAGGCAGTGAGCTGAGCCCAGTGTGCTCTGGCATGGCAGAAGCTGAGCCAGTTGCTCACCAGAAGTGATTATCAAGGAGTTGCAGTGATGGACTGCTCTGTGAAGGAAGGGCAAGCTGGGACCTGAGGGTTGCAGAGGAGGAGGAAAGGGCACTGACCTCGCTGACAAGGAGTCAGGAAGTTCAGTCAGTAAGCCAGGATCAGGATAGGCAGGAAGATGGTGTTTAGATAGTCAGCCTAAGCTCTGTGACCACATAGCAAATCCACTGTAGTAAGGCAGGTCCAATGTCAATCCAGTTACAAATCAGTGGCTGAGGTACAATCAAGGCAGCATGGCTTAGGAACAGATCTGGCTGCTCCACAATTGCAATGGTGCTGAGTTGCGAGACCTCTAGCTGAGAAGGAACCTCCCAGACAGGGAGGAACAGGTGCTCACCTCCACCTTTCTCCACAGTACCTGCCAGCAGTGGGACTCAGAACACTAAGCTCCTAGAAGAGAGAATGTGCTTACAGTCATGACAATCATTGTTCTCCTCTACTTTGCACTTTTTTTAGACTAATCTAAAATATTGCATCCAGATTTGGGGCTCCTCCAATATAAGAAAGGCATTAATAAACTGATGGTCAGGGAGCTGGAGTTCTTGTTCTGTGAGAAAAGTCTGGGAAAGTTTGCTTGTTCAGCTCGGAGAAGCAGCTAGTAGCAGCCTCCCAGTGCCTACAAAGGGATCATCAATACAGAGCCAGTTAAAACAAGAGAGGTCCAAAGTGAGCCTAACAGAAATTTTTTGTTCCACCACGATGGTATTGAGCAATGAAAGAGGTTGCTAAGTGAGACTGTGTCATCTTTATTCTCAGTGGTTTTCAAGACCACACTGGCCAAAGCCCTGAGCAGTCTGGCAGTACCTTACATCTGACCCAGCTGTGACAGACCTTCTGAAGTCCCTTCCAGCCTGAACTGTCTTATAGTGCTAGGGTTCTACAGTGTGTCATTACTTCATTCTTTTAACTCTTTCTTATTTTTTTCTGTTTATAGATTTTCATTTTTGTTATTATTCCATTTATCAATAATAAGTTTGAGAAGGGAAAATGGGAAAGGCTAAAGAAAAAATACTATTTCAAGATCAAAAAAGAGGCAATGATGTCTAATAAAGATCTAAGGTATGTCTTCAGAAGTTAATTAAAATTTATTAATTCTTGCTACTGGTAAGTAAAAGCAGGAGTTTATATTAAAGCCTACTTTCTTCAAAGGACAACTGAAACCAAATGCAATTCTAACATGTAAAATTGCCAGAATTTTTGGCAGTTGTTCTCTGTTACTCAAATGAATAGGTTAAGTGGATACATAAACCAGGAATAAGTTGTTCACTTTAAAGAAATTCTACAAGAATTCAGTGAGGAAAAAGAGCCAAAAGGTATTCAGAAAGTTTTCAAATTGAACTATAAGTGTAGAACTAAAAAGTAAGGGGAGGGAGGAGGAGTGAGGGGAGATTGAGGTTCATTTTTCCATCCCAGCACCTGAGAAATTAATGTTTCTATTTGTAGGGAAATGTGTGAACCAGCATGAGCTAATAGCATCTAATTTTTCATGAAGTAGTCATATTGGACTCCTTTAGCTACCAGTGGTTTTGTTTAGGTAATTGTCTGAGGACATTTTCCTGTTCATTCCCTGTCACTTCATTTAGTTACACATTGCAGACTGTTTTTCAAACTTACCAATTCTACTTCTTTGGGACAAAACTAAATCAAAATCCTGCATTTAATTACTAATGGGCACTCAACCCCCAAATCTGAATTAGAGGAAGTCCAAAGTCAAACCTTATGAAATGCATACAGCAGGAACCTAAATCTCAGTACCAACTTTCACTCTGTCAATGTCTTCTCATTGGTTTGTACTATTTCCTGACTTGGAAATAGCAATTACTTCCAGAAAGCAAAACACTTCGTATAAAAGAAAAATAAAAACTGAAGGTTGAAAACTAGATAATAGCTCATCATTGTGAAATCTTACATTTTTTATCACCAATATTTTAAAAGGCTAGGTAAAACAAACCATCTGTGATTTGATTTCTTTGGGGCTGAAGTGTTCTGTTTGTTTGGTTGGATTTTTCCCCCCCACACAACTTGTTTTCTCTGTTTATTCTTTACTTGAAGTCAAATAAAAATGAAACCTGGCTCTATAGTGTCAAACAATACAGGTAGATCTTCATCCTCTCAATGGAGGAGCTTAACTCATCTATCCTTGTTTCCATCAATTCAGATAAAGGAAAACTTAGCAGTAAGTTACGTCTCAAGTTTTAAGGATTCACAGATCTAACGTTTCTGAAGTAACAACAAATGAATAGTTGCCTTTGATAGCTCTTTTATGCTAGGTACAAATGAATTAAACTTAACTGCAAAGGCAACTCAATTTTCTTTATCATCAATTTGGCATTGTTTAACAGATGTTTTTTGGAAGCTTTAGTAATCTTTTTAATTTGTCTCTGTGTAATGTGCAGCAAATATCCTTGCTTAATAGTTTGATTATTAAATTTAATTCCTTTTCAAGAGCAGTTTTCATTGTTGCAGAAACTTTGAAACCTAATAACAAGGCTATAAAGAACACTGATTTCACTCTGGTTTTAAAGCCACAACCATTTTACAATAGACACACTAAAACAGTCCTTCATCTGAAACAGTCTGTGAATGCCTGATACCAATAGGTAGAATAATAGATCTTTAGTGATGAATGTTTATCCAAAGCCTCAGAGATATATTTTGTCTTGATGTTTTTCAGTCCAACACCATCTACCTTCTCTTCCATTTACATTAATCTCCTTTAACCCTCTACATTTCCAAACTTAATTTTCAGATTTGTATGTCTTCCACTTCCAATGCAAGTGTATCTAATTTTAAATCATGTCTGTAGATGAAATATGAATATACTCTCTGCACTTTCACTCTCTGCTTCTATTTCAATGTAGGGTCAGTATATGTTATATATATTTGCTTATAATTTATTTGTTTTAAGCCATACCTACAAAAGACTAGGTACTGCAAGAATTATATAATTGTTCTTATAAGGAAAACCTCTTAAAGCTGAAGAAGTTTATAATCCAGACTCTATAAGGTATAATACACAGGGTCAGTCTTTGCCTGCTTGACATATTATTCTCCTCTACATTTGGAATATATAAATCTTTTCCACTATATAGCTCTCACTACTGCTGAGATTTTTTGTAAGCATGTCAAGACCACCTGCAAGACTTCAATAAGAATATAAGATACATAGAAAAGATGAGCTAAGAAGACATTTAACACTAGTTGGAAGCCTAGATGGATACTACAGCAGAGTTGAATTAATGATCAAAGCAGTCCAACTTCAAGAATTAAGTTAGAGTTTGAAAAAAGGCAGTGGATTTGTTAGGTCAGAAAAGTAATGCCAGCCTTACTAAAACATAGATGAAGAAAAAGGAAAAAGTCATAAATTCTTGGGAAAGTGTACCAGAAACAGAACTATATCTTAAAAAAAAAAAAAAAGTTTTGCTGCAGCAAAACTTCTATCTATAGTACTTGAACTTATCAGCAACAGACATTATTATTTGATTTGTATTATTTTTAATCTACTCTCTAAACCTATTATGGAGCTTGTACAATGGAAGTGAATATCAGCAGAGGTAAATTACTCAGGAAGAACTGTTTGAACACAAAAAAATAGAAAAATGGTAGAGTTTCAGTATGAACAGGGGCTATTACCCATGAACAGAAGACTTAGAAGACTTAAAGCAGAGGCACATTCAACATGCGTATATATGGAAACATAGTAAATGTGCAATGTAAAAAAAAAGTAGTAATGAATACTTTATATTGTTATATGTTATGGAATAAATAAAAAATACATATATAACAGAATTATAAAAAAAAGCTCAGAGTTCATTAGTACATATAAAATTATAATATCACTTTCAAACTATATTGCAAAATATTGCTTTCCTATGATTCTGATTTTCTCACATCATATGACTTCATTGGGCATTTGTAGTCAGATTCTTCACCATCCAATATCTGTTAGGCAGAATCTGAATATTTTTTGTCTGCATATAGGCTTTTCAGAACAAAAGTCTCATTTCCTATGAAAAGGCAAAAAAAATTTCACCCTTTATTGCAAGCATATTACTTTTTGATTTCCAAGTGTTGCTGTATTGCTGGAGGAGAGTGAGGCAGGATTCTTTTCATAGTCCTAGTACATAGTCAGGTGTACTGAGGGAGTGTTAAACCACATAGCATAGAAGACAATCACCTCCTTTTGGGAAGATAGTCAGAGGGGAGGGATGGTGCTGTGAAAGAACCTAGGAAAGTTGTATCACTGTGTAGGATGGCTTTCTTTAAAGATTTCACATTGACTTTTTTCTATCTCATAGTAAGATATCCCAGTATGCTTCGAAATTATATATTCCTTGTATGAAAACATATTCCAAACCACATAATAAAGTTATTTTCTAAAAAAAATATTTAAAGCTTCTATACAAAATGAAGTTTTGCTGGGGGTAAGCATGTAGGTGGTAAAACCATACAATAAGACTCAATGAAACAACAGCAGTCAAACTGCTTAGTACAACCAGCAGGAATACTCTGTTGTCAAAATGCAGCCTTCTCAGGCCTGAAGAGTAAACTAAACCAATGGATGATTTACAGATGAAGTGACAGACTATGTAAGTAGCTGTGGATGGCTCTCTGCCAGGAGCACAGCACCATCACATGAATTAAACAAGCAGAACTACTAATGCTCAAGACAGGGGTGTGGTGATGCAAAGGTTATGTTAATGCTTGAGCCATGAGAGGAGTGGGGCTGGTGGAAACATTACATACTGACTACTGTATTGGTGCTATTTTCCAAATCAATGGCCTATTACCTTTTTCTATGCTGTTTTTCATCAAGAGATGAAAATATGTGGCATGAATGGAAAGGTGATAGTTCTACTGGACAGCCCAGCAGCCTGAGGCTGGGTTTGTCACTCTGTTCAACTGAGAGGATTATCTGCTGTGCTTACCTCTGCTGCATGTGATGGGGATGAACAACAGGAAATTGACAGACAAAGAAAGCAAAATCTGTAAAGCACAGTGATAACTTTATTCCTAATAGAGGTCGAAACTCAGGCCTTTTGGACTTTTGTCTATAATCACAAACACTGTTTTCATTTCCCTGTTCAAAATGATATTGTTGGAAAAGTGAGCATAAATCAGGGAAGGAAAAGACATCCAGGGCATTAACAATCTCTGTATTCGACAGCTATTGAGGTAGTTTCAAGGATGCTCAGGTGGACACCAATGGCCAAAAAAATTACATTACAATTGGTATATGCTGTCCAAGGTTACCCTGGTAAGGATTGCTGAACACATTTCTGGGCACTAGGGACACAGTTTTCTGGAGACGACTTTCTTCAATAAATAAATAAATATAGATAAAAGCAAGGCTAGACAAGCTGAAGACATTTTATATCTTTATCCATTGCAAAGGTCAAATACCTTTTGCTTTGCTGCTAGCATTGTTTCTTAGGACTGTGAAAAGATAGGGATAAATTAGAGAGATGATGAAAGACGTGGGCTGGAACAGCTGGGACCTAAACCCCAGGAGAGGTAATGTATCAGTCTGTTGTGATACAGAGGGCATCTTTCTTCCAACCCTGTGATGTTTCTAACATTTCAGGAAAAGAAGGTCAGTAAATTGCAGGCTTGGAACTTTTAAAGAAACATGGTGGAACCTGATGTGATATGTTCTCCACCTTAGCAACCTACTGGAAATCTGTTCTCTCTTTTCAGGAGGGATATCCTTGAATATGAGTCATAATCAAAGGGCCTCAGAAATGTGTAAGGCTGAATAATCCTGAAGGATCTATTCATGAGGGTTAGCTTCTCTAGTTAAAGCTTCAAGGGTCCTTCAGGAGAAAAACAAATTAAAAAAAAAATTACTCCTGAAGTCTCTGAAATAGAGACCATTAAGAGAACAGTGTAGATCCAGCGTCAGTCCTAAGTGTTTTCCTTAGTATCCTGTTCCAATTTGAGCAGCAGTGTGTTTCACACATCTAGACTACCTGGAGAAGCTTTGTGGAAAGGGCTTTGGAGAGTTTCTTCATGAAATCATGACCTCAATATTGTAATTTTTGTCCATGGTTTCCAAAGAATTAACATAAGTATGCATGAGTATGGAAAAGTTAACTATGCTTCTGCTTCTCCATTTAAAAAAAAATTTGGAGGTGATGAGATTTCTCTCAAAAGATCACTTGTCATTTTATTTGAAGAAAACTTGAAGGATTTTTCTCTGCCTTTTGAAAGCATATTCTAACTCATTAACTAGAGGTTTATACAACCTGCATTAAATAGAGCTGCATTTCAGTATCTTGTAAAGATGTATTTTATAAAATGTATTTTTGTTGGCTTGTTTTGTTAAGAACGTGAATGCAAAAAGTGCGTAATGAGAAAGGATAAATAGGTAAAATCCCAGTTTTCTGCACATGCTCAACTGGACTGTTAAATAATGTACAGATAATTTAGTTATTTTCTATATTCCTCTGACTGGGTAGGAACTTGTGTGTCTTATGGGGTCGGTACCTAACTGCTTTACTATAGTAGGAGTCCTAGTAAAATATATGTGCTGTATAAGTGGCCTCGCCCCAATCCTAGTTGTTCTAAATGGGCTGCAGCTGTGATGTCCTTAATTGGGTGCCAGCTGTGGCTAATGAAGATAACTGAGATAAAAGAGGATGGGTTGGCCTGTCAGGGAGAGCCTTGGAGGAACCCTGATGAAGAAGTAGGAATGAAGAGTGAAGTCCCAAACAAATCTTTGGATGTCCTACTACACACAGTGTCCATCACATGCACTCACTTCTGGGTAAGAGCACAAGACAAATTAAAAGAAGTACAGTACAGAATGAAGTAATTCTTGCTGAAAATATCTGCCAGTGATTTTACTCATCTAACAGTGACACACAGAGGTACCTCAGAGAGCCTGCTTGCACCCCAAAGTTATCATGGCAAAAGGCCACCCTCGCCTAGCTTGATTTTATTGTGATAGTCTGCAGCTGTGTCAACACACTAAGCTGAAACTGAGCTCGCTGTCTTGTATTAACTTTTTATCTACCGGCCTAGTAGGGACATTTTATGTTCCTGCTGTGGTTTTGCAGGCAAAGGCATACCTTCTAGACTGACTAACTGCTGCTCCATGTTCTTCATCTGTTATCATATTTAGTCTAAAATATTAAGCTATTCTGATTTCATAGCTGGGACTTTCCCTTGAGCATCAAACAGCTCAACCTGAGAACAGTTGCTTCATTCACTTCAGCACATTAATAGGCAGAGATGTCTTTAAAACAATCTCAAAAAAAAATGTTTTTCCTCTGATTTTTTGTTTACTTTTAAGCCAGGTAAAGAAATGCAGAATAGTTTTATCTTGAAAAAACATTGGCACACTGTTATTTCCAGAATATCAGTGTTTTGTTTCATCCACTCAGAGAAAGCAGTGTTACACAGCTGTCTCCTCTTAAAGGAATCTAACACATGTTCACTTGAAGTTGTCTATCCAGCAGCAGACATGTTCCATGCACTGCACACCTATCATGGAGCCATCTAACATGAATATTGAAACCATTCTGCTGCTCTTTATTAATGATTATGACTCTGCTCAGTTTAAGTGGAATTCAGATGGAGGGCAAGCCAAAAGTCGTATTGTCAGAGAAAAAAAGTTTTTGCTTTTGTGCTAAATGACTTTCACCTGTAGCCAGTAGAATAACATCAGTGTAAAAATTGCTGACTGATAAGGACCAAATGCTTAAGAGTTATTACTAGAACTTAGATAAAATATGGCTTAAGCCAGGTCTGATATGTTAATATTCAAATTCAGATTTTTCTTAAGTTCTGAAGAACTTAGGAGATCAGGGATCTTGTTTGAACTTTTGATATTTGATCTTTTCAGTCTTTTTAACAATCTTCTTAGAAACATTCCTTTCTTGTCCACTTTGGTTATTTCCATTCCAATAAACATTGGTTTTCCCCTGTTTCTTCCTGGTTTCCAGCCAATGTGACTTATTTGTTATGACTGTAATTTTATTTGTCAAAAGCATCTGTGATTACATCATCAATGATGTTCGCATAGTTCTGGGAGTAGGCTTTCTGAGGTAACAGTTTTGGCTAGAAGACTACATAAAGAAGTATAGAAATTTTAAAATGTAACTTTTTTCTCAGAGAATAATAGCTCCAGAAAACTACAATTTCATTTAAAAATCTGGAAGTTTCTTCCTAGTTTCCCCGTTTCTTCCCAGTTTTAGGCCAAAGATACTCTGTCAAAATCAAGTTGAAACATGCATGCGTACAATACCAAAAACCTAAAAATAAACAAAAAATACCCTGAACCACCTAAAACCCCACCAAAGTATAGAGATTTTTTTTCACTGCAAAAATGATGGTAAAATTTTGCATTCTTTGTTTTTCTTAGAATCATGAGCTTCATACAGGTGAGAGCCTCACATGTTAATTTTCTAAGCAGCAGCTTCAGAGTGTGACAGAAATTATGCTTGTAGGAGGAGGGAGGCAAAAGACAGCAATACATTTATTTTCCCTGGAAATATTAAAAAAAATGAAACTATTTAGTGGATCTCTTGTACTTCATTAATTTTTAATTGGGGGGGGAAATTTTAGCTGCAGTGACTGTCCATCTGTCCAAGTAACAGCTAGCAATAAAAATGCACTGACCCTTTCCCATCTGTATTTGTCAATGGTTTGTTAGAATTACATCATGGTGTCTCTCTGATAAACACTGAATGTTCAATTTTCATTTACATTAGCTTTGGGAGCAAATTCATGCTAATAAATAATTATTTGGACACAAAGACCATTATTTATTGATTTTTGTAAGTAGTTGCTATTTCTAGAGCAATAATTTTCATAATTTTACTATATATAAAAAAATAAATCAGGGCAAATGAATGTTTGGATCTATCATATGGTATTATCCATCCAATAGGAAAAAAGTGTACACAGTGTACATATTGCTTTCTGAATTGGCTTACCTCAAGGAAATAAATAGACAAAACACTCATCTATACTCCATAGTCCACACCCTTGGTGAATCTTCCTCTTTTAGCTGTGACACAAACAAAAAACCTTATAAGTGTAGGGAGTTGTTCAAATTACCCCTTTCCAGTTTTCAGGAAATTAGCAATACATTTTTCTGCCCATGACACGCATGAGCTAAGGCATCATTATTGTTAAATATGCTGAAAACAAAATGTGGGTTGCTGGAAGGTCCCAAAACACCTTTCACAGCCATGAAGCTGTATTGGATCTGGCTGAGATGGAGTTCATTCCCCACAGCAGCCCTCACAGCGCTGTGCTTTATGCTGGTAGCTAGAAAAGTGTGGATAACACACCAGTGTTTTGGCTACTGCTGAGCAGGGCTGGCAGAGCATTACCTCTCAACATTCCTCCCATCAAGGGGCTGGGGGTGGGAAAGATCTTGGGAAAGGACACAACCAGGCCAGCTGGCCCAAATTAGCCAAGGGAATATTCCAAACCACCTGACGTCAGCTCAGATATAAAAGCTAAGGCGGGAGGGTTGTTTGTTATTTTACATTGTTTCTCCTCTGGAGCAACTACTCCCAAGCTTTTTTCTTTATCTTTTCTCTCAATCTACTAGTTGTTTTCCATCTTATTTTCTCTCCCCTGTCCCACTGGGGAGTGATGGATTGTCTTAGTGGCATCCAGCCAAGGCCAACCCACTACAGATGAGCAAATGAGAGAGCTTTGGCAACCACTGGATTATTTCATGGCTCAAAAAACACTATTTTGCCTTGAAGTTCAGGGTTAGGCTGCATTTTTCCAAACAGGGCTTGGATGATATTTCATTGCTAGTGAGAACTAATGCAGCCAGTAGGTATATTAGAATGGTGTGGTCTGCACATGCTTTAGAGTAGTTAAAAATACTAACTGTGCAAAATTAAAAAAAAAAAAGGAGTACTTTTGTGGAAAAACTTCTTGTTTTGTGGAAATGACATCTGCTTGTGATAGCACAGTAGGGAATTTTGGCAGACTTTTTATTCTTATTTATTAATTTCCTCATTTGATCCACATAATCCATTGAATTTGTATGAAAAGGAGTGAGACAGAAGGAAAAAATTTCTGGAACCAAATTAAATAACAAATGAGAGTTAAGATATGTAGTTTAGTACTTAAACCCTTCTGCAAAACAAGTTAAAAAAATCAGCAAATGCTGAAAAGTTCTTTTAAAATTCTATACTAAGAGTTGATGGAAAAGTTAAAGAGATTCAACTTCTAACTCTTATTTCAGCAAGGGTATGCTGAAATACAAAAAGTGTAGGGCACTCTATGGTAGAAGTAAAGGCTGGGAAAAAAAAACATTTCAAGGCTTCAGATATTATAAATTGAACAGATTTAGATTTGTACCTGCTGAAAACTTAATATCTGATAAAAATTCATTTTCTGTGCTAATGTTGTTTGCATCTGGATTTTCATTTTACATCTTTTATCTCTAATTAGAATGGGAAACTGCAGAGATATGTGCCTTAGGTATTTTGTAGCCCAAAGGAATAAGCTCTAGATATATACTTTCTTTATTTTGAATTTCCACGTTTTGTTCTGTGATCAATTTTCTCCTTACAAAAGAATAAGATAAATAAATACAACTTTAAAGCACATAATCTTTCATTTATTATGTTATTTTGTAGTACTTTTAGTAAGTATCACTTTTGCTGTGAGATAATCAGTTGTGTGTAAATTTCTCAGTTAAAAATACTTTAGATTTTATGTGGTAGATTTAACTCACACTTTGAACTCCACATTAGTCTCTGAAAGTGTTCAGTACTTGAACCTTTTATCAGAAACTTAAAAAGATCAAACTTAGGGGAAATTTCATTACTCATGTCCAACAAAACAAAAACATCTAAGAATTAAAGTTAATCTAATAATATCTGTTTGTACAGGGTATTATTAGGTTGTACTAGTGGTGTCCAGGTGGAGGAACCCCTCTGCTTGGGGACAGAGCTTCAGGAGCTCAGTAGATTGATGAATATAAGGGAGAATGAGAGATGTACACTGAAATCACACCCTACATCCCCTAAGAGAGTACTGATAGGGTCAACAGATGCACAGAACGCATGACATTGAAGGATTCCCCGTTCTCCCTCTGTCTGCATGAACATGGGATTTAAGGGACACAGGGCAATGAAAATTCCTGCCCTGCACAGGTGTTTTATGTTTAGAAGTATTTGCTAATTCTTCATACCTAATCTAAATATTTTTGAACTTTAAAACTGTGAACATTTATTAAGTTGTCGAAAAAAACCCTGTTATGCCTTCAGGAAAATAATTACCTGTTTCGCTAAATCTTACAAAATCAAATGAAACTCACTGCAGAGGAAAAAACCCTTGAGGTACCAAAGTATAAACATCACTCTATGTGCAACTGGGAAACAATTTTTCAGTTGGTATCAAAGTTACTTGAAAGGACTTAGCACATTACTAAAATAAATCAGATGCATGATGAATTTATCTTTGCCATACTAAAACTGGAATATGAATTAAGGAGAAAGGAGATAAAAATTGTTTTGAAGAGTAAATGAATGTTGGGATGGAAAAATTATGTTGGGAGTATGTTTTTATGATGCCATGGTATCACTTTTACCAAGCGATTTCTGCTGGAGGGACACTTTCAGATAAGCATATAAATTAGGTCTAGGCCTCCAAGGCCTAGTTTTTCATTCTGTGTCAAAACCAAGAAAGCATTATATGTCTAAAAGGAGTCTGTAGGGACAAACAGGCTCATGCTTAGTTAAGGGAAAAACTGCCATAGGGAAGGAAGTTAGATACATGAACTTGATATCCAGCAGGGAAGCTGGTCTGATATCACTAGTAATAAAATCCCATCAAACTCAGCATGGAGTTCAGCCCTTGGTAGGAAATGCTAAGTGAGGCTGACAAAAAGTGTTCCAAGGGTCATCTGCAGAATTGTTCAAAGTCAGATGTGACCTTTTTCTTACTGTATCAAAGTAAAGAAAGTGATGTAAAGAACAGTAATTATTTCCCACAAAAAAAAAAAAAAATCTGGTTGAAATTTATCTACATATGAAAGCACTGGCGCACTCTCTGTTACAGTTAACAGAGTAAAGACAACCCAAAAAGCACACTGTGACCTCTGCACCCACACTTCAGGAGGAAAAATCCTGAAAGGTGCAGGATTCAGAAAAAAAAAGAAAAATTACTTAGAATTGGAGCTCCTGCTGATACATTCTGTAATGATTTAAAGTTAAAATTTTAGCTAATACTGCTCAAGTCCTACTCTGATAGTTGTCCAAAGTCACTGTTCTAAGATTGGCATAAAAAGGAGCAGCAAAACAAATAAGCAATGGAAAAACTGAGAAATAATGCCATTTACTCAGATGGTTTCATGATATATGAAACATAAAATCCAGTGGGGCTATTGCAGTCACTTCTGAAATATTTGCATTCTTTTCCACACTCTTTTGTGTTTCTGTGAAGCAGTTTCATTTGGAAGCTTTCCAGAGTTTATTTGATTTTAAAATCAATTACTATTGCTTTTTCTTGTAATATTGCTCTTACTTTCTTTTCTCTTTGTCTACTTTTTTCCTCCATTCTGTTCTTTCTCCATTCATTTTTAGGCACATGACTAAAATAGTTACTTTGTATTTTCTTTGCCAGAAGCATTAAGTGGCTTGTATTGATAGAAATAGTTTTTTATTCCCATTTCTTCATTTCTCCAGAGATAATGTTAAGTAGACACAGAATAATTTAATATGCCTGGACTGTTTGCAATCAAGAATTTATTCCAGTGTTACATTTTATAGCCATAAACATGACTGGTTTTGACAAATTGCTTTTAGGAAGTGAAAGAATAACAGATGTCTTGCAGCCCTCACCACCAACAGCTAATTTAGCTAACAGAGTCAACGCTGTAAAATCCCTTTGTGTCTATAATTATTCATGTGATTGCTGGCATGGTCTGGCCAGCCTTACCAAAGTTAATCATAAGAGATGGGCACAACCTAATGGAAATGCTAAATGAAAAGTCAGCCTTTGCTGACTTCTGCCAGTCTCCAGAAATAACATCAAGGTTATTGAGTGTACAAACTGGGGAACAGTTTTTGAAATGCTTGAATTTGAGTGAATTGGGAAGCATGAACATTTTGAAGCCTACACAGATATTGCTGCTAGGTTTTGAGGGTTGTCAGGGTGTGGTTATGTGGCTGTATCTGAGTTAGGGTGCAGAAAACTGCAAAGGCAGCTGAAATACTGGCATCAGACCCTGGGGTAAATATGTGTGTTGCTGGATCCACTGTGTAATGATTAAAGTGGTACTGAAATCCAACAGTCCAGTGTCAGCTTACATTGCTTTATATGAGCTGCAAAGTTGTACTCTTTCTGGCAATACAGTCTGATGTGTATTTTCTAGTCGTGAAAGGTTAGAAACATCTGTGTGCTTGGCCACTCTCTGTAAACATCTCTCTTACTCAGGCAGTTACATCCACAACCATACAGTGGCATTGAAGGAGACAGGAACTTGTGCTCCAGAGTTTCTTATGGCAGGTGCTTTTTGAGTCCTGTATTCACAAACATTATGTGACTGAGATCAGTGCTCAAGATTTTGAAGTAAACTCCTGTATGGCAAAACTTATTGCATGTCAGCCTCACTACTTTTTCCTGCTCTCTTTTTGTAGGTGATTCACCCATAAACTTCTGAGTATTGGAGAAGGCAGTTCTATCAGCTAAAAGGTTACTTTCCTCTTGTGCACAGTCCAGCTTAGCACCAATGCATAGAGTCCTGATCTAATATGGGTTATGTGTCCTTTCAGATTCATGATTCCCCTGCAATGCCTGGCCCTGATTTCCAGCATAAGTGTAAAGTGCCTTCTTTATGAATTCTCTTGTTGTGTCTGTAACGATTTCTTCTATTCCATAATTTCAAACAGTATGGCCTGCACAAAGATTTTTTCATGCCTTGTGAATGGCAATGACCACACTGCTAAGGCCAGGGCTGTTTAACATCTTATTTCCAGATTGTCTAAATGCTTCATGTGAAAAAAAAAGTAGTTTGATTTTTTTTTGTATTATTTTTGTAAGTCATCTCATTTTGCTCTTCCTGGTCAAGCCTGTGGAGTCTATACTGTTAGTGTTTTTCTTTTCTTGATGCTTCTTTCTGTTGCTTGTTCATGGCCTTAACTGTTACACTTTTCCTTCATATGATTACTGACAGGGGCTTGAAATGGAAGGGACTGTGCTCTGAAGCTAGAATATTTCTGGAGGTGAAAGTTCCCTCAATATAATTCAGTCTATGCTATGTCTTTTCTTTAAGTCTGCAGCAGTTGAAATCAAAAGGGACAAAGACAAAGCATTTGCAGAACACTATGAGATAGTAGGAGTAATTTGGGCTTTGTGGAAAGAAAGAAGAAGCAGAGTAGCCTTCGGCTGCAATACATAATGACTTACTTCATACCTATGCCTATTTTTTGAGAGAGATTTTTCAAGAGAATAAGAGAAACAGACGTCCCAATATGACATAGTAAATGGAGCTAATTGTCCTATTCTGTGGGGTTGGTTTCATCAAGTAACTTTGCAAAATTCAAGAAAAACATGAAAAAAATATTTTATGTATTCATTTTATCAAAACTATTATTATATGTTTCTCTGAAGATATGTCTTATTATTTCAGGAATTAAACCTGTGGAAGGTTGTTTGATAGAACCAGGCATTAACAAAAGTGTTTCAAAAAGATATTAAGGAAGATATTAAGGAAGAAGCCTGGGCTGTGCTGACCTATGCTTTCAGGCCTGAAACTGTTGTTTTCTACAGCTGGCACTTGCTCTCAGCTGTCCAAACTGTTGCTGAAATGTGAGTTGGAACATTCTGGAGTAGCACTGAGAAAAGGGAGCTGTTACTTTTAAGTTGCTATACACTATATATTGTGTTGTCACATCTCCAGTGACAATGCAGTGGGGCACAATGGACGCCTCAGACAAGGTAATGAAATTGCAAATTCCCTTAGAATAGTGAGGTGGTTTTTGAGCAGCAGGGAGGCGTCACTGGATGTGGTCTAACTATGAAGGTATTGCAAGTATTTTACAATGAGTGCTAGTATCAGTGTAGACAAATTTTATAGGGATTCACAGCATCCATTTAGTGGCAGTGAATGTAAATATAGAGGTACATATAAAAGGCAGATATCTCCCTGGTACCTGTTCAATACCAGTGTTCATGTGGGGAATAGTGATACACTATCAATATGCTGCTTTATTCAACAGCTTGGGGCATCATTTATGGATAGGATCTTCCTTTCGAAATCCTACCGTCTCATTGAAAGGCAAAGTGTAAGAGATTGATGTATCACCAAGGAGGCAGATGAGGAAGAGGAAAGGGATCCTTTATGGGGCCATAAACACGGCTGTTTGTGTGCCATGGTAATTCAGAAGCTGTTATTGTCAAGAAGAAATAAATAAATATGTATGCACATCTGTCTAGGTGTTATGGTTTCAGCATTGTTAAAGTTCCATCAATGCAAAATTAACACGAGCAAAAGATTTGTCTTCCTCTTTGTTTTATAATTTTAAAATCTTCTTATAGGTCACCTCAGTGCTTCCTCTTACACTATGCTGTTGTCCAGAAAAATTATGAAAACAACATGATGTTTAAACCAGAACAATAATCACTGTTATTCCTGGAGCACTAAGAATAACAGTGTTTATTGTCCTTGTGCTGACATTGTTTCTCTGTTGCTGTTCTGACTTAATGCTTTGTGCCTTTGCTGCTCCCACCCCAGTGAGCTTTCAGTGCACATTTAGTTACTAACCCTTTAAGGGCTAGAAGCCCTGATTTTTGTAGAAAAATCTGATTCAATGTAAAATGAGGCAAAACACAAGCCCTTTTTAGATCCCATTGCGCAAAGTGTGGACAGATGGAAATTGGTTTTAATGAGAGTTACTCCAAGGGAAAGTCTGACAAAAATGGGAAGAAGGAGGAAATATATTTGAGATAGGGAAGTTCCAGACTGCACTAAATGCTTTATATGGGTAAATATATGGAAGACTGTCCTAGCTTATAAAAGAAGTTTGTAGATACCTGCAGTCAGAGAAAAATTCACTCAGTACACAGGAGAAAACTGGAAGGTTTCAAGGTGCTAGAATAACAGGTTGTTTTCCTTCTCCCCGTCTCTCTAATGAGCATGAGAATAAAAATCCAGGCCTATTTATAAAACTACATAGATGAGTGATTTCAAGAAAAAAAAAAAGTTCTTGTTTTTCTCAAAGGCAGAAACTATAAATACCCTATTCTTAAAGTTAAGAGAAATCTCTACAGGGTGTAAGTGTTTGCTATTCCTTGCACTGACACCTCGGAGGTACCAGGTGCATGGACAGATCCTATTACTGTCTCTCTTTTCATCCCCTTGTTTCTGCTGGTGCATGGCACTGAACCCTTTCCCCCTCACCACCTTTTTCTTTTATCACCTTTTCTGCCTTGACTGCCCAGACTCTAGGGCTTCTAGAGAAGAAGCTCTCACTGTACATTATTGCAACATATGGTAAATTGAGGCCTTTTGGCAATATGTAATATATATGTTCCAGTAGACTACTTTTGGTAGTTATTTAAAATGCTATTAAAAACATAAGATGAACATATTTCAAAATACCTGGACCAGTTCAGGCCAAAAAAATCAGAGGTTACACTATTCCATACTTCCTATTTATTTACTTTCATGAAAATTCCTTTGCTTTGTTTCCTGACAGCTGTGCAAAACTCAGCATTTCTTTAGAGATCAAAACTTATGGATCAGGCTCATACAGATTCTCCCAAGGACCTGTGAGGCACTTGTTTCTTCATATGTTTTAAAATTTTGGTTTTTTCTGGCATTTAGAAATGAGCTTTGTCAGAGGGAGGGGGCAGCGGATGAAAGGCTCCTGGTGCCTCTGTGCCGCTGTGGGTATAAACGTCAGACTAACTTAAAAGTATGTGATCAGGTTGTCCTCTAGTGGCTGCCAAAGAGAAGATCTAACCATAAATTGTGCAGTGTTGCTGCAATGGAAATTAGTGTAAGTTCTTGCGACTTTTCTTTCTGTGAGGATTTGATAACTTGATCTCAAAATTATCAATCTCTGTGTGTTTTCCATTCTAGTGGCAGGCCCTGCAGGTCTTATCTCTTCCTGAATTATGCCTCAAAATAACATTGCAAATTATGTTTCTGGATGGTTTTTTTTATCAGTAGAAAAGCCAATTCCACACTCCTAGGCTTTTTAATGCAAGAAAGAAACAACCCTTCTTGAAATTCTGTTTCTCTAATATACTTCTACCCTGAGTGCCTCTGGTTTTAGCACTTTGGTCCCAGTACAAGTGTGTCTTCTTGGCAAAGAGTAAGTGTCACAGGAGATAGGAGACTATTTCTTTCTCTAATTCCACAAGAGAGCATTGTTTCCTCCTTCCTGCAGCCCTGCACCTGGTGTGGTGCAAATATCCTCTGTATGGTAGTGAACAAGGGTTTTATATCCACTGAAGAGCTGTCTGGCAGAGCTTTTGACTCTTCTACTGACCGAAGAGAATCTTAGATTTATTTGGAACAAGTAGTTTTCTGGACACAGTGACACTGGTATTCAGACCACTGTAATAATTTCTATTAAATTCTGTGATAGAGCTCTTTTATGCCGTTACCTTAAAATAGAAGTTCCACATAGAAAACAAATAGAAAAAACCCCATGTATTTCTGAAAATAAAGTATTTATTTGTAAGTACATGTTCAAATTGTACAATAAAACACCCACAGGACTGAGATTTATGAAGACAGCTGAGAAATCTTTCTCGGAGGGACTTACAGAGCTTGTGAGGGATCCACTGGCCAGTTAGTAATACCTGCCATCAGAATAATGGAAGTGAATCAGTCATTAGAGAGGTTACAAGGCCTGGGTTTTACCTGTGTGTAAATCTATGTTATTCAAGACACAGCTAAGAGTTCTCAGTGTAAAACAAAGGCAGGAGTGAAAGCATTTCATCAGAGTTAAGATTCCTGGTTTCTCATCCAGCAATGTCCTTATGTTCTTTGTTTCAGGAGTGCTGATGGCTGCAGCAGGACGCAGTTAACTGAGTTGCACATGGTCACACCTCAATTCCCCACAGCAGAGGAACAAATGCACTGCGCAGTCCTGTGTCCTCTGGGACCTTGGTTGTCCTTCTCCAGACAAGGAAAGCTTGAATGTTAATGTCAATTTATAAACAGAATAAAAGTAAAAATACAACAGCCGGTGGTTGCTGTAAGGACATATTCTGTGTGAGGGTGCCAGATTAATGGTAATAATTGCTGGACTGTGGATCTATGGAACCATAATGCAAAGCAGAGAAAAAATATTGAGTTCACCTGAGAAACATATTTAAGATTCCTCTGAGACAATGAGTAACATGAGAGGAAAAGTTACATTGTTTGCATTTGAACAGGACTACCTACCAAGAAGCCAGTATTCACAAGAAGCAGAAAGTGTTTAGCAATGGTGAACGTCCTCTAGTCATTGAACATTGTTCAGCAAATAGGCCAAAAGTCCTGTAAATATAGTTTTTTATTACTTTTTTGCAGAATCAGCATTTATGTACAATCTTGCATAGAGTGTAACAATCTTATAAGTGTAACATAATTTTTTCTGATGTAATGTGTTTGCTTTCACTAAGCCAAGCTGGTTTTTTTTTCAGTGTCCTCAGAAAAGCATCTATGTTTATACATATTTCTAGGATGCTGCAGGAGGCAGATTGCTCCATCTGACGTCGGCACATGTTGTAGTTTAGCTTTAATAACCCCACAGCACCTCCCCACTGCTGCAGAGTTACCATTCTGCTCCTGCCAGTTACATCTTCCTTGTGCTTTGCTTTCTCTCCATCTCAGCAGCTGGGCCTGTATTAGAGATGGGCCTAAGGGAACACAGAGAGAGTTTGAACATTTAGTAACCGTGTTCTTTGAGAATTCCTACAGATAAAAATCTCTCCTCCAGCTCAGAACCCAGGGTGTTAGATAGCTGCTTACATCCTGTACATGACATTGCTTCCAGCTGGCACTGTCAAAATGATCATCACTCTCTCCTCTGAGTACGGGATCTGCAAGACAACAAAACTAATGAAGGATTTCAAGCTATTACCCTCCTACTAAACAATGTAAAAAGAAATCTAAGAGAAGGTGTTTTTGTTTCTGTTCCCTGCTCTCTCTGCCCCCCTTGTCCCCTGCTGCAATAAATTTCTTCCAAGTGGAAGAAACAGTTTGTCTTTTTGAAAAAAAAAACAAGCTACCAAATAATGGGTGATGTACTCTTATTTTAGAAGTTCACAGATGAATAGACAAATGCTTAAAGAATATCATCACAGAGGTGATATAATACTTACTGCAATTGCATATGTACTGAGAAGTAGAACACACGAAAACAAAGCTTTAAGATACATTCTGTATTCTAAGATATTTTCAAACTATTTGTTTACTGATGTTAAAAAAAAAAAACAAAAAAACCAAAGGAAAATGGAGCTGTTTTGCAAAAGATGCACTTTGAAGTAGCACAAAGGCTTTAACAACCTAAGCCTGGATCTCTAAGATTAAGAAACATAGTTGGAAAACTTCTATTTATACTGGGCTTCAGTTTAAATTACAGCAACTTTTCAATAAAATTAAGTTTCTTAGGAAAATACATGGTTTTGTGATAAACTACCTCTGAGAAAAACAGATTACATATTGAAAAATAATACCTTTGTAGCAGTTGCAGTCTTCATGTTTTAAGTGTCCACAGCCTATGTAGACCAGTTTCCCACCTGAACTTGAATTCTATGTGCAGAGATCCCATAATATCAAATCTTAACTTAGCAAGGGAAGAGGTCCTGGCCATAGAAAGGGACCTGGTCCACAGATGAGAACAGGGGCAATTAATCATTTAAGCTATAATTACTCCATCCATTTGGGCAAACAGAAAATTTATACAAGGAAACATAATGGATATATTAAGATCTTATGTTCAGGAAAGTTAAAAGAAGTGCATTTTGAAATGAATTCTATATAAACTTGTTTTATTAGTACGACAGAACCACTCATTTGTTGTAAAAAATAAAACCTCTGGGGTAGCTGGTGGAAAAATTAAGTTTTGCTGAACTGGCAGAACCCAAAAGTTGGGTTGGCCTCATCCAAAAAACATGAAGAATAAACTTGTCATTGCAAATGAAATAAATCACTGTACTGTTGAAAGGCGTAATGTAGCTATTAGTGAGTCACATAGTAACTACCACTTGGGAAAAATAACCAAAGGAAATGAAAACATATTTGCACCAGTAAGGCTGTACTATCTCAAATGCCATTTTTTTCATAATTAAAGTTACTTTTCTTAATAATCTTGCATTGTTAGTAGCAAAAGGAAAAAAAAACAGAAAGTAAGAGTATTTTATATCAGAAGCTTCAAATTTTAAATACAGCTTTAACAAATATAAAAAGAAGATGAGAAAATATCAAACACACAAAATTAATCACCAGTATTTTTCATATCCAGATGTTGTGAATGAGTGGCTTCTATATATGAAAACAGTTTTGTTGTAGAAATGAGACACATTCTGTCTGCAAAATTCTTCCGGTTTTTTACTTTGTATCTGCATTCAAAAACACTCCCAGCGTCATAGTAAAGGACTTCTTTGATGGAAAAAAAAATTCTTTAGAAAATTGGAAGAGCTCTATTTTCATTAAAGATAGCATAAACTATTCAAGATATTGATATTAGCCAGATATTCACAGAAACTGAAATCATAAAATCGTAGGAACCCAAAGGTATACAGATATGCAACTATAATGAGGCAACTTTGTGCCAGAGGTCTACAAAGTTTTGAGGCAGAGAGATGAATAGAAAAATGTTCTTCTTCCAGAGAGTGGCTGGGCACTGGAACAGCCTCCCCAGGGAAGCGGTCACAGCACCAACCCTGACACAGTTCAAGAAGCATGATAACTAATAGATAACTCTCAGACACATGGTGTGCAGAGCCACAAGTTGGATTTGATGATCTTTGTGGGTCCCTTCCAACTCAGGATATTCTATGATTCTATTTATTTATAATAATAAAACATCCTGAAGAACATCAAATTAAAATAATGCCCAATGGTACAGTCAAGGATTGCCTTGACATTATTTTTTTGAAATTTTCATTAAATATCTAAACTGGAGCAAAATAATGTAAGCTATTGTGAAAACTAAAAGTTCAAGAAATTACATCAATTGAATAAAAAAAATAATCCAGTCAGCACTATTTAGCACACAGCTACAGTCATGCATGCAGAAAGTACCTCAAAATAAAAGCTGTCAAACTTTTCCTCTGAAGCACAATTATCAAATGATTCCCTGTTCTCACAGTCTTTCCACAAGTATATGCTCCTGGTCCCTGCCAGACTGAGGCCACTGAATATGATGGACTTCTGCTCTCCTCTATTAAGGATGTCCTTATAATCTTCTTCCTCACATCTTCTATTTAAACAGCAGCCCCCAGGTTTAGGATTTGAACCAAAGCCTACTGGCTGAGGAAAAATACTGATTTATCCTTTAGAAAATGCTTCAAGAAAATTATTTATAATAGTTAGTAATAACTTATTTTCTAATACTATTATTAATTCTCTAATATAATTAGAGAATCTAAAAGCCACATCTTAAGTGACTTTGTTGCAATTTAATCCTTCCTAAATAATTGCAAGAGTATCTATTAAACAGCAGTGTGACATATCCCTGTATATCAATTCAATTGCTGCTGCAAAATCACAGTTCTTTTTTTTCATCAGTTAAGAATTAATTACAAAGTGAGGGAAGCCACAAGTTTTCAATGACACTTTAAGATATAGCTTTCCTAAATCATATGTAGTTAATGTAATATTAATTAAGGATGTAAGAGTATAACTAAAATTAAAGAGTGCTTTAAAGCTATAATATAACAGGAAATGCAGTCCTACAAATGAAATTTCTGAGCTGTTTCTGTCTACCAGGATAAAGCCAATTCTGAAACCTTCTTCTGGGTCAGTTGACAGAAGATAGTAATTGCTTTAGCCACTATGGTTTACCTGATCAATTCAGGTACATTTGATAGAGTAGATTGCAAAGTTTTATGCACCACCACTTGAAGCCATCAGGTAAATCTAAGAAATGTCAGAGCCGCGTGTTAAGGAACTCATAAAAATCTATGTGAATTTTTTTTAATGACATTCAAGCAAGGAAGATCTGGTTTTGTACTTTTTTCTTGGAAACTTGTCACTTTGTCCTTGCCCATTCTTCTTGATAATTGTGAGGTAATAATTACAGGGGATGGGGAGAGGGGTGGTGTTGTAATTAATTACCAATGTAGTTGAAATTAAGATTCAACAAAGATGCCACTCCTTTCTCAGTTGGGTTTTGCAGTTTAAAGTTCATGGAATCCTGAGCTGATTCTTTAGCATTAGAACTCTTTAGCAATTAAGAAATTTAGTTCCTGTGCTTCACATCATCTATTCTTGGTGTATGTCCTAGCACAAATCAAGTCACAACTTAGGTGAAGAAGCCTGGATGCAACTTGGGTGTCAAGATGAGGAATATAAGTGGCAGATGGTTCAGATAAAGAGTTTTTATGTGGACCAACAGAATGTTATTATATTCACCTGCAGTATAATCTCCTAAATATGAAAATATTTAGAAATGAGCAATCTGGATCTTAAAATAAGAGAAGAAAGCAGGTAATTTTTTTCTGTTATTTTTAATTTTGAAACTGAAGTGTCCTACATTGCAGAATGTTTTTTTCTTTTCTTTATAGAGTAACTCAGAGTTATTCTCATTGTTTATTCTGAGAGTTTGGTTTAGTTTCTTTTTGGTACACACTCAAGTAAATAAAAGTCTGACTAGGATATTTTTATTCACAACAGTATATTAAAAGCATGTCTTTCTGTTTTGTAAACTATAAGGCAAGTTTTAAAATAAAATGCAAAAAGCTCTCTGGAACTTAATTTTAAGCAAATGCTTAAATACTATATTTTTGTATGAACAAGGTGTTAGCAAATATGATAGTAAATAATAAAGATTATTACATTTAATTCAACTGCCAGTGAACTGCACTATCTTCCTCTATTATTGTAATAACAGCCATGTTGCAATGTCTGAAAATCAGACCAGTATTTACTCAATTTTATACCAAGAGAAGATTGTAATTTTTTTCTGGTTAATTTTCAGAAGTGCATGAAACCATTTGGCATGTTTTGAAAACAAATACTTGTATTATCCAGTGCACTGTAAGACCATACTAAGAAGAATTAACTTGATAAGCCAAAAATAGGTAATAACTGAGACAGATCAATTTAAATAACATCCAGAGAAGAAGAATAAACTTGGTTATTTCCCTCACTCAGTGTAAGAACTGTGTATAATTCACATATTTTCTCTGATTTCATACTGTATTCTTTTTTTCATAAGAAGTGATTTATTTCACTTACTAATTGACCATGAAATTTCATTTTCATTTAAAAAAATCAATTTAATTAGATCTGTAGCAGTACAATGAAACACCTTAAAAGAACTTGTTTGTTCATCTTTCCTTTGCATATTTTGAATAAAACTACACAGTTATCTTTTTTTTTTTCTATCCTTATCTTTCAGATATAATAAAACCAGCTCTGTGAGGGAAGATGAGGATGGTCAAGGGGAAATGAAACATAGCAAGTTATGTCTTATTCTGGAAAAAATCAGTCAAGAAATTAAGAGGTTATAAAGGATAAGCCTGAAGATCTTTAACTATAGTTGTAATAAATGGTATATCAAGCAGAGAGATCATGATCTCTGCAAAAAGCTCTCCAGCAATATCTTGAAGCTAAAGGAAAACAAGAGCAACTGATTGGCACTTTGTTACTTGAATGGTGGCCCTATTGATGAGGCAGAAAGGCCATTAAGGATGATTTTTACAGAGTCTCGAATCTGCCAGATATCAAATTTAAAACTGTGAAACTTATAAGGCATTAAAATAAAAGTGCCCAAACTCAGAAAGCAATGCTTTTTCTAAACAGCCAAGACTTCCACACATTTCTTCCTTTTTATTGCATTCCTGGTATACTCTTCATCATAATGTCTTCTTTACTCTCCTACAAACCAAATAATCATCTTCATTTATATGCAATATGAGCCTACTGCCACAACTGACACAATATAAATGTGTTGCATTAAAAATTAAAAATATTATTTTTTACACTCCATCAAGATGAAAAGTGAGCCTTCATTCTCATTTGCAGTTCTGCTACCACACTGTCATCCTTCTTGCCTTGTACCACAGGACTTGATCAGTAACAGCCTGATTCCTACAGACCTTAAATTACCTCAGCTGTGCTCTGAGCTTCACTCCGCAGGACAGCAAATAAAGACGAATTTTCAAAGGTGAGCTAACTAGGTTGCTGTGCTTCACTGGGAATCAGCTCCTTTGATCTGATGTCAGAACAATAGAGAAAAGAAATGTATGGGATTCTTTATCTTTCCACACAATGCCCT